>NC_141102.1:35356605-35756605 GCF_041138505.1 Cibotium barometz | reverse complement strand
ATATTAATTAAAAATATATGTGTATATGTGTTTAGGTATACGTCTCTAAATATAATAAAACATAATATTATAGATAATATATATTTACATGTGGGTGCATGTGTGTGTGTGTGTGTGTGAGAGAGAGAGAGAGAGAGTGTGTGTGTGTGTGTGTGTGCAAGTGTGCATGAGAAAGAACTATGTGTGTGTGTGTGCATGAATGTATGTAAGAGAGAGTTAGAGAGAGAGAGAGAGAATTCTCCTTTTCAAAAATTATCCCTCTTCTTTTTCCACGTAAAGGGGTGAGTGTATTTATGTGCTTGTGTGTATATGCAAGCTTGAGTATGTGTGCAAGTGTGCATATCTCTATGTGTTACACGTGTGTCCATGCGTGCGAGTGTGTGTATATGTGTTTGTATGCGTGTGTGCACGTATCATGTGCTTGTGTCTATATGAACATACATGTGTGTGCATTGACATACATATAAATCTATTTATATATACATGCTTACATACCTATAGATACATATACATACATAATATATATACGTGTGTGTGTATATGTATATTCTCTCTCTTACACATGCAAATAATATAATATTAGAAGATATGTGTGTGTGTGTGTGTGTGTGGAGGAGGGGGGAGGGGTGGGCAATTTGCTTTCTAATGTATTATACACACACACACACACACACACACACACACACATATAAGAAACTCAATGAGTAAATGGTTTGATGGTGACAACTAATTGTGAGCCCCAATGCATCTAGGAGTGTGGGAAAGAAACCCCTAAACACTTGTCTTCTCTTCTCCTTTCTCCTTTTAAAAAATTATCCCTCTCCTTTCTCCACGTAAAGGGGTGAGTGTATTTATGTGCTTGTGTGCATGTATACACATGTTTGCCATATGTTGGTGGAAACTCTAGGATGGAATCACCATCATAATGTCTTGGCACCTCCTGGACTTGGATGACTCGAGTAACTTTTTCCAACAATGAACGTAGAAGAGAAGGTTGCTTCTTCTCTTACGAAGAACTGAAAGTATACTGTCTAAAGCAATACATTCATCTTCAGAGATATTGTGCTTTGAACCTTTTGGATTGCTTGTACCTTCACCTGGTTGCAAAATAGTTGCTGAGCCATTCAAGTCACTCTCAGAGGAGGATCTCGAGACATGAACATGGGTGTTTTGTGTCCCTAATTCTTTCTCCACTAAGGTCTCCAAATGTCGGACATCTTGGGCAATGTCATTAGCACTAGAATCAAGACTATTAGCAGCATAGAGACTACATTGTAGCATATATGTTTTACTTCGAGTAATATCTACAATGTAGTTTTTATCACCCTCCATATCATAATGAGCGATGATTTCCTGTAGGCTTCCATTGGTCCTAGTAGCTTTCACTCCAGAAAGGGCGTGTGATGAAGGCAGAAACCCTTGTAGATATCCATGACTGACAAGCGTGGTCTGTGTTGAGATTCAAGCTCGATGTCAGTGTGAGCCAGCTATGCTATGTGCTGGCAGATTAGGTAGGAACATGTGTGAGACATAAATGACCGCGTGTCCAGCTGGTCATAGTGTGTGGACATTAGCTAGGGTTAGTAGAGTGTGGACACAACTCATTGTGTGTGTGTGGATTATGGATTAGTGCATTATGCTTTGTGTGAGAGTGGACATGGCTTCCCTCTATGGTTAGGGTTTGCAATATACATTAGGGTTTTCTCCTGTGTGTGTGTCTCCTCCCCCTCTACCGTTCTTTCAACATGGTATCAGAGCCTTGTGCTGTTTATTAGGGTTTATGAGTGAGTGAGTGAAGAGGGAAGAAGAAGCTGTGAAGAGAAGCTGTGAAGCTTGCCATTGGAGCTGTGAAGCTTGTTGGAGCACACCAAATACTATCAGATCTGAGAGCTTGGCCTACCGGGTAAGGTCTTCTAAACATCCTTGAGCGGATTGCAGGTGATACAGGCAAAAACAAAGCAAAATAGAGCAAATCAAAGCAAAGAGAAATTCTGGTTTTTGAAGCTTTCCATTAAAGCTTGGCAACATTGATGTATGGTGGAAATACATGTAAATCTGGCAAAGCAAATATGTATCTGACAATGAGAGATGTAATGGAAACTCTTATGCAAGCTCTATTGTGATTTTGGAGCATTTTGGAAGCATTTGAATGTATGAAAATCTCTGGTTTTTGAGCTCTCACAAAACAGAGAAAAGGAAGCCAAAAATTGATGAAATTGGAGCATGTATTTGGTAAAAATCAAAGCATTGATGGGTCACACACCTACCTAGGAGTGTTAGGGACTTGATTATCTCATCATTGAGCATTACAATCCTTCCCAAAGGCCTCATTTGTAGGCGGCGCAACCAGAACAGAGGAAACAGAGCATTTTTCTGGTTTTTTGACTACAAGCAGATCAAATTTCAACTTGGTGTTTGATATCTTCCACAATTTCTTTAGCAATTGGATGCTTTACACTTTGGAGAAGAGGGCTATGTGATTTGTTTGGTCAATTATGCCTAATTGAGCTGGGAATGAGCTGATTAAAACAGGCTGTCCACTGGTTGCAGAGAAATAGAGCATTTTTAATCGAGCAATTAATCCTTGGTCTTTTACAATTGGACAAATTCCTCTTACATGGAGTTGATGGACACTATTGCTAAGCTAATGAATGCCTGGTTGCTCAATTTGGACAAATATTGAAGGAATTAGAGCAAATTTTCTACTGGTTTTTCTGTTTTTTTCCAAAAACAGAGAAAGGGGTTTTCAAAAATTGATATGTACACATGTCAGATGGTGTTGATACTCAACATTGAGGTTGATTAGGTGTCAATGCAAGTTTCCCATACTTGATTGCACCATTACATTGTGATTTGGAGCCTTGGAAGGCGTGTCAATTCAGGGTATCCCGCACTGAGTGAGTCAGTTCATCTCGGATGATTACATGTTGATTTTCTACATCAAATTTGGAGTTTATTGGCTACCTTGGAGTATCTGGAACATTCATTGGAGTGTGGTTGAGCTGAGGAAGGCTCATTTACAGATTTGAAGTGTGCGGAAGGTGTATGCATTGAGCAACATGTCGGATAATCTAGTTCAGATTGTTGGTGAAAAGCTCGATAGGAAGAACTTCCAGGCATGGAAGTACAGGATAAAGAGTTTCTTGAAAGGGAAAGGATTTTGGAATCTCATTACAGGTGCTGAGCCTGATCCTGAGCTACCTCGACAACCTACATAGCAGCAGCTTATTGCTCATAAGCAATGGTCAGAGAGAGCATTCAAAGTGCTGCATTATTTGTCTATATGTATTTCTGATGCTATGCTCATACACATACAGGATGCTGAGAATCCCAAAGATGCATGGGATACTTTGGTCAAAATGTTTGATACAGATACGAGTGCTCGCAAGTCTCAATTGCGACAACAGATACACAATGTGAAAAGGAATAAAAGGAGCATACATGATTATGTGCAAGAAATCAAGAAGTTTGCAGATGCATTGGCCACAATAAATGCCCCCATGCCTGATGATGATTTGGTGGATATTACCTTGCGTGGTCTTGGCAAGGAATACAAATCCTTTGATACATCTATCTCAGTGAGGAGTACAGGTCTACCCGACTTCGATGAGTTGGTTTCACTCTTGTTGGTTGAGGAAATCAAGCTCAGTGATTCATTTCTGGATGCATCTACTAGCCATGATGATGGCAGAAATCAGGCTTTCTACTCACAGAGAGGCTTTAGAGGCAGGGGGAGATTCGCATCACGTGGACGTGGTGGTAATGGTCGTGGATGGCAGGACAGGCCTCCACAAAACAGAATTTTCAGCCTTCATATGGTCTCGAGGTGGTCGTGGATATGCACCTCAAAGAGGTCGTGGTAACCCCCGTGGTAGAGGACGTTGGCAAGGCCAACAAGATTCTATGCAAGACGTGGAATGCCATTATTGTGGCAAATATGGTCATATGGCGAGAGATTGTTTCCGCAAACAGAATGATTTGAGAGGGGGAAGAGCACAACGTGGTGGTCATTATGGTGGAAACTACGCACAACATGGTGGTAACTATGCATCAAGTAGCAATGATGGAACTGCAAATCATTTGTTTGCCATGAAGCATGTTGTGGGTTCTATGACAACAAATGCTGAGAATGATGATACATGGTATATGGACTCAGGAGCGTCAAACCATATGACATGTCATGGTGAATGGTTTGAGCATATGAAGCCTATGGATGTAAAAGGCTATGTGGAAACAGGTGATGATACCCAGCATGTCATTACACATGTTGGAAGTGTACCATTGGTCATGCACAATGGTAAGACAAAGTCTATGTCAAATGTGCTGTATGTGCCTTCGATCACTAAAAGCTTGGCCTCAATTGGTCAAATGGTGGAACAGGGATTACAGGTTCGTTTTAACGAGCATGGATGTTTCGTTGAAGATTTCAAACATGGATGTAGAGTGATTGCTAAAGGCAAGAAAAAAGGAAGATTGTTTAAGCTGGATGCTGGAATTCCTGAGCTAAAATCAGCCATGTTCTCAAAGAGCAGAAATGTGGTACAGGACATTGATATGTGGCATAAGAGGATTGGACATGTCAATATACAAAGATTAAAGAACATGCAAACAAGAGGCATTGTCAATGGATTGCCTAGGTTCAAATATGATGGACATATGCATGTTTGTGAAGCCTGTCAGTTTGGGAAGCAGGCAAGGTTGAGGTTTCCTAGAGAAGGAAATATGAGTAACAGGCCACTTGAGATAGTACACAGTGATCTATGGGGTCCTGCACAAAACCCATCTATCAAAGGCAGTTTATACTATGTTACATTCATAGATGATTTTAGCAGGATGACATGGATATACTTTCTCAAAGAGAAGAGTGAAGTGTTGGAAAAGTTCATGGATTTCAAAACTTTTGCAGAAAAGCAATATGGCTGTTGGATTAAATGTCTGAGGACAGATGGAGGTGGTGAATACACCTCAAAAGCTTTTGAGCATTTCTTGAGGAAGCATGGAATAAGAAGACAGTTGACTTGCAGGTATACACCTCAGCAGAATGGTGTGGCTGAGAGAAAGAATAGAGTCATATGTGAAGTGGCAAGGGCGATGCTCAATGAAAAGAGCATGCCAGATTACTATTGGGCAGAAGCATGTGCTACTACAGTGTATATATTGAACAAAACACCTACAGCAGCCATTCATGGAAGCACGCCAGAGATGCGGCTCACAGGTTATAGGCCAGACATTGGACATCTTAAAGTTTTTGGATGCATAGCTTATGTACATGTGCCTGATGAAAGAAGAAGGAAGTTGGATCCTAAGGCAGAGAAATGTGTATTTGTTGGATATGCACAGGATCGAAAGGCATACAAATGTTATAATCCACAAACTAGACAAGTGGTCATCTCACGTGATGTGGTGTTTGATGAGCTTGCTAGTTGGTACAAAGCAAAAGATGAGGGTGTTATTGAGTCACTTGAGGCTGATGTTCATGTGAACTTGCCACCACAAGCAAGTTCTAGTTCTACTACTATGTCTCGGCCAGCAGAAGCTGAGAGTAGCAGTGTACATCCATGGTCAGGACGTTTGAGGCATGAGAGTGTGAGCACTGGGAGTAGTGCTATGGATAAAGGCAAAAAGAAAGTCGAAGGAATTGGAATCACAGGTTATGAGTCATCTAGTTCAGAGAGTTTGGATGAGGAGCTTGGCATACCTGTTTTACGCACACCTGGTGCTAGACAGGACAGATATGTGCCACCACATGCTAGAGTTACAGGTGTTCAGAGTGACCCGCATGCATTGCGGAGATCCCAGAGAGTCAGATATCCTGTTGCATATAGAGATTTTGCTATGCACTATGCATATATGACATCTATGGTGAAGCATGTGGAACCTACATGCTATACAAAGGCTATTGGAGAGCATGTATGGGAAAAAGCAATGGATGTTGAGATGGACGCATTGGTCCATAATGATACATGGGACTTGGTTGCATTACCAAAGGACAAGAATGTTATTGGATGTAAATGGGTTTACAAAGTGAAGTGCAAATCTGATGGTTCTATTGAGAGACATAAAGCAAGATTGGTAGCAAAGGGTTATGCACAGACCCAAGGATTGGATTATGATGAGACGTTTAGTCCAGTGGCTAAGATGGGCACAGTGAGAGCAGTCATTGCTATGGCTGCAACTAATGGCTGGGAAATGCATCAGATGGATGTCAAGAATGCATTTCTGAATGGAGATCTACAAGAGGAAGTGTACATTGTTGAGATTCAAGCTCGATGTCAGTGTGAGCCAGCTATGCTATGTGCTGGCAGATTAGGTAGGAACATGTGTGAGACATAAATGACCGCGTGTCCAGCTGGTCATAGTGTGTGGACATTAGCTAGGGTTAGTAGAGTGTGGACACAACTCATTGAGTGTTGTGTGGATTATGGATTAGTGCATTATGCTTTGTGTGAGAGTGGACATGGCTTCCCTCTATGGTTAGGGTTTGTAATATACATTAGGGTTTTCTCCTGTGTGTGTGTCTCCTCCTCCTCTACCGTTCTTTCAACATGGTATCAGAGCCTTGTGCTGTTTATTAGGGTTTATGAGTGAGTGAGTGAAGAGGGAGAAGAAGAAGCTGTGAAGAGAAGCTGTGAAGCTTGCCATTGGAGCTGTGAAGCTTGCAAATACTATCAGATCTGAGAGCTTGGCCTACCGGGTAAGGTCTTCTAAACATCCTTGAGCAGATTGCAGGTGATACAGGCAAAAGCAAAGCAAAATAGAGCAAATAAAAGCAAGAAAAATTCTGGTTTTTTGGAAGCTTTCCATTAAAGCTTGGCAACATTGATGTATGGTGGAAATACGTGTGATTCTAGCAAAAGACATATGTATTTGACAATGAGGGATGTAATGGCAACTCTTATGCAAGCCCTATTGTGATTTTGGAGCATTTTGGAAGCATCTGAATGTGTGAAAATTCTGGTTTTTTGAGCTCTTACAAAACAGAGAGAAGGAAACCCAAAATTGATGTATTTGGAGTGAGTTTTCTGCAAAAATCTAAGCATTGGTGGATTGCACATGTACCTAGGTGTGTTGGGCATCTATAACCATCATCAAACAACATTATAAACACTCCCAAATCCCCTAATTGCAGGCGGCGCAGCCCATATAGAGGAAACAGGGCAGATTTTTGGTTTTTTAACTACGAGGAGGTCAATTACTCATTGGATGCTTGACATATTTCAAGTTTGCTTTAGCAATTGGATGCTTTACACTTTGGAGAAGAGGGCTATGTGATTTGTTTGGTCAATGATGCTTAATTGAGCTGGGAATGAGCTGATTAAAACAGGTTGTCCACTGGTTGCAGAGAAACAGAGCATTTTTAATTGAGCAATTAATCCTTGGTGTTTTACAATTGGACAAATTCCTCTTACATGGAGTTGATGGACACTAATGCTAAGCTAATGAATGCCTGGTTGCCCAATTTGGAGAAATATTGAAGGAATTAGAGCAAATTTTCTACTGGTTTTTTTGTTTTTTTCCCAAAACAGAGAAAGGGGTTTTCAAAAATCGATATGTACACATGTCAGATGGTGTTGATACTCAACATTGAGGTTCATTAGGTGTCAATGCAAGTTGCCTATACTTGATTGCATCATTACATTGTGATTTGGAGCCTTGGAAGGCGTGTCAATTCAGGGTATCCCGCACTGAGTGAGTCAGTTCATCTTGGATGATTACAGGTTGATTTTCTACATCAAATTTGGAGTTTGTTGGCTACCTTGGAGTATCTGGAACATTCATTGGAGTGTGGTTGAGCTGAGGAAGGCTCAATTACAGATTTGAAGTGTGCGGAAGGTGTACGCATTGAGCAACATGTCGGATAATCCAGTTCAAATTGTTGGTGAAAAGCTGGATAGGAAGAACTTCCAGGCATGGAAGTAGAGGATAAAGAGTTTCTTGAAAGGGAAAGGATTTTGGAATCTCATTACAGGTGCTGAGCCTGAGCCTGAGCTACCTCGACAACCTACACAGCAGCAGCTTATTGCTCATACTCAATGGTCAGAGAGAGCATTCAAAGTGCTGCATTATTTGTCTATATGCATTTCTGATGCTATGCTCATACACATTCAGGATGCTGAGAATCCCAAAGATGCATGGGATACTTTGGTCAAGATGTTTGATACAGATACGAGTGCTCGCAAGTCTCAATTGCAACAGCAGATACACAATGTGAAAAGGAATAAAAGGAGTATACATGATTATGTGCAAGAAATCAAGAAGTTTGCAGATGCATTGGCCACAATAAATGCCCCCATGCCTGATGATGATTTGGTGGATATTACCTTGCGTGGTCTTGGCAAGGAATACAAATCCTTTGATACATCTATCTCAGTGAGGAGTACAGGTCTACCCGACTTCGATGAGTTGGTTTCACTCTTGTTGGTTGAGGAAATCAAGCTCAGTGATTCATTTCTGGATGCATCTACTAGCCATGATGATGGCAGAAATCAGGCTTTCTACTCACAGAGAGGCTTTAGAGGCAGGGGGAGATTTGCATCACGTGGACGCGGTGGTAATGGTCGTGGATGGCAAGATAGGCCTCCACAACAGAATTTTCAGTCTTCATATGGTGCTCGAGGTGGTCGTGGATATACCCCTCAAAGAGGTCGTGGTAACCCCCGCCGTGGACGAGGACGTTGGCAAGGCCAACAAAATTCTATGCAAGATGTGGAATGCCATTATTGTGGCAAATATGGTCATATGGCGAGAGATTGTTTCCGCAAACAGAATGATTTGAGAGGGGGAAGAGCACAACGTGGTGGTCATTATGGTGGAAACTACGCACAACATGGTGGTAACTATGCATCAAGTAGCAATGATGGAACTGCAAATCATTTGTTTGCCATGAAGCATGTTGTGGGTTCTATGACAACAAATGCTGAGAATGATGATACATGGTATATGGACTCAGGAGCGTCAAACCATATGACATGTCATGGTGAATGGTTTGAGCATATGAAGCCTATGGATGTAAAAGGCTATGTGGAAACAGGTGATGATACCCAGCATGTCATTACACATGTTGGAAGTGTACCATTGGTCATGCACAATGGTCAGACAAAGTCTATGTCAAATGTGCTGTATGTGCCTTCGATCACTAAAAGCTTGGCCTCAATTGGTCAAATGGTGGAACAGGGATTACAGGTTTGTTTTAACGAGCATGGATGTTTCGTTGAAGATTTCAAACATGGATGTAGAGTGATTGCTAAAGGCAAGAAAGAAGGAAGATTGTTTAAGCTTGATGCTGGAATTCCGGAGCTAAAATCAGCCATGTTCTCAAAGAGCAGGAATGTGGTACAGGACATTGATATGTGGCACAAGAGGATTGGCCATGTCAATATACAGAGATTAAAGAACATGCAAACAAGAGGCATTGTCAATGGATTGCCTAGGTTCAAATATGATGGACATATGCATGTTTGTGAAGCCTGTCAGTTTGGAAAGCAGGCAAGGTTGAGGTTTCCTAGAGAAGGAAATATGAGTAACAGGCCACTTGAGATAGTACACAGTGATGTATGGGGTCCTGCACAAAACCCATCTATCAAAGGCAGTTTATACTATGTTACATTCATAGATGATTTTAGCAGGATGACATGGATATACTTTCTCACAGAGAAGAGTGAAGTGTTGGAAAAGTTCATGGATTTCAAAGCTTTTGCAGAAAAGCAATATGGCTGTTGGATTAAATGTCTGAGGACAGATGGAGGTGGTGAATACACCTCAAAAGCTTTTGAGCACTTCTTGAGGAAGCATGGAATAAGAAGACAGTTGACTTGCAGGTATACACCTCAGCAAAATGGTGTGGCTGAGAGAAAGAATAGAGTCATATGTGAAGTGGCAAGGGCGATGCTCAATGAAAAGAGCATGCCAGATTACTATTGGGTAGAAGCATGTGCTACTGCAGTGTATATATTGAACAAAACACCTACAGCAGCCATTCATGGAAGCACGCCAGAGATGCGGCTCACAGGTTACAGGCCAGACATTGGACATCTTAAAGTTTTTGGATGCATAGCTTATGTACATGTGCCTGATGAAAGAAGAAGGAAGTTGGATCCTAAAGCAGAGAAATGTGTATTTGTTGGATATGGAGAGGATCGAAAGGCATACAAATGTTATAACCCTCAAACTAGACAAGTTGTCATCTCACGAGATGCGGTGTTTGATGAGCTTGCTAGTTGGTACAAAGCAAAAGATGAGGGTGTTATTGAGTCACTTGAGGCTGATGCCCATGTGAACTTGCCACCACAAGCAAGTTCTAGTTCTACTTCTATGTCTGGGCCAGCAGCAGAGCAGAAGCTGAGAGTAGCAGTGTACGTCCATGGTCAGGACGTTTGAGGCATGAGAGTGTGAGCACTGGGAGTAGTACTATGGATAAAGGCAAGAAGAAAGTCGAAGGAATTGGAATAACAGGTTATGAGTCATCTAGTTCTGAGAGTTTGGATGAGGAGCTTGGCATACCTGTTTTACGCACACCTGGTGCTAGGCAGGACAGATATGTGCCACCACATGCTAGAGTTACAGGTGTACAGAGTGACCCACAGGCATTGCGGAGATCCCAGAGAGTCAGATATCCTGTTGACAGGTTGACATATAGAGATTTTGCTATGCACTATGCATATATGACATCTATGGTGAAGCATGTGGAACCTACATGCTATACAGAGGCTATTGGAGAGCATGTATGGGAAAAAGCAATGGATGTTGAGATGGACGCATTGGTCCATAATGATACATGGGACTTGGTTGCATTACCAAAGGACAAGAATGTTATTGGATGTAAATGGGTTTACAAAGTGAAGTGCAAATCTGATGGTTCTATTGAGAGACATAAAGCAAGATTGGTAGCAAAGGGTTATGCACAGACCCAAGGATTGGATTATGATGAGACGTTTAGTCCAGTGGCTAAGATGGGCACAGTGAGAGCAGTCATTTCTATGGCTGCAACTAATGGCTGGGAAATGCATCAGATGGATGTCAAGAATGCATTTCTGAATGGAGATCTACAAGAGGAAGTGTACATGGCACAGCCAGAAGGGTATGTACACCCTAGATATCCCACCCACGTATGCAAGTTGAAAAAGGCATTGTATGGTCTGAAGCAAGCACCTCGTGCTTGGAGTGATAAGATGAGCAGATATCTTATCTCACTTGGTTTTCAGATTTCTACAGTAGATTCTTCACTCTATGTGAAGAAGACACAGCATGGGATTGTTTTGCTAGTCATCTATGTGGATGACTTGATTATCACAGGTGATCATGGTGCAGATGTGATGCATGTCAAGAAAGCTTTGAGTGGGCAATTTGACATGAAAGATCTTGGTGAGTTGAGATACTTCCTTGGAATTGAAGTGGTGAAAGATCATGCAGGTACTTGGTTAGTACAGCGCCAATATGCATTGGATATGTTGGCAAAGTATGGCATGACAGGGTGTAAGCCTATGAGTACACCATTGGAGAAAAATGTGAAGTTGCGGACTGATTATGGCGAGGAATTGGATGATCCTTCTATGTACAGGAAGATGGTTGGTAGTCTCATATATATGACTATCACACGCCCAGATTTGAGTTATGCTATGGGGCTAGTCAGCCAGTTTATGCAGAGCCCCAGGAAACCACATTTGGATGCAGTGAGACGCATCATGAGATATGTGAAGACCACAGCACATTATGGTTTATTTTATGAGAGTAGTAAAAGCTTGGACATACATGGCTACACAGATGCTGATTGGGCAGGTAGCGCATATGACAGGAGGTCTACTAGTGGATATGCTTTTACACTTGGAAGTGTCGTGGTGAGTTGGAGTAGCAAGAAGCAACCTACAGTTGCTTTATCCAGTACAGAGGCTGAGTACAGGGGTGTAGCTATTGCTACTTGTGAGGCTATATGGTTAAAGAGTCTCTTGACAGATTTATGTGAGCCTGTTGATGGCACAGTTGTCATTCATTGTGACAACATGAGCAGTATACAGTTGTCAAAGAATCCAGTGTTTCATGCGAGGACCAAACACATAGAGGTCCATTATCACTTTGTCAGAGAGAAGGTGCTGGATGGTACAGTTGATCTTCAGTATGTGAAGACTGATGAGCAGGTGGCTGATATCTTTACGAAGCCACTTAGCAGGGAGAAGTTTGAGTACTTCCGGACTATGTTGGGAGTACATGGGATGAGCTTGGTTGAGGGGGAGTGTTGGTAGTCTTGATATCCCGAGCTCATCTACATCTTCATCGGCAGTACATCATGAGCTTGAGAGGGGCTGTTGAGATTCAAGCTCGATGTCAGTGTGAGCCAGCTATGCTATGTGCTGGCAGATTAGGTAGGAACATGTGTGAGACATAAATGACCGCGTGTCCAGCTGGTCATAGTGTGTGGACATTAGCTAGGGTTAGTAGAGTGTGGACACAACTCATTGAGTGTTGTGTGGATTATGGATTAGTGCATTATGCTTTGTATGAGAGTGGACATGGCTTCCCTCTATGGTTAGGGTTTGCAATATACATTAGGGTTTGCTCCTGTGTGTGTGTCTCCTCCTCCTCTACCGTTCTTTCAACATACATGGTATAGCCAGAAGGGTATGTACACCCTAGATATCCCACTCACGTATGCAGATTGAAAAAGGCATTGTATGGTCTAAAGCAAGCACCTCGTGCTTGGAGTGATAAGATGAGCAGATATCTTATCTCACTTGGTTTTCAGATTTCTACAGCAGATTCTTCACTCTATGTGAAGAAGACACAGCATGGGATTGTTTTACTAGTCATCTATGTGGATGACTTGATTATCACAGGTGATCATGGTGCAGATGTGATGCATGTCAAGAAAGCTTTGAGTGGGCAATTTGACATGAAAGATCTTGGTGAGTTGAGATACTTCCTTGGAATTGAAGTGGTGAAAGATCATGCAGGTACTTGGTTAGTACAGCGCCAATATGCATTGGATATGTTGGCAAAGTATGGCATGACAGGGTGTAAGCCTATGAGTACACCATTGGAGCAAAATGTGAAGTTGCGGGCTGATTATGGCGAGGAATTGGATGATCCTTCTATGTATAGGAAGATGGTTGGTAGTCTCATATATATGACTATCACATGCCCGGATTTGAGTTATGCTGTGGGGCTAGTCAGCCAGTTTATGTAGAGTCCCAGGAAACCACATTTGGATGCAGTGAGACGCATCATGAGATATGTGAAGACCATAGCACATTATGGTTTATTTTATGAGAGTGGTAAAAGCTTGGACATACATGGCTACACAGATGCTGATTGGGCAGGTAGCGCATATGACAGGAGGTCTACTAGTGGATATGTTTTTACACTTGGAAGTGATGTGGTGAGTTGGAGTAGCAAAAAGCAACCTACAGTTGCTTTATCCAGTACAGAGGCTGAGTACAGGGGTGCAGCCATTGCTACTTGTGAGGCTATATGGTTAAAGAGTCTCTTGACAGATTTATGTGAGCCTATTGAAGGCAAAGTTGTCATTCATTGTGACAACATGAGCAGTATACAGTTGGCAAAGAATCCAGTGTTTCATGCGAGGACCAAACACATAGAGGTCCTTTATCACTTTGTCAGAGAAAAGGTGCTGGATGGTACAGTTGATCTTTAGTATGTGAAGACTGATGAGCAAGTGGCAGACATCTTCACGAAGCCACTTAGCAGGGAGAAGTTTGAGTACTTCCGGACTATGTTGGGAGTACATGGGATGAGCTTGAGGGGGAGTGTTGAGAGTCTTAATATCCCAAGCTCATCTACATCTTCATCGGCAGTACATCATGAGCTTGAGAGGGGCTGTTGAGATTCAAGCTCGATGTCAGTGTGAGCCAGCTATGCTATGTGCTGGCAGATTAGGTAGGAACATGTGTGAGACATAAATGACCGCGTGTCCAGCTGGTCATAGTGTGTGGACATTAGCTAGGGTTAGTAGAGTGTGGACACAACTCATTGTGTGTGTGTGGATTATGGATTAGTGCATTATGCTTTGTGTGAGAGTGGACATGGCTTCCCTCTATGGTTAGGGTTTGCAATATACATTAGGGTTTGCTCCTGTGTGTGTCTCCTCCTCCTCTACCGTTCTTTCAACAGTCTGGTGGAGAAGTATTAAAGTTTGAGATTTTTTGCTTCTGCAGCCCATCAAGCTTAAAGGTGACAGTGTGCTCCATAGGGAAGGCAATACGAAGATGCAGAAAGGACAAGAGAGGCGAAAATGTGAAATGAAAATATAAAAACGAAGGAACAGGTGGACTTTATAAAATAAAAATAGAAGATCAGGTATCTAGGCCGAATCAATCATTGTCAGGTAAGGTGGCTGAAATGATAAAACAAGGTGGAGCAATCACGATTGAGAATGAAGGCGGTTGAAATGATAAAACAAGGTGGAGCAATCACGATTGAGAATGGTCACGATAAATTTTTTTTTATAAAAAATATACAAATATATATGTATCTACAAATATATAAAAAATATATACAAATATATATGTATCTACAAATATATATAAAAATATACAAATATATACATTTATTGGTTCTAAGTATTATATGTATCTTTTTATATTAGTTCCAAGTCAAAGACCCAACCATCTCGACCACAAATAGAACTAGTGCTAAGCCTCATGAACTAGTGCTTGCTGTGAAGGAAAAGAGGTGGTGTGGATACTCTCATCTCAGCTGGCGAACGCATCTGTGAACTTCAAACAGGTAAGGTACCGTTCTTTGTTGTTCTCTTTCTGTTAATTTTAGAGCCGGCGCGGCGGTGTTGGAGGTGGCGGCGGTGGAGAAGATGGCCCAGGCGCTATGCTTAGAGATTGGAGCAGGCGGCGACGATGATGAGGGAGAGGGCGATGTGGACAGAGAAGGAGGTGGAGGGCAGCGGCGGCGATGGTGAGGGAGAGGGCGAGGTGGAGGTGGAGGTGGAGGTGGAGGCGGTCATGATCTCCCCCCTTGCCCGTTGCTCCAGCCACTCCGGGCACCCGGCAGAGCCAGGGGATGGTCTAGCGCGCGCAGACCATACCGGAGCAACAGGGAAAAGGGGGGAGATGAGGCATGGAGGTGGCAATTTGATGGCCCGCGGTAGCGTTGGAGGCGGAGATGGAGGTGGAGATGAGGCATGGAGGTGGCGATTTGACGGCCGGTGTGGCAGCGCTAGAGGCGTAGGAGGCGGTGGCACTAGTAGAGGCGGAGATGAAGGTGGAAGGCGAGGTGGATGGAGATGGAGGTGGAGATGGAGATGGAGGTGGAGGTGGAGATGGTTCAAACAGTCATGATCTCCCTCCTTGCCCCCGTTGCTCCGGCCACTCCAGGCACCCGGGCTCGGGGCAAGGGGGGAGGTGTGCAGTGGAGATGAGGCATGGAGGTGGCGATTTGAGGGCCCGCGCGCGGTGGAGGCGGAGGAGGTGGTGGCGCTGGAGGCAGAGATGGAGGTGGAGAGCGAGGTGGATGGAGATGGCAATGGGAGGCGGAGGAGGCGGTGGCGCTGGTTGGAGGCGGAGATGGAGGTGGAGGGCGAGGTGGATGGAGATGGGGGTGGAGGTGGAGATGGAGATGGAGGTGGAGGGCGAGGTGGATGGAGATGGGGGTGGAGGTGGAGATGGAGGTGGAGGTGGAGGTGGAGGTGGAGGCGGTCCAGGCGGTCATGATCTCCCCCCTTGCCCCCCCGTTGCTCCGGCCACTCCAGGCACCCGGCAGACCGGGCCACTCCAGGCACCCAGCAAAGCCGGTCTGCCGGCGGGTGCCTAGAGTGGTCGGAGCAACGGGGGGGCAAGGGGGGAGATGGAGGATGGAGATGAGGCGATGGTGAGGGGGAGGAGGCCTCTTGTCCTAGCCCTTTCTTTGCCTCTTGGATCTCTGTTAGCTACCTTTGTAGGTTTTCCACTTGATTGGCTTATGCTCTCCTCAAGATTGTGCAGTTCTTCCTATAGTGGTTCTTGCTAGCTCCTCAATTCTTCTGTGACTTTGTGCTCTAAGAACATGCCACATCTTTTTTCCTTATGATTGTTTGTAGTTTGGACATTTATTTGGGGACATTTGTCATGCATTTATTCAAGTAATCTAATACTCCCTACATCCAGTCCAATTCTATGGTTTCCAAAAAACTAGATGGGCCTCGCACTATTGGGGCTGGTTTGGGCATGGTGGATCCAGCACAGTGGGGCCCATTTGTTGATGATGGGTGAATGTTTCTTTCCTAGAGGTTTCTTTGAATAGGGCCTCGAGATACGGCCTGATCTTGGTTTTGGTATCCGGCCTTGTGAACTTACTGATCTACTCTTTGAAGTTGTGTGCTAGCCTCTGGAGCTTTCACCACCCTGAATGTTTTCTTAGACATGTAGCAGGGTTTGTGTGTGAGGTTAATGTTTTCCTATAGACATGAAGTAGGGTTTATGTGTGAGGTTGATCATCTCTACTACAAACCTTGTTTGGTTTTTTCTGTCCTCATCAACATTCTCTATTATTTTGTATTCTTTTGCTTTGCCTTCTAGCGAGCCAAACTCCATGATAAGATCTTGTGTAATAGTAGTAGAGCAAGATTCATGACCTTTCGTCTCTTATCTGTCATTCAGCTCAAGCTATTTGCTACTCATATTCAAGGCAAAAGAGAGAGAGATGGCTCCAAGAAAAGCAGGAAAGCAACAGGCAAAGACTAAGAAAGGTATATGATGTGAATAGCCAAGATTCTACTGAGATTATGTTTTAATGTTTTTAGATATACTTACTTGGGCCTGGTGTGTGTGTCTTACAGACAACAGGGGATACTCACTTAGATCTGGGCGTGTTTGTTTGACTCTTAGCAGGAAGCTCAATCACGGCGGACACCTGTGTCCTCACATGTATCTCCTGTTAGAGAGGAAACATAAGCGCATAATTCTCTTGTTCATGAGGAAGAAACGCTTGGGTTGGAGAACGAAATTGGCTCAATGAGCTCACCTCCTCCAACTCACACGGAGATGCCTGAATCTAGTACTGGTCAAGGGGAGACCCATAGAAGGCTTCTTGGAAAATCTATTGAATTGGGATTGCTTGGTGATGTATTCACTAAGTTTTTTGTGCAACGCAATTCCTCTACCCCATTGGTCCCTTTATGCAAGCTGATTCCAAATGAAGCCATCCATACAGTTTCTAGCCAACTTGAGGTGTTTCGTGATTCCTTTGACTGCCATGGCTATGTCAAAGCATCTCCTCCTTTTTTAGTTTCACTTACACGTCCCGGAAGCTCTATGTATTTTGCGGTCACACAAATAGACTTGCAAGAATGGGGACCATACTGGGTGGTACAACATGACAGATTTGAGGATGAAATCAGAGGAACTGAGTGGGAGAATCTCAGTGGTAAGAAGTTTCTTGTTTGGGATGGCAATCATCGTGTGAAGGCATGGATGTCTCGAGTGCACGAAGGTATGTTCTTTTGAATGCCATAGAGTGATTTTATGCAACATTAAAAGTAATATATTATAATATCTTTATTTTGTTTTCTCTAGCTTGGTCTCATAGCCCCTCACGCCATGTCCGGGTCAAATGTCAATTTTTGGTTGTGGACAATAAGCAAAAAGGAGAATTGCTATTGGCTTTGCGATCTCAAAATGAGTAAGTGGTCTCTCTCTACTTAATTACGGACATTGTGAAGTCATTGTGAAGTTCTTGGCTCATTGTGACTCTTTAAACAGATTAGTGCACACTAGTGTTACACCCACATTGTCACATGAGATCTTCATGTTTCAACGATTTGGAATGGCGGGACAAATCATCCATATTGGACTACCTTGGTGAAGATTTAAGGAGGTAGGCTTTAATGGAGCTTAGTTTGGAGTGACGAAGTGGAGAGCAATGGTACAATGCTCCAGCTACAATCTTGGCACAGCTTGTGTGGAAGGTAGTGTTTGCATTTTCCATCTTTTATTAATAAACGGATTATCAATGTTTTTTAATCATGTGAGTGATAATGAGTCCTTTTCGTTATACGTAGACATCGTTTGAAAATGCGATGAAGCAAGCTATATCATGCATTGATAGACATGCCATAGGGTTGCAAGAATATGAGACAAAATGTGAGAAAGCCAGACGTGGTGTAGAGCAAACATTTCAAGATAGAGCATACAAGATGCTCATAATTGCAAACCCATTCAATGGTGATGCATTCTTTCAACTCGTATATAACTATGATTGGTCTAAGAAGGGATTGGTTGCTCTGACCAAAGAAAAGCTCTACACAGTCGCCATATCTCGGATTTCAACTCAAAGGTATGTCACATGTCAATAAACCTCCCTTGACATAAACTAACCGTAACATCTAATCTCTTATGGCTTTGGTATGATGCTGAAATAGGAAGACGGAATTGCTTCAAATGCTTATGAATGGGAGGGTGAAGGACAAGGTAATTTCGGAGATGTTTGGGGGATAACAAAAAGACGTTGCTGCATATGAAGAAAGAGTTGTATTGGGAAGAGCTAATAGGGGAGGCAGACTCTATTTTGGAGGGTTTATTGGTATATGATGATGTTATCTACATCCCACCATTTATGCAATGGGTGCAAGAGGAGCCATCGAAACACATACCATGGGCCTTCCATGAGGTGTGGGCAAAGATTGGAAAAGTGAAGGAAGGCCAAAAGCAACCTAAGGTGGAGAATGCTGCAAAGAGGGTTGTCTACATGTATATATCTTCTAATGCCATTCTATTTTTACAGAAAATACATATACGCACTAAAAAAAATATTTTAGTGCTGTTTGTTTTATTTTGGATATGTAGGTGGGTGCAGCTACTCATTGGCCAAGGTCTAATGGACGAAGAGACGGAAGCAATCAAAGAATGGGCAGATCCAAATTCCTCGAAAACAATGTACCCGAAGGAATGGGTTGAGAGAGGGGTTTCTGATTGGGAATATAAGAGATGTCCTTGGTGGTTGGACTATCCTCTAAATCATGTGCCTCCAAGTGAGGAGCTCCTAGACAAAGGTACTTTTTTGCTTTCTACTGAATTATATTCATGTAAATGTATATGTATATGTATATGTAAACCTTCCTACCTATACAAATACATACCTATACATACATATCAATATATATAAACTATCCATATGCATATACATATAGATATATACATATACAAATACATACCTATACATACATATAAATATATATAAACTATCCATATGCATATACATACAGATATATACATATACAAATACATATGTAAACATATATGTACATATATATATGCATACATAAATACATACCTACATACATACACCCTAAATTATATACTAAATTCCTACATACATACAAAGTTCATGTTACATTTAAGATTTGGCATGTTAGATTTTAAAGAAACATTGTTAAGTTTTGAAGTTTATTTTGGGATTTTTTAGAAAATGCAAAGGAGATGCTGTCCAAATTTGATGCAAAGGAGTTTTGAAGTTTATTTTGGGATTTTTTAGAAAATGCAAAGGAGATGCTGTCCAAATTTTTACAAATTTGTACATACATACGTACATACATAGTTCATGTTACATTTAAGGTTTGGCATATTAGATTTTAAAGAAACGTTAAGTTTTGATATATACATACCTACATACATATACATATAAATAGATACATATACCTACATACACATACATATACGTAGATACATACCTACATACATATACATATGCATATGCATATGCATATACACATACATATACATAGATACATATACATATGTTATATATATATATATATATATATATATATATATACATACATATATACACATATACACATATACATACATATATATATATATACATACATATACACATATATATATACATGCATATAAACCTACATACATATACATATACAAAAAGGTCTGGGGATTTCTACCTTTTTACTAAATTATCTTGATCTATTTCTTGAAGAATTTAAGAATTACCAATCTGAGCTTGAAAGAGAGCCCCCAACTCAAGAAGACTCTAGAATACCTTCCCCGCAGCCAGCAAACTTGACCCAATCTCCAGTAGTTAGATCCTCGTGCGTGGCCCCAAAACCATCCACACCACTGTCACGACGAGTGCCACAATCACACCAAGAGCATACATCTACATCGTCTCAAGTGCAACGTGAGAGGCGAACAAAGAGACATCTTGACATTATGCATGATGTTCAAGAGGGAGACCCCACAAATGAAGATCAAGAGAGAGACCCTAAAGAGCATCTTCAAGAGGGGGAGGTGTCATGACAACGTGACATCATGGACATGACTAGTAAGCATACTTTCCATCGCAAATTTATTTTGAGAAGTGTGTGCTTTCGAAATGCATCTCATTTTTTGTCTTGTTTACTTGAAGGTGAGAGATGTTCTTCACACATATTGCTGGTAGATGTCCACACTTTTTCGGAGGGCTCAGATAGGTAAAAAGAATAATTTCAGCATATAATTAGTTTTCCAAGTTATACTTACCAAAACCAAACATCATAAATCTTTTATGTATTGTGGAAGAATTCTTGATAAAGATTCCCAAGGCTCTATCTCATAGAGGTGCTCCCTCACATATAGTGGCTCGCCTCGTATGGGGGGCTGACTTTCCTACAGGTTTACAGGTTGTTGATGTAGATACAGATGGGTGTCCCTCATGGAATCAAGTTTCTTCATGCCACACTCAGTTTTGTTGGATTGTTTGTGGCTGATGACGGTTGGTTTGTGTGTTTGAGTCTAATGGATCAACTTCCTAAAATATATTCCATGGGAAAGAAAGTTGGATTGGTCATGCATCGAACAATGTCTGTTCATGTGGAATCAAGTTATTTGTATGAGAACGGAGAACGGGTAAGTCATAATCTCTCAAATATTTCCCTTTATGTATACATGTTATGTGTGGATATCCAAACATAATGTTTTCTCGTTATGGTAGGTGGATACATTGGCGCTTAGTATGTTCTATCCGAGTAAATTGCCATATCCCTATTATTGATCGCGAGGCTGGGCAAAATGTTTCAAAGAAGTTATTCAACGCTCAACGAAATTTCATTTTTGAGAAGAATAAGAAGCATCCATTCCAACGCATGATGGTCTTGGAGCGCTACATTCGAGGTGGTGCAGAAAGATCTCCTATGTTCTTTAGGTGAGACAATTTTCATTCTGTTCATTTTCATAGCTACTTTTTCAAAATACTTAGATGCACGTTTATGATTGCATTTCATTGTAGGTGGCTAGTGGAGACCTTCTCAAGTGAAGGTCTTCTTTGGACATTTTTGCGGGATGTGTAGGCTTGGGACGTGCATGCCAAGAGTTAAAAAGGCACTATATGGGGACAGAGAATGACATGGAGGTAGCCAAAGCATGTCTGGGAGATTTCTCATCATTAGGTCGGGATGACACGTAGAAGAATGCTATAATTTGTGGATCAAAAGACTTTGTAATCGAGATTGTCATGGTTTGGAAGTTTAAAGATCGATATATACATTTTTGATCTTTAAAAGATTGTGTTTTATATTTAAGTAAGTAAGAAAGTATGTATGTAATGTATGTATATATGTTAGTGTGTAGGTAGCTCTTGTATGTACGTATGTATATGTATATGTACGAGGTGTATGAATTTAGGTAGATATATGTATATATATAATTATATCAATAAGTATGATGTGGATCAAAAGATTTTGTAATCGAGATTTTCATGGTTTGGAACTTTAAAGATCGGTATATACATTTTTTATCTTTAAAGGATTGTTTTTTATATTTAAGTAAGTAAGAAAGTATGTATGTATGTATGTATGTATATATGTTAGTATGTAGGTAGCTCTTGCATGTATGTATGTATATGTATATTTTGTATGTGTATATGTATGAGGTGCATGAATTTAGATAGGTATATGTATATATGTAATTATATCAATAAGTATGATGTGGATCAAAAGACTTTGTAATTAATATTTTTATGGACTAGATCTTTAAAAGACTGAAATTTATATTGTTGATCTTTCAAAGCTTGTTATTTATATGTAAGTAAGTTCTTGGTCCTTTACAAAGCTCATAGTAGGTTCATGGTCCTTTGCAAAGCTTGGACTACTTGTTCATTGCTCCAAAAAGCTCGACAAAAAAATCTCGCAAAAAAAAATCCCCCCATCTTTACTAACAGTGAAAGCAGTATGGCAGTTGTTACAAGGAATCTAGTTTTTCATGCTCGCACAAAGCACATTGAGGTGCATTATCATTATGTCAGGGAGAGATGCTCTGCAGGGGAAATTAACTTGGCTTATATGCCAAAACAAGACAACATGGCATATTTATTCATGAAGGCTCTCTCTCACAAGACAAGTTTGAAGCTTTTCGTAAAACTTTGAACTTACTTCCCTCTAGGGATTAGTGTGGGCCTCCTCTCATAATCCAAAGAGCATGGCACATCTCTATACTTTTAGTGCCAACTCACCCCTTGTTCACATCATCATTCCCAGGTAGTGATATGTGTAAACGCACCAGCTGGGGCACTTTTTTCCTCTTTAGGAGGTTTTTCCCCCTGTGCTAGTATACACCTATCTTGGGGTATACTTATCATTTTTATATAGGACACAATTATTATCTATCTATCATCCCATTGTGTGCTCCCTTTATCGTTGCGTCCCTTTTCCTCTCCCCCAAAGCTCAACATTTTAAAATCCTTGAAGATCCCAGTAGATACTACAAATTGCTTTGTTGATAGACTCTATGGTGGATTGCCACCCAATGGAAGTCCCAACCTCATGCTGAGAAGAAGTAAACTATACTCTTCTCTACACCATGGGTAAAGGAGATGCAATACTAATAATATGAGTGGCCGGACATGAGTCTAAAGGGTGGTGCAAACTCCTAAGGATGGTCAAAATTTCATTTTAATTTTGTTCTAAGGTTTGGGTCCTAGCAAAAAACTGCAAAATGGACTCACATTTGAAACCTCTTGCTCCAAGACATCAGCCTCAAATCAAGCATCGAGATATGTGTCACCAAACTCGTCCTTATTAAGGAGGTCGTCATTTGTGCCCGGGTCCATGGACTGGTTGACTATCAGTGGGGTATGTTTAGTCTCTTCAGACGGGACCATGGGGTCATTTATAGACAAGGATGGGGTTAGGGATGTGCCTCCTACATAACTCAAATCTTGCATGCCAAGTCTTGTGAGGTGACCTCCGTTTGGCATGCAAGGACAGCTTGTTGTATGCGAGCAAGCTTGACCTGTGTAAGGCCGAAAACATGCGATAACACTTGAGAAATACCCCCTGAAACCCTTGAGATAGGTACATTATCCTTGCTCAAAGCCATTTTTTAAAAAATAAATAAAAATTATAAAACTATTCAAAATTTAAATCCAAAAACTTCAAGAATGCACAAATGGAGCCAACTACTCGATATGTCCTAGAGTGTGCTGTGGCTGATGGAAGCTCAAAGAGCTGATGTCATGTTGCATCACCATGTTGATGGAAACTCAAAGCTGATGGCGCTCCAAACTTTGTCGAAATCACCTCAAGCTCGCTCATATCCCCTTAGATGCATGTAGGCACGCACACGAGGGCTAAGAGCATGGAAAATGTATGGAGGGAAGTCATTTGTTGCCATCTTGTTGTGTGTGTATCCACACACATGCCACTAACAGGACAGGATAGAGAGGACCTCTATCTATATGGCTATTTGTCGTCATTGGGGCTCTTTTGCCATCCCCGCCATCATTGTTGCCATTACCATTCATCGAAGTGACATCTAGTAGTCGGCGGGTTGTTTTTGCTGTCGTGCCACATGCTAGGTTGGTGGCTTGTTTGGCCGGCCCAACTCAGCGGGCTTGGCACACTAAGTCTACCCCGTATACTGATGACGCTGTTGCAGATGCCTCACACACACACTCGCTGCCCTCCACACACAAAGGTGTTTCCACACACACCCATTGAGAGTGAAAAACTCAGCAAAAAGAATGGCTATAGTGTCGTCTTCTCCACACACACTCTCTACTCTCTATTTTTTCCCAAGACTTCGTCTTCCCCTCACAGAGCTCATAATCCTTCAAAATCCTACAGAGTAATGTGTGGATTCAAAAGATTAAGTATAAGACCTTATCTCTTCTTGAGAGTGGGTCATGCGTAGAGAGAGCAAGAATCGTCGTCCAGCTCTGATACCACTACAATGTTGCCCATAGGAAGCTGCCACCATAGACACCAAGATGAGGGAGAAGAGGAATTCACCACCTGGCCCTAGAGAAGAGGAGGGCTCTCATTCACCACGTGGCCCTAGAGAAGTGTGGATAAGCATCCACACTGTTGAGCTTATGTAGGGGCCTACTTGTTCACACTTGCCTGACTGCCCATGGTCCTCTAACCCATGCGCTTCACCCCTAAACCACAAACACCCTTGCCAATCACACTTTAGTGACCATCAAACCCTATGTAGATAGTTACAAGCTACATGACAACTTCCTTCTAGACATTAATGATGACAACCCCCTCTTATGGGGAGGCCGAGAATGTCATATAGCATACCAAGCATGTCACTCCATGGTGCCTTGCAATAGTGGGTAGGAAGCAATGAGGGAAGGAGCTATGCAAGAACTCACTTCAGCCTCAATGCCATGGGTGCTTGCAAGATGGGGATAAAGGAACTAGTATGTGTGTGTGTGTGTGTGTGTGTGAGAGAGAGAGAGAGAGAGAGAGAGAGAAAGAGAGAGGGACAGAGAGAGAACATCCACCAAGCAACACACCAAGCAAGCACCATATAGTCCACACTTGCATGCATGGAAGAGAAAAAGCAAGCAAGCTAACAAGAGTTCAAAACAAGACTCAAATGCACCATACAATCCACTTTCACGCAAGGAAGAGAGAAAGCAAGCAAGTTATCAACACAAGAGCTCAAAACAAGACGACTCAATTGTGAAAATAGCCCAGGGAATGTTCAGGGGGGCCAAAAAAGCTATTGAAGCTAATACCTAGGCTATGCATATACAACAAGTAAGTTAGTTAGTATTTATACAGAAGCTCAACAAAATACCATGATCATCATATGTCATAAAGCACTTAGTGCATCGCTATAAAGGATGGTGCAATCATGTGTATAAGGTAGTGTTAACCTATGTGGTTCACATACTCCCCTCCCTAATGTAGATTCCGTCCTTGAGATCGGTGACCATAGTGGCCCCATGGGGTGATGATCTTGTGCTTACTATCATATGCATGGAGCCTAAAATTGTGTCTTAAACATATCTTCAAAGTCGATGATGCAATGAGTAGGAAGATACCAGACGTGGGCTCACGGCTCATGCTCTATGGGCTCATGGATGATGGCTCATGGATGGTGGCTAGTACTTCATGCCTTTTTTGTATAAAATATGCTCACGAGGGTTTGGTGTGTTACTTCATGCCCGGGTAGGCTGACGTTTGGTGGCCCCACGTCTCACACTTTGTGGGCTCACAGCTGTGTAGTGGGTCACATCAAGTGGCTTGCGATTTTTCATATGAAATGGGCTCACGTAATTCTGGTGAGCTAGACTCACATAGTAGGCTCATGTATGGTGGCCTCATGTATTATTGCCTCACGTCTCATGGTCTCACATCTTGTAGGCTCACATCACGGTTGGTTGGGCTTCTTGCGGATTTTTGTTTTGATGAAATAGGCACACTTGGGCTTGGATATCAAGTGGTGCATGGGACTTTATGCCTATGACAAGTTTGGTGAGTAAGCAATAATTGTACTTAATGCTCCAATATTTGAAAAGGACAAGAATCTTTGTTAGAATTTGATATGGTCCAAATTGTATGACATGTTTTTTTTTAAAGGACATCCTTAAAAGTCTTCACAATTGATAAATGAGCCTGAAAATCAGATCATGGCCATGATAGTAGGATTGAAAATATCATCATAGTGCATGCTCAATGAATCACTGCATTCACCTTGATCATCCAATCTTCAATAATTGAAGTTCGAACAGGGAAGAGGCTTGAAGTATGAGAAGTTGTAGATCAACTTCTCATCTATATCGTTTTTTGGCTAGTATGACATCCTCTTATCTTTAGCAGCATTTGATGACAAAGTAGAGTGCCTAGATTTGGCAATAGAATAGGGGCACATAATGAGTGATAAATAATAATCAATACATTAGTTCAGGGTGGGCTGTGAGACCTTAATACAATAGGGGTCAAAAAAAACCTTGAAATGAAACGATTCTCTCTCTCTCTCTCTCTCTCTCTCTCTCTCTCTCTCTCTCTCTCTCTCTCTCTCATGAAACGGCCATCATCATTCTCCAACAGCACGCATCTTTTGTTTTTCCAACATCGATGATGATGGTCGTCTCAATGTAGTCGTCTTCTAGCATCAAGTCCTTGTACAAAAGATGTAGTTGGAATTAGAAGCGAATGCCTCTTTCTCTCTCTTTGGAGCTTCAAACAGAGGATGGCAATGTGTGATTCTAAGTGATGCCAATGCCCTTTGGGTGTGATGGTAGCAAGTTGGCTTGGCTTTGTCTTATTTGAGTCACGAGATGAATGAGAGAAGGGATGTTTTTTTCATTGCCTCTGGGTGCAATGACATTAAGAGGTATAGGAGGTGACCTGTTGTTGAGGTGTGCGAGGAGGGGGAGGCTAGAAGGGAGGATCGACGAAGGATGATGATATTTTTCTTCCATAGGAATTTTTTAAACGATAAAAAATAATAATATGGAGCTGGATTTTCAATCGATGCATTCGATTGTGAGCTGTGATTGTCACAGACGAGTAGAGGCATTTGATTGCCCAATATTTATGTTGATAGAGGTAGGGTCTTGGCAGGATCCCCAATTCCTTACCTTGTGGTGGTGTGGGTACCTTATATATGCTTATGTGGCCTATCCTAGCCGCCCCGTTGTTTGTGACCCTTAGCATTTCCTATAATATGGTCGTATCTAGCGTAAGAGGTATTACTGCCGCTAAGACATGGGTTTTCTCTACCATGTGCGGTCGGTCTCATCACATATGAAGAGTGTGTGTGCGCAGGTTGATGGGATGCTGGAGAGGAGGCTGGCATGTTCTCCCGGAGCTGGCCTCGTTGTGGGTGCCCTTCCTTGGGGTCCTCTTCATCAAATCCTAGCATTGTACACACATAAAATCTCACCATGTTCATTCTTGAGCACAAACTTTTTTTTTTGGAAAATATTTATAATATTAAAGCTAAGTTTTAGAGCATTGATTTGACTTACAAGAGTTAAACAAAAAGAACTTGTACCCCTAGCCTATTCGAACTCATACTTCTGATTATAATTAAGGAATTTGCAAATCAAATCCCATCTTTCATCCTCCCAAACAAATGAAGATTGGCTCCAGGATACATGGTAGCCCAGCTGCATGCAAGCTGCTATCATCATGGGTTTAGTGGTATAACCTTTTGGGGGAAGCCTTTCCAATACATACTTGCCTGTCCAAACCTTAACCAGAGGTCTAGTTCCCAAGGGATTTTTAACAAAGGCCACAAATGTATATATGGGGTGCTTTTCCTTGAGGTACCATCTTTTGTTCTTGGGTCCAAACTTGGGGTGCTTGGTCTTCACATCTTCACCTAGGCAAACTTGCAACAACCATGGGTTAGGAATTCCTAGTATGTACTAAAGTCTATTGCTCTGTAGATCAACTGATCCCATTTTGTAGGAATTGTATTGCTTGACGTATGTTAGCATCATTCAGCCTATTAATATAATATACATAATTGCACATGTGAATACATTTATACATTACTTTAGTCACATTCAAACTAGTTTCCCCCCCCTCTTTGGAACACCAACCTATTCCTAGATATCCATATCTCCCATAAACAACCATATCTGATAATGCTAAACAACCATATCTGATAATGCTAAACAACATCCTAAGATCCAATCCCCCCATAGGCCTTGCACTCCCAAGAACGTGGCCACCCATTTCCCAATCCTGGCCCAGAATCCCCTGGTAGCAGGACACTCCCAGAAAGCATGCTTCCCATCTTCAAAGGTTGATTTGCATATGGGGCAATAACCTGAAGTAAATTTTCTTTGAAGAAGTTTGGTTCCAATTGGTAGAGCTACAAGCATACTCTCCATAAAAATACCTAAAATTTCAAAGGCATGTTAGATTCCCAAATGAATTTCCATCTCTTCCTCCAGATTCCAGCTCACCAATTCACTTTCTAAGCTTTATTGCAATATTTAGTATTTAAATATGCTTTCCTCAACTCTAGATACAAGGCCTTGGTTGACCCTTTGTCCAGCTTCACCCCATTGAACCACCTCTAATCTTTGAGCTAGCAAGAATCATCAAATGTAGTAGATACCCAAATTTTTTGAATTTCTACCAACACCTGATTAACCAAAAGTCTTTCTCTGGACTATAGCCCAAATTCTGTGACTAACTGATCAAGCTCTTTCCAACCTATATGAAACTAATCCCAGCAATCTACAAGCTTCTCAAGCCTCTGTTATTCAATTTTTTGGCCATAGTAACATTTAAAAGAGCTAGAGGAGGGTTAAAATTGTGGGACCACCATATCCCTATGTTAAAGAAAGAGTTGCCAGTGGCTCTAGAACAACCGTCCCGTTGTGACAGAATCAACACTTCCTTCCATTTGCCACATAAGAAGCTACATAATGGGGAGTTTGTGATCTTGAGAGGGGCAAAAGAAAATAACTTGTTTTTCCAGTTAAGTAAGTCCCATCCACATGCCCTTTTGGAGGACAAAAGAATCCTCAACCACCTCTCTAAGCATTCTAGCCCGTATTTCCCGTATTTCCTCCTGAGATAAACATTTGGGAAGAAGGAGAGAAATCCTGGTAGATGCATGTGTAGGAAGATGCAGAATCCCCAAGTTACTTTGTTCCAGGCTAACCAGATAGCTACTCTTTTGCCATTCGCTCTATTCATCCAAAGAAAGTCTCTAATAGGGCTTATGATCGTGTTCCATTGGATTTTGCCAAAGTTAATAACCGGAGCTAAAAACATAATGTAAGCATTCAATACTGTGTTGCAAATAGCAAGCCTGTCATGGAATGGCACCCTCTCTCCTTCCCACTTTTTAAGTTTTTGAAGAAATCTTTCTATAGCCCACTCAGAAAGCTATTTATTAGTGCCCTCTACCCCAAAGGGCACTCCTAGATGTTTGATGATTTGACCCCTCATGACCACCTCACATCCCCACCTTTCCAGATCCAAATAATTATCTTCAATTAAACTGATCAATTTAGTTTTTTGAAAATCGCACTTGGATCCAGAAGCATCAACAAATTCCTGCATAATCGACAAGGCTTGTCTCATATTATGACCATTAGCTCTTAAAAACAGCAAGGAGTCATCAACAAAGCATTGAATTATGAGTTGTTCCCCATTCTTTAGCTTCACGCCAACAACCCTACCTTTCTCACTGGCTTCTTCTAGAACTACAATCAGAGGATGAGAGGCTATTGCAAAAAGAAGAGGAGCAAGAGGGCATCCTTGCCTAACAGACCTTTTGATTTCAAACCCCCCTACTATCCTGCCATTTAAGAGAAGGCTAGAAAATCCCCCAAGAGATAGAGTGAAGATGCAAGAAGCTAACTTGAGACCAAATCCTAATTTTTCCGTGACTCTTACCACAAAAGACCAGTGAATGAGCATGATGCATTTTTGGTTGGTTCTTATGGCTACATCTCTTCCTACATGGCAGCCATGATATTATCATAAATGGATCTACCCTTTTTGAACCCATGCTTTTTGCCGACGGACCCCTGTTCACACTGTGAAGCGAACTTCACAGGTTTTATAAATTTTGATTGATTGATTTTTTTTGGGTTGCATGAATAAAGGGTCTCACGTCGTGAACCCTTATTGGTTCACACCGTGAATCGGACTTCACGAAAAAATTAAATTCATTTTTTTTGGGTCGCATAAACGAAGGGTCTCACACCATGAACCCTTATTGATTCACACCATGAACCGGACTTCATGGAAAAATTAAATTCGATTTTTTTAATCGCGGTTCTTGAGGGTGTGAACCCTTAGGCTGTGAAGTTGCAAAAAATGGTTCACACTATGAATTGGACTTCACAGAAATATTAAATTTAAAAAAAATGGACGCAGTTCCCGAGGGCATGAACCCTTAGACCGTGAAGTTGTAAAAAATGGTCTCTCAAAACACTCAAAAACACCAATTTCGACTACTCATATGATCAATTTAGACCCCAATTAACACATTTTCTTTAAAAAAAATTACCTCTTAAATAAGATTAATCACCCTTAATGATAAAAACCAATCCATTAAGAGAAATTAGTCAAATTCAAGGGTTTTTTTATGGTTTTAAGAAATTTTTTAAAATATAAATCTACTCCTAATGCTTGCTAACACTCTAATCCAAACAATTTCAACAACAAATACACAATTAAACTAAAATTAATAATCTTAGTTCTATGTTTAACACTAAAGAGAGCTAACATTCACTAAAAATTGCATTCTATTACATGGTTTGATGTAATGGATGCAAACTAAGCCTAATAGTGCAAGCCCTAAGAACATGAAAAACAACAAAAACAACAACAAAAACAACAAATTAAGCTAAAAAATAAGCAAACGGCATTCTTTTCAAGAACAAAAAAGAGAGCTATTCTACACCAAATCTCACACGAATCACCATCAAATCCACATCTTTTTCATGGAAAGCCATTAATTAAGATAATGGGCAATGGACAATGGGCAATAGAAAATGCATAGATTAGAGGAAAAACCATGGAAAAAGCCAAGGGATGGCTCCCCAACAGCAGCGCCAAAAATGTTAAGACTCACCCTAACCCTCCTTGAAACATATCCAAAAGGAGATTACCTGGTAAACCGTAACTGTAGTGAGAATCTTTCCAATGGCCGAGCTCGTACCCCTTGAGGTCTCCAAGCTCTACAACTCCTTGAGAAGCAATTCCACCACACCTCCCACGAGCGTTGTCACATCGCCGCGTTGCACTACGGGTACTCATCCCTCCTCTCACCTCACTTCACTCACACACACTCACTCGCATGCATTAGGGAAAGAGATTAGCAAGAGGATTAAAAATCTTGTCCAAATTCAGCCAAACTGAAGCTGGAAAATTCTAGAACCTAGTTGGACTCAGTTAGTGGCCTTCCTCACCTATAAATAGACCCTCATTCTTTTGTATTCTCATCTGTGAACTAGACCATGCCAATATTACTCTAAAATAAGCATATTTTCTATTATCCTCTAAAAATCCTCTACAATTTAGAGAGATTGAAGCTTCTCTCTCTCTTCAACCTTCTTTGGAGTCTTCATCAACATACTAAACCAATTGATTGGTTGGGGGCCTCTCCTAAGACTAAAGAATCAAGCAAAACAAGAGGTAAAGTATGACTTTATGATTTTTTTCTTAATCCCTAAATGTTTTTCACTTCTTAACCCCTCTCAAGCTTAAGAAGTATTCTATTGAATGGTTCTTCAATGTAAATGAAGCTCTCTAATGAATTTTAGTGATAAATCATATAAAGTTTACATTTATGCTTAAATTAAAATATTTTTAAAGCATATCTCTCTCTCCCCCAAATAATGGCCATTCCTATGACCTATTCTATATTCAAATGATGCTTCTCATGGAGCAATTCTTAATTCTAAAAGTAAACTCTATGCTTGTCAAATTAGAGGCCAAAGAAGTGGCTTTTTAATGCTTTTATGCTACTTAAATTATGAAAAACTTAGGAATCAAGTCCATAATTGGATATTGATCCAAATGATAGTTATTCTATCATATTGTATTATTAAACTTTATGCTTTTCAAAATTATTGAAAATTATCAGTAATAGCAGTAGCGGAGCTATGGCAAAATTTTTAAAAAATTAACACATAAATCATTTTCATGCATAATATGAAAAGAGGACTTCCTACCATATTCTAGGATTAGTCATCCTAGGTTAATTGAATAATTCTCATTATAACCATGGAAAAATTGATTTTTAATTTTTATGCATAAATAGTTAATTAGAAAAAAGAGGAATTTCTAGTAATTTATTTTTATGCATAAATAGTTAATTAGAAAAAAGAGAATTTTCTAGTATTTCATTTTTATGATAAAAGAGAAATGCCCATGACAATGGAAATCCATGTAATCCAATGAAGAAAGAGAAAATTTGGAATACTAAAATTATGGATATTTTATTTAAAAATTAAAGAAGAATTTTAGTTAAATTTATTGTTATGCATAAATAAATTTAAATGATGAAAGAGGAATTTCCACCATATTTGGAATTCAATCATTTAAATGAGAAAAGTGGAATTTCTAGTATAATGGAATTAATGGAGATTTTTATTTAATTTTTAAGAGAAAATTTAGTTAAATTTATTTTTTATGCATAGATAAATTTAAATGATGAAAGAGGTATTTGGAATTCAATCATTTAAATGAGAAAAGTGGAATTTCTAGTATAATGGAATTAATGGAGATTTTTATTTAATTTTTAAGAGAAAATTTAGTTAAATTTATATGGTCGAGAAATTAAGTGGTAGAAATAATATCTTTAGATATTTTAATTGGTTAAATCACTAAATTGGTATTTACCCAAAAAAAATATTTATCTGAAGGGAATCCTCGTTAGAACTAAACCGAATAAATTTGGTTAGACTACGAGAGGGACGGACAGTAAACCTACTGGTTCATCTCTCGATATATGAATCAAGCAAAAAACTTCGTGACCAATTCCAGTTCCTAAATACAAATTCCTAAATACAAAGAATAGACTACCGTTGAACTAAACTAGTTTTTCCTTGGACCGAACTCACCAAGAATCTAGTTGGACAATCAGTCAAATGATGGGTAGATTACTCTGATGAAAGATCAAGGATCCTCGTTATGAAACCGGGAATTATGGAAAAAAGGGGTTTTGTGGAACCAATCTCAAATTGGGAATTTTATTTGCATTAGAACCTCTGTTTTTCATTTAAAGGACTGTTTTACGCCAGAATGCTTGGAGGAAGCATTTGGCATGTGTTTTACTAAGAGGAGGTTCGTTGGAACAGCTGGTAGCAGGGATTCGTCAAGGGACGTCGCTCGCGGCAGCGGCGGCGGGCAAAGCCTGCCGAGGTCTTGACCAGCCTCGGTACAGTTAAAATGGTGCGCTTCCGATGGGCGAGGATCGACGAAGCGATCCCTGAGTGAAGTTCTAGGACACCTAAGGAGGATCCTAGAGGGTTTTGACCAGGCAATGCACGAACTCGTGGTTGCTGTGGACACCCATGCGTACGTCGAGGAAGATTCGGATGGACTAAAAGGAAAGATTTTTGTGAATCAAATTTTGATACTGGATCTCGTTGGTTGGCCAGCTGGTCTTCAACGAAGAGTCCAAAGGACACATTTTGTAATACAATGGACTCAAAATTTTGGAGGATGATCAGTAATATTGTGATTTCTATTGAAGGATTATTTTAAAACCAGTCGAATCTATTATAAATGGCATATTGGGTGTGTACGGCTAGGGGGCCTGGGAACTCTTTTCCTCAGCACCCGGGCAAAACACAACCAAATCTTTATAAAGGAATCCCACCAATACAATGGTCGGTTTGGCTAACCCATGGGCTGGATCAGAGGATTCCTGCGAAACACTTAAGATGCGATTAGTTATGTTAGTTAGATTAAGTCCTGAGAACACCTTGTTCTGTGGGAGGGGATCAGCGGCTATGCCTCATTAAAGGAGGAAAAAAGCGGTGATTCCATGGACCAAGTGTAAGTCTCTTCTTGATCTGACCATGTGACTTCAGGTTCGGTCAGACCCGACGTTCGCAAGGCTCTTCACAGAACTCAACCAGGACCCTTCAAAGGTGAAGGGGAGAACCTGGGCGAGGCTGTGGAGAAATGGGTGGAAGCTATGGAAGAATATTTTGATGTCACAAGCTACAATGAGCAGAGCAAAATGGCTCTTGCCACGCTGAAAATTGTGGAAACAGCCAGGGTGGCATGGAGGAACCATTATGACACTAACCATCTGGACAGGAATACTCAGTCTTGGAACGACCTTAAAACCTATTTGAGGAAGAGATTTTGTCCTCATGGGTTTTTAGAAACCAAAATGAATGAATTCTTAGAGCTAAATCAGGGGAGGAAAACCATCAAGGAATATCGCCAGGCATTTGCTCTTCTACTCAAGTACTCACCATCCCTAGATGAAGAGCAACTCATGGTCAGGTTCATTCGGGGAATGAACGAACCCTTAGACACACTGGTCAAGAATGCCAAGCCAGTGTCCATGGCAGAAGCTTTCAGAATGGCAAAGGACTTTGCCAAAGCTTTCTCGTGAAAGTCCCGCCAAAACCAGCTCCCTCATCCTTCAAGAGATTTCAGACAGCGGGAAGTTCTTCCAACCTTCCGCCTCCAAAGAGACACCAAGGTCCTAACCGAAATCTGGAGATGGGAAGCTTCAAGAATGAAGGAAGATCTTTCCCTTGAAGTACTTTCTCTGGAACTCCGGCTCTCTTAAGAATGCATAGGGAAGAGCTTCAAAGTGAGAATAGGTGCTTCGGATGTCAGGGGTTTGGGCAAAAGCTCAAGGATTGCCCATCTCCTTTTGTGGGCCAAGGAAGCCAAGGACCCAGAATTCAGAGAAAGACTCCTTCGTATCAGTCCAATCAGGGTCCCCCGAGGCAACCCCAGAAGAGTGCCAACTCAGCCTGCAGCCTCCATGCAAAGTAGTCTCCAAACTCCCTCCCAGAATTGGAACAATCAAAGAGAGAGAGTTCCACCTCAGACTGCAGCAACTAAAGCTATCACTATAGCTGATGAAGTGGAGGAAGAGAAGGGACATATCTATGCAGCAATAGAGCATCAGGGGAATAACCGTCAATTCTCAGTCCTCCAAACTCCAGCAGAGTACCAGGGTAAGCAATTCAAGCTTTTGATTGATTCAGGCAATACTCATTCATTTATTTCCCGAGGATCTCTACGTAAACTAAATCAAAAATCAGGGAAACCTATGCAAGTGGAATTGGCCAGTGGAAAGATTCTTTTCACACACCTTGAGACTGACCTTATTCAGTTTAACCTAGATGGGAACGTAACAGAGTGCCAGTTTAGAGTCCTACCCTTGGGAGTCTATGATGGAATCCTTAGAATCGATTGGCTCCAAAAGAATCAGGTTGACATTCATTGTCACAAAGGAACCATCTCTTTCCTTGACCTTCATGGGAATAAATTTCAAGGAATTGGAATTTTCGGATCCCCAATGCTATAATTAGTCAAGGCTTCCAAATTATTAAAAGGGCTCAGAAAGAGGCAAGCTGTGTATGTTGTTAAAAGGAATCCAATAGACATAAAATGCAAGGCTAAAGAACCAGAGTGGTTAAGTGAGTATGTAGATGTATTCCCTGAAGAGCTAACTGAGATGCCTCCGTCTCGTGAAGTAGATCATGAGATCGAATTAACCCCCCCGGAGATCAGCCCCAGTAGCCCAATGTGCATACAAAATGCCAGTCCCTGAAGCCATAGAACTTAGGGAGCAGTTAAGATAACTCTTGGAGCAAGGATTCATCAGACCCACTGTCTCACCTTGGGTGGTGTGACTGTTCTCTTTCAAAAGAAGAAAGATGGAACGTTAAGACTCTGTATTGACTACAGAGGACTGAATCAATTAACAATTAAGAATAAGTATCCTATTCCTAGGATTAATGAACTTCTGGATCAATTAAGTGGGACCCAAATGTTCACAAAGATAGATCTCAAATCCAGGTACTACCAGATCAAAATCAAGGAGGAGCATGACATCCCAAAGACAGCATTCAATACTCGCTATGCGCATTATGAGTTCACAGTCATGCCGTTTGGATTGACTAATGCCTCAGCAAAGTTTAATCGTCTTATGCAGGATATTCTCAGAGAATACTGGATGATTTTATTCTTGTCTTCTTTGATGATATTTTGGTATACTCAAAGAATGTTGCAGATCATGAAGATCATGTGCGCAAGGTCTTAGAAATCCTAAGGAAACACCAACTCTTTGCAAAGAAGAGCAAGTGTTCTTTCTCTGTCGCGACCAGGTGGAATACTTGGGATTCATAGTGTCAAAGGATGGGATTTCTCCTGACCCCGCAAAGATCCAAGCAATCGTAGAATGGCCAAAATCCAAGACGGTAAAGGAAGTCAGAGGATTCCTAGGATTAACCAGATGGTATAGGATCTTTATACCTAGGTATGCTCAGATAGCATCCCCTTTAACTAACCTTCTCAAGAAGAGTACCATTTTTCAGAGTGGACTACAATGTGTCAAAGTGCCTTTGACAAGCTAAAGATAGCCTTAGTAACCAACCCTGTCCTTAAGTTGCCAGATTTTACCAAACCCTTTGAGGTAGTTATTACTAATGCCAGTGGGTTTGCCTTAGGCGGTGCTCTTATGCAAGAAGGTCATGCAGTGGCCTATGAATCCAGAAAACTCAGAACACATGAGAGAAATTATGCCGTCCATGACTTGGAGTTACTCTCAGTAGTGTATGCTCTGAAGTTGTGGAGACATTATCTTTTGGGATAGAGGTTCACCTTGATGACAACTCATCAAAGTCTGAAGTGGATCTTCAACCAAAGGGATCTCAACATGCGTCAAAGGAGATGGATGCAGACCCTACAGGAATTTGATTTTGAAATTAAGTATCAACCGGGGAAAGAAAATGTGGTGGCAAATGCGCTCAGCAGAAAAGCCTCCTTGCTTGCAATTACAGTGGTGTCAAATCCATTGATTCAGTGAAGCAAAGGAGAAAATCATGCAGGACAAATTCTTTGCCCCTATTGCTACCCTTCTAATGCAGGAAAGCAAGACTCCTCAGAAAATGAGTCAAGTTCTGGGGTACAAATTGGATGAAGGATGCATGTATTATAATAATCGGCTATGTATTCCCAATGATGAGGGAATAAAGGAAAAAATTTTGAGAGAAGCCCATGATAGCCTGATAGCTGGACATCCAGGGTTTATAAAAACCTATATGTCTGTGAAGAAAAGCTTCTTTTGGCCAAGACTCAAAAAGGATGTACTTGATCATGTGCGAGAATGCTTAATGTGTCAAAGAGTCAAGGCAAAGAGAGTCAAGATGCCAGGGAAACTGCAGCCTCTAGACATTCCTCAGATGAAGTGGGAATGTATCAGTATGGACTTTGTCATTGGATTACCTTCAGTGCAATCAGGTTACAACTCCATTTTGTGGTAGTTGACAGGCTAACCAAAGTCACCCATCTGATTCCAGTGAAAGAAACATACACTACAGTGGATGTTGCCAGAGTTTTCCTTAAAGAGATCTTCAGATTACATGGCTTACCCACCAGGAGGATAGTAAGTAACAGAGATCCCAAATTCACATCAAAATTTTGGACTGCGTTCTTCGAAGCAATAGAAACTTTCTTGGATCTCAGCACAGCCTATCACCCTGAAATAAATGGCCAGATTGAAAGAGTGAACCAGGTAATACAAGATATCCTTCGGTCATGTTGTGGCAGGGAACCCAAGAAGTGGTTAAGCCATTTGCATCTGGTTGAATTTGCTTACAATGCTTCTTATCATCGAAGCATTGGGATGAGTCCTTTCAAAGCTTTGTATGGGCAAGATTGCCTTACACCGTTGACTTGGTCTGACCCATTGATCAGAGTCAAAATCTCCAGACAAATGCTTGATGACATGGACGAGCAGATGCAATCAATCCGTAAAGATATAAAGGCAGCCCAAGACAGGCAAAAGCAGTATGCAGATAAAAAGAGATCAGAGAGAGAGTTTGGAGAATCAGATATGGTCTTCATTCGAGTAGTACGACCAAAAAGAAGTTCCTTATCCTTAGGGAAGTACAAGAAGCTCTCTCCCCCAGATACTGTGGGCCATATGCTGTCATAAATAAAGTTGGTGATCTAGCCTACAAACTTCTTCTACCTCCCCATCTCAAGGTACATGATGTATTCCATGTCAGTTTGCTTAAGAAGTATGTACCCACAGCCCGAGTCACGTGCTTGATGATGAACAATTGATCTCTCCGACTCAAGGCCAGATGATACTCCAACCTAAGGAAATCCTTGACGTTCGGGAGAAGATTCTCAGGAGCAGAGTCCTCAGAGAATTTTTAGTAAAGTGGAAGTTCTTCCCTCTAGAGGACGCCACCTAGGAGAAAGAAGAAGAGTTGAGGAAAGATTACCCCCACTTTGCGAGATGAGGACATCTTGCGTTTTTCAAGTGGGAGAGGATGTAAGATTCCTCCTCAGCCTGAATAATAAATAAGCCTTTACCTCAATACCCTGTGATCATTCCCTGTTTCTGAATACAAGAAAATTTTATTTTTCCTTGTTTTTGTCTAGAGACATAAAAATTTATAGAGAGTGGTAATTCAATATTGAGATATTTTTAGATATATAAATTCTACAAATATCAAAAATATGTTTCCTTAAAATAGAAAATCAAAATAAATTTTCCAAGGTGCAATTGGAATTAATTAAAAATTATTTAAAAAACCTTAGCCTAAGGGTTAAGATTTTCTGAAAATTTTGGATTATGGTCCAATTAAGGTTCCTATGGACCAATACGATTAATCCAAGTGTTGGGATGAGATAAATCCAATGAATAAAAGAAAATACCAAAAAATGAGTAAATGCCCACATAAGATGAAGAGTTGACTGAGTACACGATTTATTTAGTTAAAAATTACGAAATATTACTAAAAAAAATGAGATATTTTGGAGTAATCATACCATTTTGACACCTTGGTAAGGAAAGGGAAAGCCTTCAAGGAGGCACCTATTTCACACATGTGAAGGAGTTTGAAACTCAAAAATATTAAGATATTTTTATCTCCTCTCTCCTAGATCAAACCAAATCAAAAAGGGAGCCAAACTGGTCCAAATCTTGTCCAAATTCAGCCAAACTGAAGCTGGAAAATTCTAAAACCTAGTTGGACTCAGTTAGTGGCCTCCCTCACCTATGAATAGACCCTCATTCTTTTGTATTCTCATCTGTGAACTAGACCATGCCAGTATTACTCTAAAATAAGCATATTTTGTATTATCCTAAAATCCTCTACAATTTGGAGAGATTGAAGCTTCTCTCTCTCTTAAACCTTCTTTGGAGTCTTCATCAACATACTAAACCAATTGATTGGTTGGGGGCCTCTCCTAAGACTAAAGAATCAAGCAAAACAAGAGGTAAAGTGTGACTATGATTTTTTTCTTAATCCCTACTCTAAATGTTTTTCACTTCTCCACCCCTCTCAAGCTTGAGAAGTATTCTATTGAATGGTTCTTCAATGTAAATGAAGCTCTCTAATGAATTTTAGTGATAAATCATATAAAGTTTACATTTATGCTTAAATTAAAATGTTTTTAAAGCATATCTCTCTCTCCCCCAAAGAATGGTCATTCTGACCTATTCTATATTCAAATGATGCTTCTCATGGAGCATTTCTTAATTCTAAAAGTAAACTCTATGCTTGTCAAATTAGAGGCCAAAGAAGTGGCTTTTTATGCTTTTATGCTACTTAAATTATGACAAGGGCCTCACGGATTACCTGTCCGTCCAAGTTCCGACCCTTATTGTTAACCCATGGGTGGCGGACATTGCGACATACTATATTTTACGTCATTAATTTAAATATTCTGAGTCATGGGCCGGGCTTGTCGGCACCATATGTTAAGGATGAAGGGATTGGGTGATCGCCGATGAGAGGCGCACCTTGGATATCAGTAGGATAAGGGTTAGGGTCGGCCGGCCATGTATGGGCGCCCAAGTGTGAACGGCCAAGTCACCTATATGAGTCAAATGTAACCCTAAAATCCTCATTCTCATGTGTTGTGAATAGAAGAGTGCTCTTGCCTTATCTCCTTGGTTTCCTTCTCCTGCGTGTGTGTGAGAGAGAGAGAGAGAGAGAGAGTGAGAGAGCGATCGAGCGCACTGTGTAGCGGCACGGCGAGACGGCGGAGAGGCGGTAGAGCGGCGACGGCGGCTCCTCCTTCACGACTGCGACGCGGGAATCCTTCAAGGCAGCGATTGAGCGGTGAGTGACACACCCTTTGGCATTCTGTTTGAGCTTCCATCCCTGGTTGTATGCTTGTAGCCATTCGTGGCTCGCATACGGTGTCTGGCAAGTCCCCAGCTACGACCTGTGCGGCAAAAGCGCACATTTTTGGCGCCGCTGCCGGGGAGTTGCCCTGCACCAAGCTCCAGTTTGCAGCTCGGCTGCTGCGTGAAGTTTAATCTACACTGTAGGAAAGGCGTCTGTGTTGCTGTTGAGGTGTTTCTGTGGTTTTCAATCTCTGTTTCTGCAATTTGTCTTCTGTATTCCTGTTTCTTTTTGTTGTTTTTCCGCTCCGCGTGTGGGCGTGCATTCTGTTATCTAGTTTCCGCGTGTGAGAGGGATTTCTGAATCCCCAGATCTGTGCTGTGTGTGCGAACTGCACCGCGGCCAAGGCTGAACCCTAAGGAAACCCTAGAAAACTTATCCCACAAAAAAAACAGAAAATAAAAAATAAAAAAATCATAAAAAATAAAAAACAAAAAATTAAATTTTATTTTCAAAGAAAGAACCAAACATGTGGAGAGGAAAGATTTTCTAATTGGAGAAAAAAATTTTGAAAAGAAAGAACCCCAATTGACCCACGACCCCGGCCCCGGTCCCGGTCTCGATCTTTTGATATATATATATAGGAGAGTGAGCCTCCATAGCTTTCTCTCAAGTGAGAGCTTATGGGAAGTTGTGCCCTATATGTAGCCCACTCCCCAAGGAGTAAAGTGAGCATGTGGGATAAAGCCCTCACCCTTTCCTCCACAAGCAAATAGGCTTTTGCCCTTTCCCCCCAAAGGAAACGGACTATTTTGAGGATTACAGGAGCTCTAGATAGGCGAACACGGTGCTGTAAAGCACACTAGGACCCTTTAAACGATACGCTCGTTTCGAGCTATCACACGCCCTAGTCCAAGTTCGACCGTAAGTAAGGGGGTCAAAAACGGGTTAAAAACAACACAAAAACAAGTAAAAACGGGGTGCGAAACACCTAAGAAACCACTTGTGTGAGTTTCAAGGGTAGTTACCAACGCACGTAGGGTACCCACGTCACATGTATCTACGTTCTGGTCGGGTGCTAGAGCCTGAACCACTAGAAAGCGTTTCAGTCTACGCAGGCTCACACCATCCCTCCACGTTGGCATCTTGGCCTTCGGTGGGAACCCAAGGGAGTGCAACCCAAGATCCACGAATAGTGGATAGTGACTCATCCTCCGACTCAGAAGCCATGGAAGGGCACCCTACCAAGAACCCTGAGGAGACAAGCCAAAACATGCCAGTGTGGGCCCCACAGCCCGGATCTAGCATGTTTAGTCGTTTAATAGAGACCTTTAGTAGAGCTACACGCTCTGAGCATGCGACAAGCGAAGTAAATGAGGAAGGAGGGGTAGTAGATTCGCCATTCACATCTTATGTGGACCCTACCCTCCCAAAGAGTGTCCATGTGGATATTCTACCCACTTCGTTTAATGAGGGCCCTACTGAGCTACCACATTCCGATGCTCTTCCTAAAGTAGAGGTCCCTAGAAGCCAATCCATAAGAAGTGACATTGCGTCCACTTCAAGAGAACCGTTTGGCACACCAAGTCTAGATGGGACATTTCTCAATGAAAATTGGGAATATGATCTACACACAGAGACTCTAACGGACCTATACACGGGTTACACATACCATGTAGGTTGGTTAGAAGTCCTTCGATCTACATCTAGCGCCACTAATCTAGAGGAGCAACAACACATGATATGTGAGGTGATTCATAGAATTATCCAAATTGAGAGGCAAAATAGGGGAGTGGACCTAGTTTCCACTGGCCCTATGAGGTTTTTGGATACGGGCAAGGCCAAACAACCAACCCTATCACAATTGGAGACTCCCTCGGTGAGTCCCATAGACCCTTCGTATGTTGTTTCGCCTGGAGTCTCAATGCAGGTTGAGCCCACGAGCAGTAACTTTAGTTTTCCAACCTTGGCTCAACTTTCCATTAAGGAATCCGCAATGTCTACCCCAATGATGAGCATAGCTGAAAGTGCACCTGTTACCGCTGTAGTTAGTACGACACCGCTACCTAGTGGAACAGTACCTACAACAGTGCGTGCCAGTGCCTATCGACCCTATGTACCTATCGCTACTCATGCTCAGGTAGCTCCTACGCCTCTTAGTATGCCAATGGCGTATGCTCCACGATCACCTTATCACCACCATTATCCAAGAGGAGCTAAGCCTAGCCACATATCATATCCTACGTCATTTGCCAACCTACTCAGACCAACGCCAACTCCTATCAGCCAGGCTATCCCAGAAGTGCCTCCACCAACTATGCCTGCTCACTTAGGTGATCTCGCAGCATTTGCTCAGACGATCGGACGATCCATTGCAGAAAACATGCGGGGTATGCCTGAGAGAGAACCTAGAAGCAAGGCAGTACAAGTGGCTAAGCTCACTCAAAACTTCAGTGGTAACGAGGATGTTAGGAAGCACATTGAAGTCTTTGAACACGTGTGTGATTCCTTGGAAGAGCACAATGAGCTGCATAAGTGTAAAGCTTTAGGCTTAACCTTGAGTGGGAAGGCCGGAGATTGGTATCGAACCTTAAGGGTTGAAGAGCGCACTCACTACCCCACTCTCAAGAGATTGTTCTTGAAGGAATACATACGTGAGGGTGTGCTTTGGGGGGTAGCATCTCAACTCCAAAAAGCTGAACGCGAGGAAGGGGAGTCAGTGAGAGACTTTATAAGTCGATTGAAGCATCTAAATTCTCGCTGCACTCCCGATGAACGCTTCAATAACAACCAACTCCTCGATAGATTCATCCGAGGATTGCGCCACGAGGACATTTACAATGGCCTAGTCATTAGAGGTCTTACAACGTGGGAAGCAGTCACTGCCAATGCAATCCAGTTAGAAGACAACTTGATGATTGCAGGTAAAAAGGTGTCTTCAGAAACAAAATCCGTTAGTTCGCAAGTATCTGGGCACGAGCCAATGACGGTAAAACCAATTGCCAAGGAGCCCAAGATATCTGAAATGTCTGTGACCGACCTTACTAAGGCTCTCCAAGAATACTTTAGGGGTAATCGAGCTCCTCAGAATAGCCATATGTACCCAAGGAGAGAGCAACAATGGTGTTCGGTGTGCTTAGGACCACATAGCACGAGTGAATGTCCCACATTTAGAGTCAAATTCAATGGGAATTGCAATGCATGTGGTAAGTATGGCCATCAATCTAAAGATTGCCTAACACTTAAGCGAATGTTGGCAAACCAGGCACCACTAGCTTGGTCAAACACACCTCAAGTACCCACGCTAATGCCTGCACAACCTATCGAGCAACCGTCACAGCACATAGTTCCAAGGAATCCGAATGTAGTCCAGTCTGTGCCGTTACCACCGCCAGTGCTAGGACCACAACCTCCACATCCAAGGATTACCCCTGTAAACCAGATGGGTTGTGAGTCACATAGTGCATGTGGGGATTATGAAGAGGAGATAGACCCCACTGCTCCATACGGGATTGATACGTTTGAAATGATTCCCCAGTACTACATGGAGGATCATTTCGGGCAAGTCAAGCCTGTATATCAAGCGGCTGCTCTTGCCACAAGAGGGCAAAACCTTAATACCATGGCGAGGAGACCACCTCTTCAATGTTACGAGTGTGGTGGACCGCATCGTGTAGCGGAGTGCCCTAATAGGTTACAAAAGATCGCTACTCAGATGCAACCAAATCAAGGGAGCACATCGGGAATGCCGGTACTTACATGTAATCGTTGTGGCATAGATCATTTGATCGCTCAATGTCCACATAATCCTAATGCACCCAAGATTACGCCATTGAATTTGGTTGAGGTCACCAACCAAGCACGAAGAACCACACCCGTTGTACCCGCGAATGTAGTTACACGGTCAATGCTTCAAAATCAAAACTACATTCTTGAAGAAAGGGATACTGCATCAATCGCTCAGGCAAAGAAAAAGAAAACACGGCGGAAGAGATCGCTTAATGCCACGAGCTCCAAGCCTAGTTCAAAGACTAACATAGGGACAGGAGACGACCCCGTGTATATGAATGATCCTGAAGATGATTCCGATTCAATAGAAACCATGGGGACCAAAGCCACTACCTTAAAGGAGGAACCCACTCGGGAGCTCAATGAAGGAGAATCAAGCGAGTACATAAATAAGGGAAAACAGAAGGAAACTTCCTCGGTCCCACAACCAAGTCAGTTAATGCCCTCTCGACCACCCAAACTGACTGAGACTCCCCAAGACAAGCCACGTGGGCCAAGAACCCTCAAGAAAAAGATTGGAACTTACCCAAACCCAGTTGAGGAGATTGAACAAGTGCAACACTTAAGGGGTTTGGTGGAAGAAACACAAAGAGAACTGGAGCCAAACCCGAGAAAAATCAAAATTCCAGACACAGTGTTTCCTACGCAAGTTCAGCCTCACCGGAACCATAAACCGTTAGCTATACCTAGTATCATTCGGGAAGAAAGTGAGGATAGGACATCCGGAAGTGGGCAAACACCCTTCTTGCTGGAAAGAATGTTTAGTGAGGGAATGCCTGACCCCATCGAAGAGGAAGTGATTCCATCTTCACCAGTCCCTAGTCAAGGGGCGATGTCTCGAAAAGTACCGTTGAATGTGTCTAAGCTAATGGATTTCATGTCCTCTGAGATCAGAACCACGATCATATCCAAATTATACGGAGATCCTGAGCTATTCTTAGCTCTTCGGGCATTTCTCAATGGAGAACTAAAGGCGGGGCTACCACAATTTGCAAATATGGATAGACCCGACACGCTTCAAGATGAAGGGAAGCATTGGGATCTACAACCCAACTTTGATGAAGATTCGGTCGTGGAAATACCTGTGAACAAGTTGGGACAGTACTTTGAAGGTGACGAATCTAATGCCACCCTCCCCATTACTACCAAGGGATTAACTCTAAAGGGAATCCTTGATGGTGGTGCTGGAGTGAGCATTGTGACTAAAAACTGTTGGGAATCTATGGGAAGGCCTCACCTCGAAGTCACAAACATAGTGGTTAAGATGGCGAACGGAACCATAGCTAAACCTATTGGAATGTTAAGGGACCTTAAGATCAAGGTCCTGGGATACAAGGTAAAACATACCTTCATTGTAATGGATTTCTCCAAGCATCCTATGTCATATCAAATGATCTTAGGACGTCCTTTCATGAGGGAAGCACAAATGGTACATGACTGGTCGAAAAACCATGTCTACCTACAATTCCAGGACTCTGTCATTCGAGTTGATCTTGAGAATGGTCGTGCACATCCTTTAGGAAGCAAGGTTATCATCGATAATCGATCGGATACCACTGTTCATTCCGCCCCATTAAGGTATTGCTATACATGCAAAAAAGAGACTGATGATGGGAAAGATTCTCCTTACATGGATGTCCTACCGGGTATGACTGAGTCGGATAACGTGGATTGGGTACACCTAGCGGCAACCATAGACACATGGGGAAATAGAGGCACAAGTTGGGTAACACCTGAGGGGCAAGATATGCCACCGTTAGTGCCAATAAACATGATAGGTGTTATGCACATGACTCCTGATGGCGAGAACGTGGCAAACTCCACCGACACTGAAAGTAGCGAAGACTCTGACCAATGCAACTCTGAGTATGAATCTCAAGAAGAAATTGACCCTGAGCCTGATGGGGAAAATGAATCAAATATTCACCCAAATGTGGAAGCAAGGTGCTCAAGGCCTAGGACAGTGACCTCCTGCAGTTCATCCGAAAGTGAAGATCGACCAAGTGAGTTCGAATCTGATAGAAACAAAAATCAAAAACTTGGTAAGAAGAAAACGAGACATAAGCGCCAACGCTATCGAGCTAATGTACGAACTGCAATAAACAAGGAGCGATCCACTGCAGAATGGCTCAGTTATGTAGGAGCCATTGATGCTCATCGGAAGATGGCGGATAATTGGGGACAATACCTCCAAAGTGTCATGTGGTGTATTCCGCAACCTCATGACGTCGCCCAATTAGAAATCGAAGAGAAGCCAAAACTAAGTCGTACTGCAAGAAGGCGGCAAATCCAAGAGTTGGCTCAACAACAAAAGGAGGCGGAATTAAAAGAAAAAAACCGGGCACAACAAGAACCAGTAGACTTACACCCTGCACCCGAGCATTTCAAATCATTCACCACAGGGGAACGTAAAGTAGTCTACACAAAAGCCCAACGAACGCCTACCAATGGGAGTAGCGGTGTCTACGATGGCCCTGCGGTAGTTAAGGAGATAGACTTAGCAGATCCGGGTGAGGAGTCTAAACCAGTTTTTATTGCTCAAGACCTCACCAAGGCGGAAGAAGCTGCACTTACGAAGCTTCTTAAAGAATTCAAGGACATATTTGCTTGGACATATCATGATATGAAGGGTGTTCCACCCTCGGTGGTGCAACACACGATTCCAATGACTAGCACTGCTAAACCAGTCCAGCAACGTCCCTACCCAATGAATCCTAAGTACGCAAAGATTGTACAAGAGGAAATTGAAAAGCTGGTAAAATGTGGATTCATATACCCAATTGAGCACTCAGAATGGGTTTCTCCGATAGTCATCGTGCCAAAGAAGAATGGGAAACTCAGAGTGTGCGTTGATCTCAAAAAGGTTAATGCAGCCACCAGAAGGGATCATTACCCCTTGCCGTATTCTGAACATGTGCTTGAAAGAGTGGCAGGCAAGGAGGCATATAGCTTTTTAGATGGGTACTCGGGTTACAATCAGATCACAATTGCAGTCGAGGACCAAGCTAAAACAGCATTTATCACGGAGTTTGGAGTGTTTGCCTTTCGCGTCATGGCTTTTGGCTTGACCAATGCACCTGCCACATTCCAACGATTGATAAACACGGCCTTTAAGGAATATCTAAGGGACTTCTGTGAAGCTTTCTTAGATGATCTTTGTGTTCATTCCTCTTGGGACGAGCACTTGATGTGTTTACGAAAAATATTTGAAAGATGTAGATTATATCGCATCTCCTTGAATCCTTTCAAATGCCAATTCTGGGTTAAACACGGAGTTATCTTAGGGCATATAGTGTCTAAAAATGGGATTTCCACTGACGAGAGTAAAATCAAGGTCATTCTGGAATTACCCCCACCCACCAACTACAAGGGAGTCCAACGCTTTATGGGCCACGTTGGTTATTATCGAAGGTTTATTCTCTTCTTCGCCGAGATAGCTCGACCATTGTATAAGCTTCTCATCGAGTTTATTTGGACCGAAGAATGTGACCGTGCCTATGAGCTATTAAAGAAGGCCTTGGCGAGTGCTCCAATCTTGAGAATGCCTAACTGGGATTTACTCTTCCATGTGCATATTGATGCATCAAACTTTGCTATTGGGTGTGTGTTAACTCAACCTGGAGAACACAAGCTAGACTACCCCATTAGCTTTGCCAGTCGCCAGTTGAACGATGCTGAGATGAACTACACCACTACGGAGCGAGAAGGGTTGGCAATGATATATGCAGTAAGGAAATTTCGTTATTACCTCCTTGCCACCAAGTTTGTTTTCTATGTGGATCATCAAGCATTGTTGTATCTGGTAAACAAACCATGCTCCACAGGAAGAATCACACGTGTTGGAATTAGGGTTGCAGGAATGCACACACAACTTCAAGAAGATGAGGAAGCTTGAGCACAACACAGTAGTGTATTATGAGTGCCAAAAATGAAAGATAACAAGCCCTAGAAGATAATGGGCGTATATACAATGCACGGGGGAAAAAACCTCCTAGTGAGGGAAAAAGTGCCCCGGCGGTCCTAAGTGTGTTCACACACATCACTACTATAATATGGTAACAAATCCCCCCTGGAGTGATGCGGTGAACAAGAGCTAGCACTCATGTATAGGGAAGTGTCTAGCTATGTGGACGAATCCACAAAAGGGAGTAAGCCCAAAGCTTTGCGAAAAGCTTCGAACTTCTCACGAGGCAGAGCCTTTGTGAAAAGGTCTGCAAGGTTATCCTGTGTTGGCACATAAGCCAAACTGATCTCTCCTGCAGAGAGTCTCTCCCTGACATAATGGTAGTGCACCTCAATGTGCTTCGTACGAGCATGGAACACTGGGTTCCGCGCAACTGCCAATGCGCTCTGACTGTCAGTGAAGATGGTGGTGGCAGATGGCTGCCCAACACCCAAATCAGCCATAAGGCGTCTGAGCCACACACACTCAACCGTAGCTGTGAAAGCTGCCCTGTACTCAGCTTCACAACTAGAAGTGGCCACAGTAGGCTGCTTCTTGCTCAACCATGATATGCATGAGCTTCCAAGCATGAAGCAAAAACCACTCGTGGACACGCGTGTGTCATAACAACCAGCCCAGTCAGAATCTGAAAAAGCATGTAAATCTGGCGGCAATGATCCCCCCTTGGGATAAAACAACCCAAGATGCCGAGTACCACTCAAATAGCGAAAGATACGCTTCACTGCCTGCCAATGCTTAATGCCTGGGCTATGCATAAATCTGCTCACCTGTGAGACTGCAAACTGAATGTCTGGCCTCGTAATGCATACATAAATGAGGCAACCAACAGCTGTCTGATAGAGTGTGACATCAAAGTGATCTCCAGCATCATGAAGACTCAACTTCAAACCTGTCTCCATTGGAGTAGCAATAGGTTTGCAGTCTTCAAGGCCAAATCTCCGCAACAATGTCTCAATATACTTTGTCTGACACAAAGCAATACCTCCATCACACTGCTTAAATTGTATCCCCAAATAATGATGCAAATGCCCCAAATCTGACATCTCAAAAGAGGCATTCAAATCAGCCTTAAAATCAGCAATATGACTCTCATTTGGTCCTGTGAGCAGCATGTCATCGACATAGAGAGCAATGATTAGATGTACACCATCCACACGTTTAACATACAAAGTGCTTTCTGTTGGACTATTCTGAAACCCATGTGCAGTCAAATATGCATGTATTTTTTCATACCAAGCTCGTGGAGCTTGCTTTAAACCATATAAAGCCTTTTTTAACCTGCACACTTTGTTTTCCTGCCCTCTTTGAACAAAACCACGAGGCTGCGATACATACACCTCCTCATGCAAATCTCCATTTAAGAACGCAGTCTTTATGTCCAGCTGATGTACATTCCAACCATTATGAGCTGCTAATGCACAGATGCTACGAACAGTGGTCATACGACATGTGGGAGCAAAAGTCTCATCAAAATCAATGCCCTTCTCTTGAGCATAACCTTTTGCAACAAGCCTAGCCTTATGGCGATCCACTGTGCCATCAGGCTTACGCTTCAATTTGTATACCCACTTAGTGCCAATGGCCTTCTTGCCAGGGGGCAAGTCACATAAAGACCATGTACTATTCTTCATAATAGCATCGTATTCTGCTTGCATAGCAGCCATCCAATTTTCTGAACTTTGTGCCTCATCAAATGAAACAGGCTCACTTTCATCGCACATACTAGAAACAGCCAATGCATAACAATCTGACGCATAAGAGGCACCATGAGAGCCAGAACGAGTGCGACTAGACAAAGGGGCATCCAACTTGCTGTCACGCAAAGTCTGCACCAGCCATCTAGGCATGTTCCTAGAGCCCTCAATCTCTTGTCTCTCATCCTCAAGTGCATCATGCACATCTGCATCAGATATAGGCTGATCTGTGCCATCATTTAAAACCTGCATAGGCTGAAAAACTGCCTCATGAGGTATTGCACTTGACTGTGCACCACTGAAAAGAGGCAACAATGTATCATAGACATCACGTGAGCTGATATCTGTCTCCTTAGTACATGAAACCAAGGGCTGAACTGCATCTTCCACAAATACAACATCACGGCTAACCAAAATGCGCTTTGTCTGTGGATGATACAAACGATAGCCTTTGCTCTCAGCACTATATCCAACAAAAATACATTTGACAGCTTTGTCATCCAATTTTCTGCGATGTTGCACAGGCACTAATGCATATGCCAGGCAACCAAAAACACGTAAATGGCCAACAGATGGCTTGCGGCTATGCCAAGCCTCATATGGAGTGACAACCTGTAATGCTTTGGTGGGACACCTGTTTAGTACATAAGTGGCACACATGACAGCCTCAAGCCAAAAACCATGTGGTAGACTTTGACTCTTAACCATACATCTTGCCATTTCCATGAGAGACCTGTTTTTTCTCTCAGCCACACCATTTTGCTGTGGTGTATACGGCACTGTACATTGGTGTTTTATCCCACGCTCAGCCAGAAATGCATTAAATTCTGAAGACATATACTCCCCCCCTCGATCTGAACGGAGGGTGCCCATCTTACTTTCTGACACATTTTCAGCCATAACCAAAAACTGTTTGAAGCACAAAAACACTTCGGACTTTGCCTTCAAAGGATATACCCATGCATGCCTGGTAAAATCATCAATGAAAGTCACGAAGTAAAGGTAGTTTCCAAATGATGGAGTTTGCATGGGACCACAAACATCACTGTGAACAAGCTGCAATCTGCGTTCAGCTCTCACTGATCCATCTTTGGGAAAGGAAGCACGCTGCATTTTACCCAATATGCAGCCCTCACAAACATGCTTGACAGGTGCCTCAAGCTTAGGCAAAGAAGACACCATTTCAGATTTCTGCAGGCGCAGCAAACTTGCAAAATTCAGATGACCAAAACGTGCATGCCACAGTTTTGCATTTGAAATAGCCTGCGTATCCATAATAGCACATGCTGAATCCTCTACACATTTGCCATCCATATTGAGCTTATACAGCCCTCGACATAGTGAACCAGATGCTACAATGATGTCACCACAAGAGAGATCATGAACAGTACATCTGTCATCCACAAATTTTACAACCAAACCTGTTTTGGCAAATGCGGAGACTGACAGCAGATTCTTTTTGATCCCTGGCACATACAATGTATCAAAAAGTGTAAAGGTGTTGCAATTTGCAACATTCAGCACAATCTGTCCAACTCCTTTAACGGGATAAGAGGAGTTATTGGCACAAGTGACAGTATTCCCTGTGGGAGCAGACTCAAGGAAAGTGAATAAACTGCGCTGCGAGGTGATATGCTTAGTGGCACCACTGTCAAAGTACCATACATCTGAATCTACTGCAGACATACATGTGTCATGCAAAGATGGGTCATAACTGCACTGCGCATTGAATGCCCATTCTGTATCTAGCACAACATTAGCAGATTCCTTGTTAGAAGGAGAGGCATCTGCAACAGCCATACCAGCCTCTTTCTTCTTAGCCTCTTTCGCAGCCAGCTTAGGACACGCTTTGATGACATGATCATTTCCCTTACAGTACTTGCAAAATCTCTTCTGTTTGTCACCCTTCTTCTCATCTTTGTCTTCCTTCTTTGGTTGCGCAGCATTTGCAGATTTCTGCTTACTAGAAGAAAAGCCAGCTTTACCTTTCCCGCTTCTCTGACTAGCAACGAAAGCTTGATCTGCGACACGCATAATATTCCTGTTTTGCCTTGACTGGTCTTCTTGCAGCAAAACAGAAACTAACTCCTCAAATGATAAGGCATTGGGATTGCCTTTCATCATCAAGCGAAGAGTGGAAGCAAAACCTTGATAAGAATCTGGTAGACCATTCAAAACAGTCTGCACAAGTGAACTGTCTGACAGGATTTCATCTGCAGAAATGAGCTGCTCTTTGAAATCCTTGATCTTTGTCAAAAAGCTATCCATAGAATCACCTTCGTTCATATGCTCACTCTCCAACTGTTTTCGGAGGTAAGCAACACGAGCCTCATTTCTTGCCTGATACAATGTGGCAAGTACATCCCAAGCATCCTTAGAAGTCCTGCAGGAGCGAATATGTGGGATAATGGTACGTTTGACAGACAGCGCAATCAAGGCATGAGCCTGTGCATCTCTACCATCCCAACGAATCTGCTCTGCTGAAAGTGGTGGTTCTCGAACAGCTGCTACAGCACTTGTGCCTGCACCATCATCAACAGTACCTGTTTCTGATGTGTTTGCAGCATTCCCAGCCACAATAGGACGTGCATCAATACCCTGCACAATGTTCCATAACCCCTTTGCTACCAATACATGTCGCATCATATATGCCCACAATGGATAGTTGGTGCCATCCAACTTATCCTCAGCAGCCAACATGCGGAATACATCATTGTTGTCAGCCATGGCCAATGACTGTACTACTAGATGTAAATGCTGTCTGTAAGAGGTAAACCTGTATAAAATCGACCTGTGCTATGTAGCACAGCCCAAAACAGACGAATGGGCACCTGTCCTGCAGATTTTAATCTTGACAGAAAATCTGCACAGTAGGACGATTTTGCCTGCGCAGTACTTGGAATGCAAAAACGGAGGGCGAAATGACCTCAGATCAAAATTCTGACCCCACGGCATATACTAACCTGCAGACGCTCGTGAAACCTCGTCGCAATCGGAGGAGATGAAGCGGCAGGTGCCGGTGATGCTGCCCGGGAGGAGGAAGCCTGCTCTGATACCAATTGTTGGAATTAGGGTTGCAGGAATGCACACACAACTTCAAGAAGATGAGGAAGCTTGAGCACAACACAGTAGTGTATTATGAGTGCCAAAAATGAAAGATAACAAGCCCTAGAAGATAATGGGCGTATATACAATGCACGGGGGAAAAAACCTCCTAGTGAGGGAAAAAGTGCCCCGACGGTCCTAAGTGTGTTCACACACATCACTACTATAATATGGTAACAACACGATGGCTATTGATTCTTCTTGAGTTTGATTTCACGGTTGTTGTGAGACTTGGCAAGAAACATGTTATGGCTGATCATTTGTCTCGCATACCCAATGGTGAGGCTCCTACGGGGGTTGATGATGACTTACCTGACACTTCCCTGTTCATGGTGGAGACAATGCCTGAATGGAGTGAGAAAATTGTTAACTTTTTGGTTAATGGCTTTCCACCCAAGGAGCTTCGTAAAGATCTAGCTCGAAAGTTGATCAAAGAATGCGAACCCGATTGCCTGATAGCCGGGACTCTTTATAAAAGAGGAAAGGATGACGTTCTTAGGCGTTGTGCCCGAGAGGATGAGTATCTATACATCTTGCAAGAGGCACATATGGGCGTAGCCGGTGGTCACTTCTCAGGAGACTTAACTGCGCGAAAGATCTTACAATCAGGGTATTGGTGGCCCACTATGTTCCAAGATGCATCACTCTTTGTGAAGGGTTGCGATGAATGCCAACGATACAAGAAACCCCAACGGAAAGATCAGATGCCCCTACATCCAATCAAAGTAAACCAACCATTTGAAAAGTGGGGTTTAGACTTTGTAGGTCCAATTAGTCCAGCGGCCCGAAACACACAATCTCGCTATATTATTGTGGCCACTGACTATATGACCAAATGGGCTGAAGCGAAAGCGACACGTAAGGCAGATGCGAGGACAACAGCCAAGTTCCTCTTTGAAAATATAATCACACGCTTTGGTTGTCCTTTTGAACTTGTGAGCGACAATGGTACGCATTTTATAAATGAAGTGATTAAGGAGCTCACAACAAATTTCATGATATCCCATCATAAATCTACTCCTTACTATCCGCAAGCGAATGGCCAAGCCGAGAGTACCAACAAGACTTTAATCTCTGTTTTGACAAAGACAGTTGAAGCTCATCGCACGGATTGGGATCTAAAGCTTACGACAGCTTTATGGGCCTATCGTACTGCGTACAAAGTGGCTATTAATTGTACACCATTCAAAATGGTATATGGCCAAGAAGCAGTCATGCCATGGGAATTTGTCATTCCTAGTCTTCATGTTGCTACTCAAGAGGGTTGGGATGGTAATCCCTTAGTAGAGCGTCTATATATCCTTGAGCGGCTAAATGAAGAAAGACAATTGGCTGTGTACAATGCCCTTGTGGAGAAGGATAGAAGGAAAAAATGGTTTGATCGCCACCTAAAGGACAAGGACATCAAGGTTGGGGATAAAGTCCTGATGTATGGAGTGCGAAACGAAAAGAAGAAGCTCAAATATGCTGGTAAGGGACCATATAGAGTATGTGAAATTACCCCGCAAGGTACCATCAGAGTGGAGACTCTCGACGGAGTTGAAACCATTGGATTCCTTAATGGGAGTAAATTCAAAAGATACTATGACCCCCTAAGCCAGGAGGAGTTACATGCAATCCATCAAAAGAAGGCAGCTAAAGAACAAGCTGAGCTTAAAAAGATACAAGCGAGAGTCGAAGCCAAAGAACGTCAACAGCGTGCTAGGCGACAACGAGAAGCCAACTTGGGAATTACGCAAGTATTTTTCGAGGAAGCAGAGGAGGATGCACTGGAATCTGACCCACCTCTAAGATACCCAATTGAGTTACAGAGTCCTTACGGGGAGGTGCTGTATAATGCATTATTGGATACAGGAGCTCAACATAATTTGCTATCATATGGCGTGTGGTGTCAACTGGGAAAACCACCTTTAACCAAGAGTTCTATCCAAGTTCAAGGAATCAACAAGAAGAAAACCCCTGTATCAGGAATTCTGCACACTCCGGTTGCCTATGACAAGGGAACCATAATTCAAAGCTTTTTGGTTATGCCTACTGGTACCATGGGAGGGACTGTAATCTTAGGGCGCAAATGGATGATGGCCACCAAGTGCAATATCGATTGGGCAACCAGACAAGTCACAACGCAAGAACCAACACTAGGTCTGACCGCTCAAAATCCCGCACCTAAGTCATCCACTCAAATATTAGATAACGAAAAATCACAAAGTCCAGTGGCAAAACCATCTTTGATTGTTGGCCACCCCTCTAATGCTTCAATGCCAAGAGTGGAAACAGGCAAGGTGGTCCCTAAAGCTTCACTTACTATGCCAAAGAGTACATACAAATGGGTCCCCAAAGCTTCGTTAACAGCTACTTCCCCTGCTCAATCTCGTTCAGCCACCAAGAAGCCTCGTAAAAGGAAAGCAGCTACCCACCCGAGAAAGGGCAATGTAACATCGCGATGGATCCCTAAAAAATTATTAGTAGCCCAAGGGTACTACGAGGGGAATGACCAGATTTGGGTCCCTAAACATAAGGTGAATCCCTCTACATCACCTGTAAAACCTTGCAAACCAATTGTTGCCACCCCAATAACAATTCAAGACCGTGGTAAGGGAAAGGTAACAGAGTGCTCCGCACCACTTCCAGAGTTAGTTTGGATTCCCAAACGATATCGATCATTACCACCTAGCTCAGGAAGGGGGGAGCCACATGAAGCTTCTAGCTCCTCATGCCAGGCACACACTCATATAGAAGTTTCTACATGCTCTACACCTACTCTTGTCAACACCCAACAAAAAACCGATGAGCCTACATCTCCCCTTGTAATAGTATCAATGGAAACCATTTCCTCCATTCGTCAATGGGAGCGTACACTACCATCTCTGCAATTGGATGTGGCCACAAGGGTCATAAAAAGCTATCTGCCCACATCACAACCTATGACCCGCTGGACAAATTGGTTCCAAGAGGCTGCAACATCATTGCAAATAATATGATCTACCCAAGGAAAGGGGGAGCATGTACTCACGTCGACATTCTAATGCTTCCTCCTTAACCTTCTCCCCTGACCATGTAATTGCCAAATTCAAGGGGATGTATATATATAGCTTCATACATTATAAAAAACAAAAAAAAACAAAACAAAGAAAAGAAAAACAAAAAATAGTAAAAAGAGCAAGAGCACAAAAAGAGGATAAATATCCGTATACAATCAAGAACTAGATTGACCTGTCTCACAAACCTACTGATGCTATATCTGTGTTTGCAGATATGGCAGATGCACGATCATCATACACTTCATCCACTCCCGCCTTTGATGAGAGGTATCATCTGTACCTTTCTCAGATATTTCACATGTGCTATCCTGTAATTGAAACTGAATGGGATCATATAGATGTATTAGCCAGAGAGGAAAATGTTGAGGAATTAGAATGGCTAATTCGCCTATTAACCATGACTGACCCCTACTCCGTAGAGGACATATCCCCGATAGCCCAATGCTTTCCTTTTCCACAAGATGACTATCCTCGCATGGTTACATTCTTGATGAGTCTATGTGGATGGGAAAATGAAAAGGGAATATCTGACAATGATGAATGGACGGATGAAACTCATGGCACTACTGAGGTTGATTTTATTTATTTGGATGATGCGGATAGAGGCTTAGCCTTAGGGCTAGAGCCAGGACTCTACAACATCCTCTTACCGTATCCTCAGTAGTAGTGTGGTGACTGGTAGGTAGGTTAGTGTTTTCAAGTTTTTTCTAGTTTAGATTCTTTAAACGAGTCTTGAAATTTTCACACTCATGTGCCTCTCGAGGTATAGTGCTTGTTAGTTGATTGTACAGGTTAAAAAGTTTGAGGTGGGTTCGCTTCCAAGTCCAGAGACTGCCGCAACGTTCATCAAAATATATCTACATCAAATTGCAAGCTGTCTCGTCAAATCAAGGAGATCTCCAATTACAGGTGTAATTCTTCCATACCCACTCTCTTTCGTTTTTACTGTTCAATCAATTGCATAAACTATAATGCATGACCACATGGAAATTATCAATGTACTACTTAGTTTTTGAAGTTGCTTGCATGCTAGTGTAAATCATTAATGAGCTTAACTTTATTGGAAATATTCCTAGGCAGCATGACGTCTTTAGTTAACCTTGGAATACGATTGTCTTAGGTCTAGGGTCAAACCATCTTAATGTTTGAACACCTGGCTGTGTGTGTGTTGACCTCTAGGACATAGATTTTACCCCTTGTCGAAAAGATGTAAGAACACATTTTAGTTCAGGAGCGAAGATCAAAACAAACTTTAAAAAAAAAAAAAGCCTACAATAAATGGCAATACAAGTCTATGATGTGCTTTAATGTTGGCCTATCGCCTTATTGATACTTGGTAGGCGAGGAATATTCTACTCCAGACCGATGCCTTGGTTGGTAGGGGGTAGCCTTGCCTAAAGTGAGCTAATAGATTCCTGGATAATGCCTTGTGTTAAACATGGTACCAGGATCGATGTTAGTTTTGCCTTAGGAAGGTCGCCATTGTGTATAAAAATTGTCATGTGCAAAAAAACAAAAAAAAGGCAAAAGGCTCCTGTAACTCTGATGTTTCTTGTGTCCCTAGGCTCGTGGTAACTACTTGTTCTTAGAGTAGACATAGTATGGTCATCTGTTTATTTATTAAGCTTGGTTATTTTCCTTGACTTAGGCCAGTTATAAACCTTGATTAACCTTTGACACCTTGCTAACTCTTGAATTCCTTTCAATAATTTTAAACTCCTATTAATTTGCTACACTAGCTCACTCATGTACCCTTAAACTAAGTTCTAATAGCTAATCCATTGTGGTCTCACACGCTTGAATTTATACACTTTATATCTTTTGAATTCTAGCATACCTTCACTCTACTTCCCTGTTTTGCAGACGGTCTACCACAACAACCCTCTCGAGCTTACCATACCATAGCTTCCGAGGACAGAATCTACATCAGGAAGGGGGGCATGTTAACCCATGGCGGACATTGCGACATACTATATTTTACGTCATTAATTTAAATATTCTGAGTCATGGGCCGGGCTTGTCGGCACCATATGTTAAGGATTAAGGATAAATTCTTTTATTAACCTTGTCCTCCATCTCACAATTTTTCCGTCACGAAACCGTGGACGAAAAGCACTAAACACCGCACCATTTGTAATCGTATCATTCCGTGTGCTTTGCAGAATATCAATCCTTTTTTGTAAAACAAATCCATTTCATTTGCACCTCATGACAATCCAAATTGGTACCTTCTTCCACAGGCCAAACCCCAGGCATCAGTCCTGGTGCGCCTATCACATGGTCCTCATCAACATCCCAAGAGTGTGTCGGAGACGAATTGGAGAACCACACATACCCTCCAACAACTCCCACCGGGATACTTTTTGCGACCCCAAAAACATGGAGCCAAAACTTCACTGTTTCTATCCAACCCCACATCTATAATTTGAGAGCCACATCTACCATTTTGTCCTAGCAATCGCCCAAAACAAGTTACTTTGCTTACGAGGAGTAGTTCTGAGAATTGACCACATACCCTGGGGACAGTCTATTGTCACAGTCGCATACTCTGGCCGATGATGACTATATTCATCCAAGATCTTGCTTAGATCCGCACACAGTAGACGCTTTTAACGTACACTTTACTGAACTCTCTTGTCGTCACGCTGCATCTCAGGAGGAGAGTCAATACCCATTTCCTACATAGTTGTGTGAACCAAATCAATGAGTCTTTTGTAGAAGATGTTTTTTCACTCGTAGTCATAAATCTGTCAGCCATGTCCTACAAGCTAGATATTTTGGAGGATTATGATCAGTGATACTATGGTTTCATTAAAATATTATTTTAAAGACAGCCGAATCTGTGAAACATGCAATTTCATGTTAGGTGTGTAAGTGGTGTGATTATCTTGAAGTTTGCTTGAAGCGCCAGCTAGGGAGCCTGGGAACTCTTTTCCCTGGCACCCAGGGCAAAACATAACCAAATTTCTAAATGGATCCTATCATTACAATGGTTGGGCGGTTGGCTAACCCATGGGATTGGATGGGGTTAGGCTGCACTGATGGATCCCTAAAATGAGACTCAATTCTGTTAAGTTACGATAATTGAAGTAAATCTCGGATAACCCTTGTTCTGTGGAAAAGAATCAACGGTTGTGCCTCTTGATGAGGAAAAAAGCGTTGGTCTCTATGATCCAAGTACAAGTCTCTTCCTTGATCTGACCATGAGACTTACGGGTTCGGTCGAATCAGTTTGGTTAGTTAAGACCTTGACTACATTAGAATAAAATATCTTGGAGAAATCGCCTGTCTGCTGGGCGAGGGAAGTTTTTTGGGGTTCAATTTTGGAAGATCGAGGGAGTAGTCTCTTGTCCGGATATCTGTGGGTGAGGCCCCGAGTGAGAGGCTTTGCCCTACGCAAGAAGTGCTACTTCCGCTACTATCACCCTAGAATTCGTTGCACGGAGGGGATAGGGATCTTTCAGGGGAAGTAGACCTTAAGCACCTCTAAAGATTTGAAAATTTTGAAAAAAAAAAGTAAAAATGAAACTTTTTTCCAGGAAGGTATGTACGTCCATGCGTACGATGCATGCTTAGGTAGGTACGGGCATACTCAGGTATGGTCGTACGCTTAGGTAGGTATGGCTATACGCTTAGGTAGGTATGGCCATGGCCTAGTGAAGGAACGGCCATGGCTCTGGGAGTGAACAGCCGTGGCTTTGTGAGGGAATGGTCATGGCTTTTAGAAGCGAACGGCCGTGGCTTTGGAAGCAAATAGTCATGGCTTTATGTGTGAATGTTTTTTTTAAAGAACTTTTTTGGGAAGATATGTCTGTACGCTTACGTAGGTACGGCCACACGCTTGGATAGGTATGTACGTACACTTAGGTAGGTACGAGAGTACGCTTATGAGTGTACTTTTTTGAAGATTTTTTTTCAAGAAGGTACGTCCGTACGCTTACGTAGGTACGGCCATATGCCACGCGGTTTTGAATTTGGGGTGGGTGGGGATTTGAATTTTTGAGTGGGGGACAGCTAAGATTCCCTCTTAATGACAAGTAGGTGGGAAGAGACTGAAGTTAGAGGTGAACTCCAAATTAGTGGTTTTCAACTAATCTAGAGATCCTCTAACCTAACTAAAAATTAATCCATCCTAATCTCATTATTAATCACCCTTTAACCCTCTTCCTTTGCTCTCTGATTACTCCTTAATGGTAAGAAGTTTTGAGATGGAGATTCAATAGGTGGATTTGTAATGTCAAGGCTGATATAATGATGTGATTATCCCCAATTAACCCTTCTAATTAAGCCTCCAATTAACCCACTCAAAAGAAGAAAACTAGGCAAACGAGGCCCAATTAGTGCTAATTATCACTAATTATGCCCTAATGGGAGAGGTCTAAGCATGGATTTAGGTCAAGGCAAGTGTTTAGAACACTAATGCCACTCCAATTAGTCTAATTACAAGCACTTAGGCTCAATTTTTTGGTTTTTTTCTTTCTTTAAGCTCACTAATCACACTAACTAGTAGATTAGTGAAAATTAAGAGATTATTTGTGATTTTTGGTTGATTAAGGTTCTATCTTACATTCCTGACGTACCTATGCACTCAAATCTAACAAAACACATGATTTAAAGATAAAAATTAGTATAAAACACTCTAGGTTTAAGCAAAAACCCTCTCTTTTGAGCTCTCTAATCACTCAAATCTCTAGTTTTTTAGTAGTGTATGCACAAAATTAAAACAAAGACAACAAAAATAATCAACAAAGAAAATTAAACAACCCAAAACTGAATGCCATAGTTACTTGACACCGAGCAATGGAGACTTTGTCGGATTCGAACAAGGAAGGTTTCGACAAGAAGCGGATTGGCACTCCCTGATAGCGGCACCAAAGATGTTAACCTAACCAAACTTGTCTCATGTAAGTTGTGGATCCGTCGAGCTCGAGCTATGCTCGAGAGCTCCACCGTCGTGTGTGGATAGCCGCTCATCGTCGCGATCCTCTCGCACTAGTTGTCACACCGAGGCGGTTTCTAATCCTATAGATAGTGCAACCGCTCTCATGAAGATCATGTGGGATCTGCATGGAAGCCCATTGGTGAGAGCCTAATCACACAAGCAAGAGGGAAGCATGAGAGAAAGAGTGATTAGTACTAATCACACACACCCTAACCCTAAGATACCACACATGCGAGATTAGAGTTGCAAGAGAGAGGGAGAGAGAACACTCCACTTCTATTGCATAAATGGGATAATGAGTTACAAACAAGAGAATTCGGCTTTTATAGTTCCAAGCCTTTTCCCACTAGGCGGGCCCGGGAGTAAGTGACCCGAGGCGCTTGGAACATAGTTACAAGGTTTTTCTTTTATGGTTTGGCCAATTAGCCGAGATCCTCTGGTCTGTCCTTTGAAGCTCAAGACTTGGGAACGTATTTAAAGGGTGTTTCTCTTATCAAATAAGATTTACAATATAGTACAAGTGCTCGTTACATAAGTGTGCAGACATAGTTGTCATAGAAACATGTTAACCAAATGTGGTTAACACTTGCTCATTGACAATGACAAATAAGTTTCTTCTCCTTTTATTTTCCTTTTTTTGTATCTTGTGTGTCTTCATGTTCTCTTTTCTGGCTAGGCTCTTGTTCACATGTGGGTATTTGTTGGGGCTTCGGCTCCTCTGTTAGAGTTGAGCTAGTCAACCATTTCAATGGTGGGGGTAGCTTCTTGTGGTCTTCGTGCCTTGATAGATGATTTGGGTGAGTAGAGGTTCAATCCCCAGATATGGCTCTTTAGGGATCTTCAACTTGCAGGTCCTCACTACCTCACAATGGATGAGCCCTGTAAAGTCCTCCTTTGCTTATTGGGGTTCTGGCACTTCAAGGCTTTGTTGAATTTGGTCAAGATGCTCACATCTGCTTGTGTGGTCTTGTATGATTTGTAAAAGAATAGATATGCATAATAAAGTCTACATGTGGCATCACCAACTACGAGATGATAATTTCACTCCAATAGGGTTTTTACTGAGTGTTCTTGAAGCACTCATTCTTCTCAGTCGGGGTGCTGATTTCTTGTCCCATACTGTAGGCAGATTAGTGCCTGCTAGATTAGATCTGGGTGATCTTAACAATGTGTTTCTCTAGCTCCTTTCCAAACAAGTTATGGCGATGCATTCTATCTTTTGATTGTAAGTGGCAATGGCCTCACAACATTTTTTGAGGTCCATGCCCCAGTGTGGCAGCTCCAAGATGGGTAGCATATCCCAATCTTGTCCAAGGCTTGCCTTGTCTGCTGGTCTTCCAATGCTAGCCTTCTACACTTTGGTCTAGGCACACAATATGTGTAGTTGAGTTGGGTGAGGGGATCCCAAATTTGGAATCTAAGGACAAACCCCCCCAGCTACTTGTAAGCTCTCTTTGTCGATATAGCTTTCCTATACCTCACTCCGTAATGGCATATGGTTCTATATTGGTTTCTTGGACTGTGGACTAGACCCCAAGGCCATAGATTCTATACACCACGTGCTCCTCTACAAACCTTGATCAATGCAGTGTGTTACCTATAAGCAATTAGTGCAATGTCTACCCAAGCTTATACCCTACAACTTCTTGTGCTGTCACACAAGGGAAAAACACTTGCCTAATCCTACAGATATTCATTTTTTGCTAGGCACCATCCAACATTGTATGCAAGGCAATGTTAACAGTAATGCAATCACAATGGCTTGCAATACACAATGTCTCGTGAGATGACTGTCTGATGTGGCATAAATGATGATGCAATTGAATGATTGTAAGACAATCGGCCGATTGGACACTAGATTCTAGCAAACAAATCGATCGATTGGACGGGCGACGATTGCGCCATTTGCTAGTTCAATTGAGCGATTGGAATGGCAATCGGCCAATTGAAGTTTTGATGACTAAATTGATCATCCATCAATCATTCGTCCAGTCTCAACGATTGGAGGTCCTACAATCCAATTTAGCAAGAGGTGTCGTATTAATGATTTAAGAGGAGGATCAATCAATAGGAGAGTTGGATCGTCCATTTGGACCTTTCAATCGACGATGTTTCTTTTTCTTTTTCTTTTTCTTTTTTTATAGAGGTGCTTCTTCTTAGTGCATGAGTCCCAACAGTTGATTAGTGCGCCTAGATGCATATATCCTTTACTAGGTATGATTTGAATGCATGAAACATGCTATGTAAGTACACTCTGTGGGGATCCATGGGCTTTTGATGGTGAGGTTTTTGTCTACTCCTTTTGTGTATTTTAAAGGTGGAGCTCTGTCACTCTTCTTGAATTGCTTATATAAGCCTATGCATTCTGCATAGGTGACACAACTTGACTTTTATGCTTGTCTCTCTAGCACAAGCGACTCGACATGTGAAAAAAGGGAATTGTGCAATGATGTACTAGTGATGTGACTCCCTAAGGAATTATGCTCGAGATCATTTTGGCCTTTTGTAACTTGACTCTTGACTCTTATGCCTTAGGCTCATTTTGGCCATTGGCAACTTGACTTTTGAACTCTTATGCCATTGGCACATTTTGGCCTCTGTTGTGATGGCGACTTGACTTTGAGTCAGATGCTTGCCTAGTGGCATTCCCCTTTGCTAGTCTTTCAGCAACAGTGTTTTTAGCTTTGTTATTTAAGTTAAGTATGTCCACATCATCTTGATGAGCCTAGCTTCTACCTAGGTCACAAATGAGGCTTTGATGGTGCCTTCTTGTGTGCTGGAATATAGTCCTTACACTGTTAAATCAGAGGTTTCGAGACAGGTAGGGATGCTGGTATTTCATGTTGAGCTGAAGAAGAGGGTAGCTCTTAGATTTTCTTCTAGAGCTGTTTGTACTCTTCCATAGTCCATGTGTGCTCTATCTTGTCTTTCCTTTTGGGTACCCACACCTACTTTGGTGTGACTTGTTGATGCATGGTCCTTGAGCATGATGATGGTTTTGTTAACATTTCTTTTATTGCTCTAGGAGGGTTGCAGTTTTGCATGGATTGAATCCTTGGCACCCAAATTTGGCTTCTTCCTTGGTAGTATCCATGGTCTATTATTAGTGGCCTTTATGTGGTCACCCATCCTTGCATGGCTAGAACATTAATTGGCTTTCGACTCCTTCTCTACTTAGGAATCCATATCAGCTTATTTTGTCGACTTTCATCACATTTTGCGAATACTTTCCTTTGGAATCCACACATGTTTTAACTTTTTGTTCTTGGGATTTGGTTATTTGGTGTGGGCTCATAAGTTGGCTTCCTTGGTGCCTCGATACCTAGATTTTCTTGGGTTGGTTCCTTTGGAACTTTCTCGGGACTAGAGGGAGTAGGGTTGAAAGTGTTAGCTACTAGCCTCTGGCTTCTCTTATGGCTCCTTTGGACTCGAGACTAGAGAGAGTAGGGTTAAAAGTATTGGTTCCTAGCCTCTGGCTTCTCTTATGGCTCCTCCTTTGCCTTTGGTGAGGTTCTCCTCCTTTGGTTGGGATTTTGGCTCCTAGTTTTATGTGATGTGGAGAGGGTCAATTGGATGAGGCCTTGAGTTTATGGCTCAATGTGGAGAGGTTCGATTGGATGAGGCCTTGAGTTTAAGGATAATTGCACTTACCAACTCAATGGGACTTGATTTTAACAACGTTAGTAACTTCTGATCTCAGTAGAGATCTATCTCAATTCTCCTTCTACAAAGAAGAACACTTACAATCAATTGGATAAGCTTGATTGTGGATGTCCTCATTGTCCAATATATGTTGTTGTGTTTGGCTATCTATCCCCTTCCGAGGATTAACATAGGAACTTCCTTCCATAGGGTAAGAGGTTATATGGAACTGAAGCTTTAGCATCCCTTTACATTCATTATATAGGCCCGAGATAGTTTATACAATAGCATCCCTTTGTATAGGCCCGAGACAGTTTGTACACAATATCTTGAGTAAGATCAAAGGCAAGTTTTCCTAAAGAGACCTAAGTCTCATTTGACATTAAGTTTCTTCCTACACCCATATATCGAATAAATAAAGTTGGCCTATTGTTTATGTGTTTACAGGGAAGTCTAGGCAAAGCCTTGCAAGTTTAAACTCTTCCTCCTCGTGATTATTATACATTTTAACCATGTGGACAGGCATAACACCTCTCCTTTGGTTTTCTTTTTTTGCCCATGCTTTAGCTTCCCATTGGTCCCGTTTCTTAAATTCAGCCTCTTGTTTTCTCCTTTCTTCAACGTCATGAATGGCTCAAAGTTATTCAGCACAACAGCCCATAGTACTTTCTAAGTTTCCTCCCATTGAGGAATCCTTCCATCTAGACTCCATCAAGGGTCTCTAGGTGTGCTTCCCCTTTTGTTGTGAGTTTTATACATCCTAAAAGGACCCATACCTCTCAATTTCAATTTTTTTTATTTTTCTTGAGGTTATAAAGTAGGACTAGGTCCCCTTTCTTGAACCTCTTGGTCTTGACGTTAACATCAAACCACCTTTTTCTTCTCTTTTTTGTTGCGTACATGCCTTCCACTGAGTGTAGCCTCGTTTCATCTAGTTTCTCGAGATCTACAAGTCATTCAAACAACTCATTGCCCATCCGTTTCATTTTCTTTGCTACCCTCAAAGTTGGGATCATGAATTCCACTAGGAGTATAGCACATCAAGTCCAAAGACTAGGTTAAATGGAGTAGTCCTAGCCAAAGTTTTGTAGGCCGTTCTATAAGCCCATAATGTAGATGAGGGCTTCTGCTCCCAATCTGTCCTCGATTCTTCAAGTGTCTTTGTAAGCACAGTGCATAGGACCTTCTTAGTGCTCTTAGTCTGTTTGTTTGTTTTTGGATAGTTAGGGGAAGACTTATGGTGCATTACCGTCAATTATTCTAAGAGGAACTCCACCACATCACTTAAAAATCTGGTCCCATGGTTGCTAAATTAGCTCCAAAGGACATCCAAATCTAGTGATGATGTGCTCGTAAAATAACTTGGTCAATCCCACATCCACTTTTACTATGGCCTTAACCTCTGCCCACGGTCACATAGTTGATAGCCACGATGATGTATCGTGCTTGTGTGCTTTTATAGCAGGGCTAATGGGTCCTACAAAGTCAATGCCCCATTTGGTGAAAGCTCTTATGGACATGATTGGCTATAAAGGTATTCTAAGCTTTTGTTGGGGAATGGTGAAGCGCTAACACTCATTGTAACATTTGACATATTCCATTGCATCACCGAAGAGTATCAGACACTATAGTCTTAAGAGCATATAGGAATTTTCTTTCTGTGACATCTCCTCCAAAGTTTCCTTCAGTAACTCCTTTGTGAGCTTGTTTCAAAATATCAACATACTTGTTCTCACATATGTAGAGTCTTAAGACATTATCTTTCCCTTTCCTATACAGTTGTTCTTCGAAAATGAGGGTGTACGGGGTTGGTGCCTTTACTAACTAGCATTTCCTTCTCAGGGACATGGTCTTGTCTAAGGGAGGTCCATTGCTTAAATATTCTACAATCCCATAACTCCACCTTGGCACTAAGCTTATTTGAAATAGAAACGCATTTGGAAGATCGTCCTCAACCCCTTGTTAGTCCCTCCCCATTGGAAATTCTAGGCAGGTGACCAGCTCTAACATGTGATGTTCCTTTGTAAAGTGACACCATGAAATCTAACTCAAGAAAAAGTAATAACCACCAAGTAATTCACCCTGTTACATATGGTTTGTTCACAAGGTAGAGCAAAGCTTGATGGTCTGCAAAAAAATATAAATTTATTCGCTAAATGATAATGGGCAAAACTTATGTATGTGACATGTAAGTCTCTCAATTGAAAAAACCCCTTCTCTCTCTCTCTCTCTATATATATATATATATATAGCAATCCTATGTAAGAGGGTGTGGGCATGTCACTACTACTTAGGGTTTGTGAAGGCAATGCCCTTTGGTTTCTCGTCCCTTTCTCTTCTCCTTCTGTCTTCCCTCCAGTCTCCTTTTTGTGGGTTTAGACACTGCAAGCACGTGGATCAAAGCCATACTAGATATTGCTTTACTCAGACGCCTCTTATTTGATGAATTTATGGTGATCATCAGCATAGTACAACCCAAGCTCCGGCAGCGAGGAAAGAGAGCCTAAACCACCAAGAACTTTAGGGCAAAAGCAGCCCCGAGGGCAGATCTAACTCAAGATTGTGAATTTGAAAACATGGGTTCGAACTGCAGCGCATCGAATGTAAGCTTATGAGTAGCTCTAAAACACGTAATTATCACCATAAGAACACAAACATAATCTCCTTATGTTGCTTTTTTCTATGGAATTCATCGAAAGCTCCTTGGTGAAGCTCAATTAAGACCTAGAGATCAGATCAACCGGATTTCATACACGCTTCACCCCGTCCATCTCCCCACCAAGTAGAATTCTCGGAACCAACCGGCCTTTTTAGGAAGAAGTTTGAAAAGGCCCATACAATCCTTGTTCTCTTTTAAGGAGGATTGGATGCTTGACCTTTTCTCTAGTTCACGCACCATTCTAGCTTGTGCAATGAAGAAGGTGGGGCATACCATTTTCATGAAAAAAGATGGCAGGAAAGCATCATTTATTGAAATGTGTTTCATTTGCATATCATGGGGCTCGGATATGAAGACAAAGAGGTAGAAGCAAAAACTTTGGAGGATAATGAGAGATTTCAATTGGCATCAACAATGAAGAATCTGCCTCCTATTTGTTTGATTGGGATATAGGTTATAAAGGGAGCATGGGAGTAACTCTCGATACATGTGCTTATTTAAGCATGAGTGTAAGGCCTAGAGGGAAATTCACGTGCACTTTACAATCATGAAGAAATCTCTTATGCCAGTCTTTAATTGAGATTTTTTACTTGATACTAATCTTTTTTTTAACACATGCATACAAAGCCACAAAATTGATTTTTTTTTCACATCATTCAGTATTGATTAATTAGGTTTTCTCCACAAGCCTTACTATACCCACACCCTACTAGACATTAACCTTACACACACCATTCGTGATGGTATGGACGGGTATGATCAGAACCCTCAATCTTATGCTTTCCCGTAAAAAATATACAGAGACAAACAGCTCACCATTGGGTTATCTTCTTAATAAATTGAGTTTAACTTACAAAGAAGCTTCTCAAAGCATTCCTCCAATAAATACTCCAGCATTACCAAACAAGTGAAGGCCTAAAAACATTCAAGTTGGTGCCCACTTTCAAAAACGTCCCTCATCTTGCTGCCATTTCGACCAGTCTCTCACATTCTTCCTCTAGCTGAGATTGTCGGCTCAGTGCCATCTCTGCATTAGGCCCAGACTTGATAGCTCGTAGAGCTGCATCATACACCACTCTCTTCAGTACCAAGTCCTCTGTTTTCTGTAGTATGTCAACCAGCAATCCCAGATCAACCATGTCAGAGAGTGAAATCTTTCCAACAAGATCCCCGAGATGCTTTGGTGCCATTGGTATATCGAGGGCAAGATCCTCAGGTTGCTCAGCCACCAGCATAATGCCAGTTCTTACATCCTTCTGTGAAAAAACCTTCTTGGAGTGCAAATACTCCAAAAGCTTCCTGATCAAATCCCTCTCCCGCACTTGGCTTTCTACAAACATCGAGAACCAATTGAGGATGAAATTCTTGGCTCTGCAGTTCTTCAACGCACAAAACAGCCTCATTGAGATCAGCAACGGAGAGAGATTCTTTTAGTAACAACTCAGATTTCTTCTGTAGGGCAGCAGGAGATAACGATGCTACTGGTGCTGTTTGTTTCGGTGGTGGTCGAGTGAATCTCTCCTTTTCGGGAAGCTTTGGGGCTATGCCTGGTTGTCTCTGATTAAGTGGTTCCAGTACTCCTACGTTCTGCCTAGGAATTAGTGTAGTGGCAGCTCTCACAGCAGAGTCACCAAGCAGGGCGCTTGGCCTGCCCAAAAATGATCCTCCACTACCTTGAGGCAAAAGTTTGGAGCTTGCACTGTTTGACCTTGGTCCAGGAGCTGGTGCGCCAAGTGGCCGACCAGGTATTGTGTTTGGAGGAGGTATCGATCAAGGCCTAAATTTGATACCTGTTTTTCTCTCAAGGGCCATTTTGCCTGTCAAAAAAGGTAGTTGAAAAAAATTCCTGTCAAACGATAAGCCCGAGAAAAAAATTTGGCTGTCATAAAAATTTTGGGGTAAAGCAAAAAAGAGGAGAGCTATGCCATTAGAGTGATTTTTGGATTGCACAACTTTGATGATTGTTCACATTTTCAATCTTTTGTCCGAGGTTTATCGTGATCTAGTGGTTTTTTATTTGATATCTTTTGATTATTAGGGATTTTGCACTGGCAAGATATACATGAATGTGATTTTAAAGAGAGCCGGTCCATAGGTTATTCTCTATTTTATGTGTCTTCTTTTTACGGTATTTGTGTTGATATAAATTTATCTGTCATTTGACAAGAACTTTTTTGTTGAAACCTGTCAAGCTAAAGGCGAAAAAAAAAATTTGCCTGTCATAAAAAAATTCATATGCACCCGTCAAATTTAGGCCCTGGTATCGATCCCTCTCTAGGCATCTTGTTCTTTCGATTCACAGAAAATGTCTCCCATCCTTCAGAGTCCACAATTGGGATAAAGTTGGGTACAAGGGGTGCAGCCCCTGGCATCTTTCCTCCTACTGGCAGAAGACCAGGCATCCCTGGCATCATGCTACCTGGCCTGCTTGTTGGAAAAACCTGGCATGCCCATCTCCTCGTCCGTTCCTTAGACCAGTTATTCCAGAGCGAGGACCAAGTGTGTGCTCAGCTTCTGCACGTATTTCATTGATCATCTTTGCCTTTACCTGGCAAAAATAAAACAGGAAAACTGCCAATAAGAAGCCATAGAGAACTAAGCCAGAGAACATGCATGGAAATCTTCTACAAGTAACCACAACTGACCTCTTCTCGACATGGCACCCACTTGTTAGCCCGCATATCGATGGTATTCCGAATCATAAACCTGATGCGTGGAGGCAAACGGGAATCAGTACTAAAATCCTTAAGCTGAGAAAAGTAAATATCTGTTGCTTTTGTAGACTTCGCACTCTCATCGAGCTGCTTTCCAACTGTTGCAAGAAGCTGGCAAAGCGCTTCTAGATTCTCTTCAGCAGGAAAAGTTTTCAAATCCGACCCTAGAAGCATCTGTAAGACAACCAAAACATACAAAGAAGGATCATCACAATCTGATAAATTTTCACACAGAAAAAGGCGCACATGGCAGGCAGGGGATGGGGAATGATGGGGAAATAGAATTGAGAAGATATCTGCATGGAAGGAAACTTCAACTTACTTGGATGCAGTGATGGACAATCTTCTCTGGTATCATCTTCTGCTTGAAAAGCTCACCAATCAGCCTAATGTTGCCATGAGTTCGAAGCTTTAATAGCTTTTCCTTCTCAAAGTATTCAAGTTCTTGTTCTGGTTTGGTCAATTGGCGGATCTCTGCTCGCATGTTATCAGCTCCTTCAAACTCTCCCTGGCAACTGTCGAGCAGAATTCGACGAAACGTCACAGGTTTCCCATCGTCGTCATCCGATGGAAACTCTGGAAGTGCTTTGCTGAGGTCCACACACAATTCTGCATACATGGGGCAAAAGGTGGGTTCCAAGACGGCCTTGTCAAAGACGAGAGATATGACTCCCTGCCATGATACCATCCAACATTCAGCACTCCCCATAAGTCAGAGTTGATCATGTTATCACACAAACAGATCAACTATTATACTTCAATTCCATGGTATACAGGTCCAGCAAATGATTTCACATCACATGTTATCCAACAAACAAAGCAACAATTCAACTTCCATTCCATGGTATAAAGGTCCAGCCAATGCTTTCACATCACACGCACATGCGCATATGGGTACACAAAGAGGTACCACTTTTCCAAAAACTTGCCAATGAAAGCTTGTGATACCTTTAAAATCAATGCCTGCATTGAGGAGTTGGTCCAAAAGAAGCTCAAACTTCTCTGGTGTCAACTTGTTCAATATTCTGATCATGAAAGTTACAGACAAATTAGAAAACCCAAGTAGAAAGGCATGTAGAAGGGCACAGCACACTAGGCCTTCACAAGTTGACTACTCCACAGCCTCTGAGACTCAAAAGAGCAGAATGATACCCTTTAACAGTCCTCAAAACCTTATCCTTCTCTGAAACCGCTCCTCTCCTTGCTGTCCAAGGGTTGGCAGCCCGTGTAATTGCAAGACCCTGCAAGTATATAATTATATATTAATCATTTTCATGAATTTCTTCACAAAATACTAAACAGCATGAACAAAGCTTGCCAAATGATTACTATGCCTACCCCTGAAGCTGCTGACTCTTGTTGCTTTGGATACTGGGATTCTTGCTGCCTGTATGAATACTGTGGCTCTTGTTGGTGGGAGGTTTGCAAAGTTGAAACATCACGTTCTTGCTCTCTGTCACGCCAATCGCTATCAGACCTCTTTCCTGACACCTTTTGTTGTTGTTCCTTACCTTTCTCCTCAGGCACAGGAGAAGGTAGAGGTGCCCTACTTTTCCAATCACGATTATCAAGCTCAGTGTATCCCGTAGCAGATGGCACAGTCTGGGCCTGGATAGGCAAAACAAGGAAGTTAAAAGAAAGAAGAATATCAGCTTCTATAAGAACTTTACTTAGGAAGGTTTTTTACTCGTGTGTATGTGTAGGGGGAGGCATGTGTGGAGAGAGAGAGAGAGAGTCTAGAGAGAGACTCAGAATCAATGTGTAACATCCTGTCTGTACATACTATTAAGCAAACTTTTATTGGAGCTGAAGCAAACCCTGTCTAACAGTTTCCAAAATCATAACTGCTAATTACACAGACATTACGTTTGTCACTGGTCGAGCCCACTCCGGTTCCTCAGCCACCGAGAGTTCAGCCACTATCTCAGTTATAGCGTCTTTTAAATCCTGTGGAATGTCTGTGATGACCGAAGGACCCCTTAACCTTTGATCAAACCAACAAATGGGCGATCTTCCTCGATGACAATATGCAAGAAAGTGATTCCACACAATTGGCCATCGAGCCAATGACAACCCAAAGCCCATTTGTAACATTACCCTCATCTCCTCCCAGGTACCATGCATTAATGGTGACGGCATTGCCCCAACCCCCCACTCGCGCGCATAGAGCCATCACAACTATTTACAGTGCCCATGTTTCCATTCCAACCATTTCCTCTTAGAGAAAACTCCATTAATTATGGAAATATTAAAACCTGGTCCATTGCCAAGCCCATGGAGCGCATGCTCTCTGACACCCCTGAGGCATCCAACAAAATAATTAGTACTATTGGGCACATACAAGAAAGCAAAATTCATAAGAGCCCATATGACTAGCTGGATACTTACTCACTAGTACTCCTCTAACTTCTTTCCATCTTACTAACCCCCCCATCCCCTCTCATTTTTGGAGAGATAAGAGAACCAACCAAGTGCGATACTTCCCAACGTGCCTCGACAAATTCTTCAACGATCACGAGGATGTGGTCAACTTTAGAAAGGGGAGTATGTTAATCACATGTGGCTAACATGTTTCTATGATAACTATGTCTGCACACTTATGTAACGGGCGCTCGTAGTATATTGTAAATCTCATCATTTGATGAGGGAAATGCCCTAAAGACGCCCCCAAGTCTTGAGCTTCAAAGGATAGACGAGAAGACCTTGGCTAATTGGCCAAACCATAAAAGAAAAGCCTTGTAACTATGTTCCGAGCGCCTCATGCCACTTACTCTCGGGCGGCTTAGTGTGAAAAGGTTTGGAACTATAAAAGCCAATTTCTCTTGTTTGTAACTTATTCTCCCATTTATGCAATAAAAGTGGAGTGTTCTCTCTCCCTCTCTCTTGCAACTCTAATCTAGCTGACAAGGAGTGTGGGAGGATTGCGATGATGAGCGGCTATCCACACGCGACAGTGGAGCTCTTGAGCATAGCTCAAGATCGGTGGATCGGCAACTTCCCACAACAAGTTTGGTTAGGTGAACAATAGGACTAAATGATGGAACAAATAGGAACATAGATAGATATTGACAAAGGATAAGGAGGAGGACACCAAAGAAGAGGTAATTCCATTACAACTCATAGATATTATGCAAGGGACCAAGGCGCATAACCAATAAGACACCAAAAGGGAGACATTTCGGATCCCAACCCAATGGTCTGACTAGTTTTGGAGGCTTTCCAAAGAGGTTATTAGGTCTTAACAAAGGAATTGGCCCCTTCCACTTCATAGCCAAAGGTGGCAGAGGTGTAAGATCCCTGTCCCACCGCGCAATGAATTCAAGGGTGTTAGCAGCGGAAGTAGCACTTCTTGCTCCCACACTCGGGGCCTCACCCCCACGGATATCCGGACAAGAGACTAATCCATCGGTTCTTCCAAAACTGACCTAGAAAAAACTTCCCTTGCCCGGAAAGCACGGGCGATTCCTCCAAGATAATTTTTCTCTAACGTAGTCAAAAGCCTTAACTAACTTAACTGATCTGATCGAACCTATAAGTCCCATAGTCAGATCAAGGAAAATATTGCACTTGGATCATAGAGACCAACACTTTTTTCCTCATTGAGAGGCACAGCCGTTGATTCTTTTCCATAGAACAATTTTTGTCTTACTTCATCTATCGTACCATAACATAATTGAGTCTCAATTTAGGGATCCATCAGTCCAGCCTAACCCAATCCAATCCCGTGGGTTAGCCAACCACCCAACCACTGTTGTGATGGGATCCAATTAAGAATTTGGTTAGGTTTTGTCCTGGGTACCAGTAGGCAGGGGGAAAAGAGTTCCTGGGCCCCCTAGCCGGATATTCATGCAAACTTAAAACTAGTCACACCACTTACACACCCAATATGAACTTGTCTTTTTTCAGAATCAACTATCTTAAAAAAAACAATCTTTTAATGAAACCATTGTGTCACTGATCATAATCTTCAAAATCTCCGGTTGAATCCATATTTCCAATCATTCCTTCATCGGTGTACCTATGGCATCATTGGCGACCAGAACGCTCACCACCTGTCCACTCAGGGGCCTTTTCGATAGTTCCTAGCTCATAGTAACGGCAATATATTCACATAACAATATGGAATCTCCGTTGAAGATCAGCAAGATCAACCAACGGATCCATATAAAAGAGCCATAGACTCATCTGTTGACCATCAAGGTCAATCAACCAGATCCATGCCCGAATTCAGAAAACAACTCTTACTCCTTGTTCCAATATCTTCCACGACGCACGTGTGGGTATCGTCGGTGACCCAGAGCCCGAGCATCGTGTATGGTCAGTACCCTCTAGGATCCTTCGAGGTGACCTAGCGCTTCACTCATAGGCTGCTTCCTTGGTCCCTCATCCACCGTACTGGAAGCTCACCATTTTAATGGTCAAGACCTCGGCCGAATGCGAGACGTCCTCCAATGACTCTCCGTCAGCTGTTGCAACTTTATCAGATTAGGTCTCCATGACCTTATTCACAAGACGGTCAAAATGCTTCTCCAGCATTCTTGACATAAAACAGTCATTTAAAAACAGTTCAAAAATACAGTTTCTATAACGAACTCTCGTCTTTTCACTTTGCTCCACATCAAACCACATTAATTAATTCTACAACCATTTCATAAGTATTCCTATTCTCATCCAATCTCATCATTTTCATCTCATCTCATCTTTCCTCAATTTAACCTCATCAGATCTCATCCACTCACATCTACCCATATCCACTCACATCCAATCTCATCATTTTCATCTCATCTCATCTTTCCTCAATTTAACCTCATCAGATCTCATCCACTCACAATCTCATCATTTTCATCTCATCTCATCTTTCCTCAATTTAACCTCATCAGATCTCATCCACTCACATCTACCCATATCCACTCACATCTACCCATATTCACATCTCATCACATCACATCTACCCATATTCACATCTCATCCATTTAGACCACATCACATTCACTCACATCACATCTCATTCATTTTACCTTACATCTCATTCATTCACATCTATCCCGATTCACATCCCATCACATCACATTCATTCATATCCATCACAATCACTTTCATTCATATCCCATCACATCACATTCATTCATATCCATCACAATCACTTTCATTCATATCCATCATATCTATCCCGATTCACATCCCATCACATCACATTCATTCATATCCATCACAATCACATTCATTCATATCCATCATATCTATCCCATCACATCACATTCATTCATATCCATCACAATCACATTCATTCATATCCATCATATCTATCCCGATTCACATCCCATCACATCACATTCATTCATATCCATCACAATCACTTTCATTCATATCGATCACATTCACTTTCATTCATATCCATCACATTCATTCTCATCACCATTATATCACATCACTTCTATCCACATCATATCTCATTCATACACATCACCATTATATCTCATTCATACACATCACTTCTATCCACATCATATCTCATTCATACACATCTCATCTCATTCATACACATCACCATTATATCACATTCATTCTCATCACCATTATATCACATCACTTCTATCCACATCATATCTCATTCACTCACATCACATCTCATTCATTTTACCTCACATCTCATTCATTCACATCTACCCCGATTCACATCCCATTACATCACATTCATTCATATCCATCACATTCATTCTCATCACCATTATATCACATCACTTCTATCCATATCATATCTCATTCATACACATCTCATCTCATTCATACACATCCATCTAATCGTTCTCATGTACGACTACTCGCATCTATCCATACATTCATATCTATCACTTCACATCCACATATATTCATGTCACATCTCATCTCTTTACATCACATCACATTCACATATATTCATATCACATCCACATATATTCATATATTTTCTTCACATCCATATATATATTTTCTTCACATCCATATATATTCATGTCACATCTCATCTCTTTACATCTCTTTACATCACATCACATTCTTTCACACACATCTATATCCATTCTTTATATGCACATTTACATCCATTCCTCTCATACACATCCTTATCCATTCTTTCACATACTCATTCACATCCATTTCTCACATATACATTCACATCCATTCTTCTCATACACATCCTTATCCATTCTTTCACATACTCATTCACATCCATTCTTCACATACACATCCTTATCCATTCTTTCACATACTCATTCACATCCATTCCTCACATACACATTCACATTCATTATAATCACATACATTCACTCTCATCCCATATCATTCATTTACATTCTGATTCAAATGACATCACATCTCATCTATTCATCATCTATCAGATTCACATCTATTCACCTCTATTCACATCACATCCATCCATTCGCATTTATCTAATTCACATCACATCTATCCATCCAATCATCATCTATCTAATTCACATCACATCTATCCATCCAATCATCATCTATCTAATTCACATCTTATCTCATCACATCTATTCACCTCCAATCATCATCTATCTAATTCACATCTTATCTCATCACATCTATTCACCTCACATTCTCATCATCTCTATTCATATCACATCCATCCATTCATTCATTCCCATCTATCTGATTCACATCACATCTCACATCTATTCACCTTACATCTCATCACCTCTATTCACATCACATCTCATCACCTCTATTCACATCACATCCATCCATCCATTTGCAACTATCTAATTCACATCACATCTCATCACCTCTATTCACATCACATCCATCCATCCATTTGCAACTATCTAATTCACATCACATCCATCCATCCATCCAATCATCATCTACCTGATTCACATCTTATCTCATCACATCTATTCACCTCATATTCTCATCACTTCTATTCACATCACATCTAATCATCATCTATCTGATTCACATCTTATCTCATCACATCTATTCACCTCATATTCTCATCACTTCTATTCACATCACATCCATCCATTCATTCATTCCCATCTATCTGATTCACATCACATCTCACATCTATTCACCTCACATCTCATCACCTCTATTCACATCACATCCATTCACATCACATCCATTCACCTCATATCTCATCACCTCTATTCATATCACATACATCCATCCATTCGCATCTATCTAATTCAATTTTTGATATAAAGATTCTCTACGCATCTATTTATGCATAATTCAAATTTAAGGAAAATAACACTTTTGAAATAAAAATAAATCATTTATGCATCTTCCTATGCATAAATTCAATTTTAATGAGAATAACACTTTTGAAATAAAAGTAAATCCTTTATGCATCTTCCTATGCATAAATTCAATTTTAATGAGAATAACACTTTTGAAATAAAAATAAATCCTTTATGCATCCTTCCTATGCATAAATTCAATTTTAATGAGAATAACACTTTTGAAATAAAAATAAATCCTTTTTGCATCTTCTTATGCATAAATGTAATTTTGATGAGAATAACTTTTTTGAAATAAAAATAAATTCCTTTATGCATCTTTCTATGCATAAAATCAAAATTAATGAGAATAACTCTTTTGAAATAAAAATAAATTCCTTTATGCATCTTTCTATGCATAAAATCAAAATTAATGAGAATAATTCTTTTGAAATAAAAATAAATTCCTTTATGCATCTTTCTATTCATGAATTCGATTTTAATGAGAATAACTCTTTTGAAATAAAAATAAATTCCCTTATGCATCTTTTTATGCATGAATTCAATTTTAATGAGAATAACCCTTTTGAAATAAAAATAAATCTTTTATGCATCTTCCTATAAATAAATTCAATTTTAATGAGAATAACACTTTTGAAATAAAAATAAATCTTTTATGCATCCTTCCTATGCATAAATTCAATTTTAATGAGAATAACACTTTTGAAATAAAAATAAATCTTTTATGCATCTTCCTATGCATAAATTTAATTTTAATGAGAATAACACTTTTGAAATAAAAATATATCTTTTATGCATCCTTCCTATGCAGAAATTCAATTTTAATGAGAATAACACTTTTGAAAAAAAAATCTTTTATGCATCTTCCTATGCATAATATCAATTTTAATGAGAAAAACTCTTTTGAAATAAAAATAAATTCCTTTATGCATCTTTCTATGCATAAAATCAAAGTTAATGAGAATAACTCTTTTGAAATAAAAATAAATTTTTCATTCATCTTTCTATGCATAAATTCAAAATTAATGAGAATAACTCTTTTGAAATAAAAATAAATCTTTTATGCATCCTTCCTATGCATGAATTCAATTTTAATGAGAATAACTCTTTTGAAATAAAAATAAACCTTTTATGCATCTTCCTATGCATGAATTCAATTTTAATGAGAATAACACTTTTGAAATAAAAATAAATCTTTTATGCATCCTTCCTATGCATGAATTCAATTTTAATGAGAATAACACTTTTGAAATAAAAATAAATCTTTTATGTATCTTCCTATACATAAATTCAATTTTAATGAGAATAACTCTTTTGAAATAAAAATAAATTCCTTTATGCATCTTTCTATGCATAAAATAAAAATTAATGAGAATAACTCTTTTGAAATAAAAATAAATTCCTTTATGCATCTTTTTATGCATAAAATTAAAATTAATGAGAATAACTCTTTTGAAATAAAAACAAATTCCTTTATGCATCTTTCTATGCATAAAATCAAAATTAATGAGAATAACTTTTGAAATAAAAATAAATTCCTTTATGCATCTTTCTATATACATAGAATGAAAATAACACTTTTAGAATACACAAACGGAGGGAATTACTCTTTTTGAATAACATAAAGATAAAACTTATTTTTACAAAATTTAAGAAAATTTTACCATAACCTCATTTGTATGGCTGACCATTTCTCAATTTTTACATTCTAAATCTACTTAGAATTTACCCCAAGATGAATTAAAACACTCTAATCTAATCAATTTTCACTTCTAAAGAGCAATCAATAGGAAAAGTTTAACTTATTTTGTTTGTTTCTCATTTTAGGATAAAGAAAGGCTGAAATTCTTAATGAAGAGAAGGGGGAAGCCTTTCCATCAAGGCATAACATCCAATTTCACATTTAAAAAAAACAAGAAATCAGAAAACCATATAATAGAATTAAAAAAAAGTAGAATTTCTAACTTACATGGAGTTTTGTGAGCTTTCCTTTGGCTTGAGGGATTAAGGGTTCTACTCTTGCTTGGATCAAGAGTGGCCACCAATTCTTTGTAGAGGAATTAGTCAAAATAAGTGAATTATCAAAGAATTCAATATTTTTGGCCCTGGGGAGGAGTAGAGTAACAGTGCGTAAAACACTATTAACCTTTACAAAGGGGGAGGCTTCTATTTACAGGAAAAAGTGAGTCTCTAACAAAGCAAACTGATTCTAGAATTTTCTAGATCAGTTTGGTCACTTTTTGACCATTTTTAGGTCAGTTTAGCTTTTTTTTTTGATCTAGTTGAAACAGGAGAGAGGGGAGATGAAAATATCTCATTATTTGTGAGTTTAAAACTCATCCACACATGTGAAATAGGCGCCTCCTTCATGAGGGAAATTTCCCACATTGAGGGGTCAAAAATGCATAATTTTCCCTAAATATCTCTTCTTTTTTAACTAATAACCTTGTCCTTAGTCAACTCTTCATCTTATGTGAGTATTTACTCATTTTTGGGAGATTTTTTTTTATTCTTCAATTTATCTCCTCCCCTACATTTGGATTAATCTTATTGGTCCATAGGGACCTTAATCCAAAAATTTTAGAAAATCTGGACCCTTAGGATAAGGTCCTTTTTACCTATTTTCAATTAATTCCAATTGCACATTGGAAAGTTCTTTTTGAATTTTTGTTTCAGGGAAAATCATTTTAAACACTAGGAGGATTTTTATATCCAAAAATATCTCAATTTTGAATTATCTCTCTCTAGATATTTTCTCTCTCTAGGCCAAAACAGGGTACTTTATTTTAGAGAGGGGAATACTTATAAGATCAAAAGGGGAGGTTCTTACACCTGTACATCTCAAAAGTTGGAGGGAGGAATCTTACATCCTACCTGACTTAAAAAATGAGAGAGTTCCTCATCTTGCAAAATTAGAGGATAACTCTTTTCCTTAAGATCCAACTGATTCTGGGGTTCCTTATAGTGAATCAACGGCTGTGCCTCTCAATGAGGAAAAAAGCGTTGGTCTCTATGATCTAAGTGCAATCTTTTTCCTGATCTAACTATGGAACTTACGAGTTCAGTCAGATCAGTTCAGTTAGTTAAGGCTTTTGACTACATTAGAGAAAAGTTATCCTGGAGGAATCGCCCGTGCTTTCCGGGCAAGGGAAGTTTTTTCCGGGTCAGTTTTGAAAGAACCGATGGATTAGTCTCTTGTCCGGATATCCGTGGGGGCGAGGCCCCGAGTGTGGGACCCTGGCCTACGTAGCAAGAAGTGCTAGCACCCCTGAATTCGTTGTGCGGTGGAGACAGGGATCTTACAGCTCGTATCAAAGCCATTTTGGCTAAAGTGGATCAACCGAGAAGCCAAGAATGTCATAAATTTAAGAAGTAGCAGTAAAAGGTTGGAATTGTGTTATGAAACTCATATAAATTGTTCAGAATGAAATTCCTAAATTGCTTTGGGTCTTCAGATGGAAGTACTGTAATTATATGAAATCCCTAACTTGCTTGAGGCCTAGACATGATGGTATTTACCTTATAGTTCCAAGGACCGTGACTACCCGTATATATTGGGGGTATAACTACAGCTCATTACTGGCAGTATATACGAGTAAATCTAAGATCTTGAAATTATAAGCTAAAATGCTATCTAGATGATGACTTCGACTGTGGTTGATATGATTTTAAAATTCTGATTGAGAACTAATGCGTTGAATTGGATTCTGATTGAAAAAATGATGATTCCTGAATTTTTGGTTGAAAAGCGATAAACTGAGCAAAACCACAATAAGGATGTATGGGACGAGTCTCTTTGTTGATATTCATAACTGGAATGATGAATGACTTTAGCAAATCACTATGAGATTAGTGAATTGTGCTGACAGATTGCTACTGTTAACTCTTGACCCAATTGCTCAAGTTAAGGGATATCAAATTAAAAATCTATATAATTGAAAATTCCCATGGAGGACTGTTCAAATAGAAAGTTTGGTCTAATGGACCATTATTGTGATAAGGGTTTGAATGTTATAATCTGAGTGAATTGTTATCTAATAATGAGTTCTATATAAGGGATCTTTATCCCAGGATTCTATTGTCCATAGAATAATTTTTGTCTAGGATTTACTTCATCTATCGTACCATAACAGAATTGAGTCTCAATTTAGGGATCCATCAGGCTAGCCTAATCCCATGGGTTAGCCAACCGCCCCCAACCACTGTAGTGATGGGATCCAATTAAGAATTTGGTTAGGTTTTGTCTCGGGTACCAGGGAAAAGAGTTCCTAGGCCCCCTAGTGGGATATTCATGCAAACTTAAAACTAGTCACACCACTTACACACCCAATATGAAATTGCCTTTTTCACAGAATCAGCTATCTTTAAAAAAAACAATCTTTTAATGAAACCATTGTGTCACTGATCATAATCCTCAAAATCTCTGGTTGAATCCTTATTTCCAATCATTCCTTCATCGGTGTACCTATGGCATCATTAGCAACCAGAACGCTCACCACCTTTCCACTCAAGGGGCCATTTTGATAATTCCTAGCTCATAGTAGTAACCGGCAATATATTCACATAACAAAATGGATCTCCGTTGAAGATCAGCAAGATAAACCAACGGATCCATATAAAAGAGCCATGGACTCATCCGTTGAGGACCAACAAGGTCAATCAACTAGATCCATGCTCAAATTCAGAAAACAACTCTTACTCCTTGTTCTAATATCTTCCACGACGCACGTGTGGGTATCCTGGGTGACCCAGAGCCCGAGCACCGTATGGTCAGCACCCTCTAGGATCCTGCGTAGGTGACCTAGCGCTTCACTCATAGGCTGCTTCCTTGGTCCCTCATCCACCGTACCGGAAGCTCACCGTTTTAATCGAGGCAGGTCAAGACCTCGGCCGACCTTGCTACGCGAGACGTCCTCCAATGACTCTCCATCAGCTGTTGCAACTTTATCAGATTAGGTCTCCACGACCTCATTCACAAGACGGTCAAAATGCTTCTCCAGCATTCTTGACATAAAACAGTCATTTAAAAACAGTTCAAAATGCTTCTCCAGCATTCTTGACATAAAACAGTCATTTAAAAACAGTTCAAAAATACAGTTTCTATAACGAACTCTCGTCTTCCACATTGCTCCACATCAAACCACATTAATTAATTCCACAACCATTTCATAAGTGTTCCTATTCTCATCCATTTCATAAGTATTCCTATTCTCATCCAATCCATCATTTTCATCTCATCTCATCTTTCCTCAATTTAACCTCATCAGATCTCATCCACTCACATCTACCCATATTCACATCTCATCACATCACATTCATTCACACCTCATCCATTCAGACCATCACATTCACTCACATCACATCTCATTCATTTTACCTCACATCTCATTCATTCACATCTATCCCGATTCACATCCCATCACATCACATTCATTCATATCCATCACGTTCACTTTCATTCATATCCATCACTTTCATTCATTCATATCCATCACATTCATTCTCATCCACCATTATATCACATCACTTCTATCCACATCATATCTCATTCATACACATCTCATCTCATTCATACACATCCATCCAATCGTTCTCATGTGTACGACTACTCACATCTATCCATACATTCATATACATCACTTCACATCCACATATAATGTCACATCTCATCTCTTTACATCACATCACATTCTTTCACATACACATCTATATCCATTCTTTACATACACATTTACATCCATTCCTCTCATACACATCCTTATCCATTCTTTCACATACTCATTCACATACACATTCACATCCATTTCTCACATACACATCACATCCATTCTTCTCATACACATCCTTATCCATTCTTTCACATACTCATTCACATCCATTCCTCACATACATATTTATATTCATTATCATCACATACATTCACTCACATCCATCCATCCATCCATTCTGATTCACATGACATCACATCTCATCCATCCATTCTGATTCACATGACATCACATCTCATCTATTCATTCATCATCTATCTGATTCACATCTTATCTCATCACATCTATTCACCTCTATTCACATCACATCCATCCATTCGTTAGCTTATAATTTCAAGATCTTAGATTTACTTGTATATACTGCCAGTAAAGAGCTGCAGTTATACCCCCGATATATACGGGTAGTCTCACGGTCCTTGGAACTATAAGGTAAATACCATCATGTCTAGGCCTCAAGCAAGTCAGAGATTCCATATAATTGTAGTACTTCCATCTGAAGACCCAAATCAATTTAGGAATTTCATTCTAAATACAATTTATATGAGTTTCATCACACAATTCCAACCTTTTACTGCTACTTCTTAAATTTATGACATTCTTGGCTTCTCGGTTGATCCACTTTAGCCAAAATGGCTCTGATACCAGCTGTAAGATCCCTGTCCCCACCGCTCAACGAATTCAGGGGTGCTAGCAGCGGAAGTAGCACTTCTTGCGTGGGCCAGGGTCCCACACTCGGGGCCTCGCCCACAGATATCAGGACAAGAGACTAATCCATCGGTTCTTTCAAAACTGACTCGGAAAAAACTTCCCTTGCCCAAAAAGCACGGGCGATTCCTCCAGGATAACTTTTCTCTAACGTAGTCAAAAGCCTTAATAACTAACTGAACTGATATGACCGAACTCGTAAGTCCCATAGTCAAATCAGGGAAAAGATTGCACTTGGATCATAGAGACCAACGCTTTTTTCCTCATTGAGAGGCACACTCGTTAATTCTTTTCCATAGATTAATTTTTGTCCGGGATTTACTTCATCTATCGTACCATAACAGAATTGAGTCTCAATTTAGGGATCCACCGTCCAACCTAATCCCGTGGGTTAGCCAACCACCCACCGCCCAACCACTGTAGTGATGGGATCTAATTAAGAATTTGGTTAGGTTTTGTACCGGGTACCAGGGAAAAGAGTTCCTAGGCCCCCTAGCCGAATATTCATGTAAACTTAAAACTAGTCACACCACTTACACACCCAATATGAAATTGCCTTTTTCACAGAATCAGCTATCTTTTAAAAAAACAATCTTTTAATGAAACCATTGTGTCACTGATCATAATCCTCAAAATCTCTGGTTAAATTCTTATTTCCAATCATTCCTTCATCGGTGTACTTATGGCATCATTGGCAACCAGAACGCTCACCACCTGTCCACTCAGGGGCCTTTTCAATAGTTCCTAGCTCATAGTAACCGGCAATATATTCACATAACAAAATGGAATCTCCGTTGAAGATCAGCAAGATCAACCAACGGATCCATATAAAAGAGCCATGGACTCATCCGTTGAGGACCAGCAAGGTCAATCAACCACATCCATGCCCGAATTTAGAAAACAACTCTTACTCCTTGTTCTAATATCTTCCACGATGCACGTGTGGGTATCGTCGGCGACCCAGGGCCCGTCGAGCACCATCGTATGGTCGGCACCCTCTAGGATCCTTCGTAGGTGACCTAGCGCTTCACTCATAGGCTGCTTCCTTGGTCCCTCATTCACTTCTATTCACATCACATCTATCCAATCATCTATTTGATTCAATCCTTATCTCATCACATCTATTCACCTCATATTCTCGTCAGTTCTATTCACCTCATATTCTCGTCACTTCTATTCACCTCATATTCTCGTCACTTCTATTCACATCACATCTATCCAATCATCTATCTGATTCACATCTTATCTCATCACATCTATTCACCTCATATTCTCATCACTTCTATTCACATCACATCCATCCATTCATTCATTCCCATCTATCTGATTCACATCACATCTCACATCTATTCACCTCACATCTCATCACCTCTATTCACATCACATCCATCCATCCATCTAATCACATCCATCCATCCATTCGCATCTATCTAATTCACATCACATTCATCCATCTAATCATCATCTATCTGATTCACATCTTATCTCATCACATCTATTCACCTCATATTCTCATCACTTCTATTCACATCACATCTATCCAATCATCTATCTGATTCACATCTTATCTCATAACATCTATTCACCTCATATTCTCATCACTTCTATTCATAGAATTTAAACATAGAATTTAAGAGAAATCTAATTTTTGATTTAAAGAATCTCTACGCATCTATTTATGCATAATTTGAATTTAAGAAAAATAACACTTTTGAAATAAAAATAAATCCTTTATGCATCTTTCTATGCATAAATTCAATTTTAATGAGAATAACATTGTTTCTCATTTCAGGATAAAGAAAGGCTGAAATTCTTAATGAAGAGAAGAGGGAAGCCTTTCCGTCAAGTCATAACATCCAATTTCACATTTTAAAAAAATAAGAAATCAGAAAACCATAGAATAGAATTTAAAAAAAGTAGAATTTCTAACTTACATGGAGTTTTGTGAGCTTTCCTTTGGCTTGAGGGATTGAGGGTTCTACTCTTGCTTGGATCAAGAGTGGCCACCAATTCTTTATTAACCTTTACAAAGGGGGAGGCTTCTATTTATAGGAAAAAGTGAGCCTCTAACTGTTATATGTACATTATGTGTGCTATGTTATATACACATTATGTGTGCATATACTAGGAGGCTAACCCACATTAGGCTTGTGAGCATGGGAGTATGGGAACAAGCTCTAGTGAAGCATGGGTTAGGACTAACCTTAAGGTTTAAGGTTAGGGTCAGGCATCCAAGGGTCACACATGAGGAATGGAAAGTCAAGAGTCACTTGAGGGCCCTCCTATATAATAGGGGCATGGGGCACACTCAAGGGGGCTTGGAGGCTAGGAAGCTTGAGGCTTATGCTATGGTCTCTTGTGTAGAGATCCATATCTACTCATCTACCATTTCACACTATAGCTACATACTATTGGATTGGAGTTATACCTCTTGATGGTATGGGACATCAAGGTAGAGGTATGATGTATTTCATTTATGATTCATGTGTGCATCCCTTGGGCTCGGGGGTGGTTGGGTGGTTGAGTTTATGCCTGATTTATGCATGTTTATGCATAACAATTATCTAGAGAGATCTTAGGGTTTTAACAGTGGTATCAGAGCAATCTCTATTTAATTGTTGTTGATTTTTTTAGTAAATTTTAATATTTACTAATAAAATATTATTTTTTATTGATTTATGTTGCTGAATTACACGTGGATCATCGATTTGGTGATTGGAACGTGTGTAACTACAATTCAATGGACAAATCGACGTTGCGGGGAAATTCCGTGAGTTAATGCTATTTTTTTCTATTTTTTATGGTTAAAATCAAGCATTAATGAAATTTTTTACAAAAATACCATAAATTTTATGGTGGATATTTTTGAGAGAATGAATTCCCTGAATTTCTATAATTTTAGAAATTTTTTTCTAATTTTTTAGGAATTTTTTGAGCATTTTTATGATTAAAAATATATTTTTATACATTTTTGCGGGTTTTTTCCGCGGGAATGCGATCAAGTTTCTGTCAATTTCTATTGAAATTCAGTAGAAATTTCTACTGAAATTCAGTAGGGGACAGCATATTGATGCATGAAGTGCTCTCCCGTGTGCGTGGGGTTCTCTCCGCCTCTCAAATCTGATTTTTCTTTCTCTTTTTCGGGTGAAAATTCTCTTAAAAATGAATTTTTTTAAACATTAATCATAATTAATGTTAATTATGATTAAGGGTTTAATTAAAAAGACTTAATTAAAGATTAAGCTAATCTCTGATTAACAGAGGGGTGGAGAAAGAGAATGGAAAGGAGATGAAGGAGAGGAAAGAGGGGAGAAGGAGGTGAGGAGGGAGTTTTTCACTCCCTCCATCTTTCTCATGTCCATGCGCAGGCGACGGGGGAGGGGCTGCGCTACAGCCGGGCGAAAAAAATCGCCCCCCCTTTAAAAAATCAAAATATAATAAGCTTTAAAAGCTTATTTTCATATATTTTTAAAAAATAATAAGTTTTTTTATTATTAAAAAAAGCGTTTGGAGATTTTTCAATAAAAAAGCTTGGGAAAAAAGCCTTTAAAAAATCAAAAAATTTAGAATTTGAGGTTAAAAAATCTCTGAAAAATTCCTGGAAATTTCTTATTGAAAAATTTTGGCTTTTCATCTTCCGGAAAACCTTTGGCTTTCCGTTTTCTCGAAACCTTTTGGCTTTCCGAATTCCGGAAAAACTTTTGACCTTCCGTATTCCGGAAACCTTTGACCTTTCACATTCCGATTTTTTTTGTCTTTTCATTTTCCCAAAGCTTTTGGCTTTCTGTATTCCGGGAAAACCATTGGAATTCCGAAATTTTTTGACCGTTCGTATTCTAAATGCGTTCGGGGTAATTTAAAAATTTTAAAAAGTTCTTGAAAATTAGTGGAAAATTAGACAAAGGTAATTTTAAATTTTGGAAAAATGTGGGGTTGGTGTTTGGCATGTGGTGTGTCCATTCGGGCGCCCGTGACCATTCAAATTTCTTTAAAATTATATTTTTTGACCCAGAAAATTAGAAAAAATCCATTAAAATTGAAAATTTTCATTGGATTTGAGAATTGTCGGGCGAAATTTCAAATTTTGTGAACGATGGGATTCTCAGGAAAAATTAGGAATATTTTGAAATTATTTTTAAAAATCTTAAAAATTGGTATTTTTTAAAATATCAATGGTATTTTGGCAAATTAAATTGCTAAAAATTTTCTGGAAAAATATAGGTTTGGAATGCCATAAGATAGGTTTGGTGGAATTCAAAATTATTATATTTTGAGGCCCTAGAAAATTAGAAAAAATTAGAAAAAAATCATGATAATTCTTTTTCTCGAGAATTTAATATTTTCGAGGGTTATTTAATATTGAAGTAAATTTTCTCGTGCTGACATTAGATAGATATGAGTTATTCGCATATTATTAATACGATTATACCTCGTATTAATGGATATTTATGTTTGGATTAAATTCTAAACGATGTATTCATGATTTTTTTACCATTGTTTAGCCATTCTTTTTGGACATGTTCCTTAATTTCTTTTGATGGCTATAATTTACGTTCAAAGTGTGTTTCACCTTTGACACTTTTCCATGATAATTTATTTTGCACTTATTTAAGTGTGGTTTGTGCTTAATTTCTTAAGCCTCTATCATGGGTTAGTTGATCGGTTTGTTTTGGTGGATTTTTATTGGATATTTTCCAAGTTTTATATGGACTCATCAGGTTCTCCCTAGATCACTTATGTCTAAGGTTTTCTTATTGAGTGCTACACACATGTGTTTCACTTTCTTACTTTGGAGTTTTATTTGAACAACGCAATGTTCATATACTCCGGATTGATGAGTTTGCCACCAATTTTAATGCTTCTTTTGGCATGATTAATGTCCATTAGATGGTATGCATTGATTCTTATGATCAACTATGGTTTTTATGGATTCGAGGAGCTTCTATGCTTTTATCCATGATTTTATAAAAGGATCTTTTGATCTTTTGAATAATTACATGTGCTTTGAGGGTAGCATTTGCCTTCGTTTTTGGCACGTAATTTTGGAGTATATTTTATACTCTTGTATATATTCCAACTCGGATACCTAGTTGCTTATATATCTAGGTGAGTTATTTTTCTACCCTAACTTTATTGTGTTTTAGGTAGTTATCATTAGAAAGGCGCCAATAATTCAATTTCTTTTCTAATGATGTACTCATAAGGAATTATTCCTTGATGTAGTCTCAAGTATATAGAGACAGGTTTAGTATGTGAAAGTCTAGATAAGGCCATCTTATTCCTTTTATACAGGATTTTATTCATATTTTCCTAGACGGCATACTAGGGAGTTTCAAATTGTTAAGGTATGTATGGGTGGTATCATGGTGGTATGGGACGCTAGTGATCCCTCACATATATTATCTTATGGAATAATTTGGGCTCAAGATTGTTGCTTTGCTTACATCACTTAGCATGTTGACCTCAACATTCAAAGACAATCTTATTTTCTAAATTCACTAGAAGTTATAGTGTGGACATTCTCTAGATAAACTTCTTTTATCTATAGCCTGCATGTTTTGATGAGGGTAATCTCGTCGACATTTTCACTTGAAATCTCTTTCTTTAGAGTTCAAACAAGTTTATCTTGTTGTGTTCGGATAAGGAAATTTGGATTCTTCCTTTGTTGGCATTTCTTTCTCTAGTTCCGTACTTTAGGTGATTTAGACAATCAACCTGATAGGTTTACAGATGGATATATGTGACTCATCGAGACGTTGATGACTCTCTATGTTGATATGGGTAACTCGAGACGTCGATTATTCCATATGCAGATGTGGGTATGTCGAGGCGCCGATGAATCCCTGGTTTCTGCTGTTATAATGCCATGTTTTCCTACTTTATTCCGAAAGGATTACAACAAGGAAGTTACTTTGAATGTGAATTGCTCTGATCATCCGCCGCCGACCGCAGACTGATGGGCAAACAGAGCGTATGAATCAGATTATAGTGTATATGCTTCGTGCATATGTCTCTAGAAAATCATCATATTAGGAAAAATATCTTCCAATGATGGAATTTGCCTATAACAGTTCTAAATTTACGGCTATTATTTTAGTCCGTGCATACTTATGTATGGGTTTCAACTCAGAGCACCTATTGATGTCGGTCTTAAGGACATCGAGCTTGATGCATCAAGGGATTTCTTGCGAGATATGCAGGAAATGCTGACCGAAGCTCGGGATTCTATCAGGAGTGCTCATGATAGGGCACGGTTTTATGCTGATAGGGGACGCTCATCTTGGTCTTTTGAACCAAGAGCGTTGGTTTATTTTAATGTTCCTAAAGATTCTCAGACTTTGTCAATGAAAAAATGCTCGAATTTATCTCCTAGATATTGTGGTCCATTTCGAGTTATATATCGGATTGGCACTGTTGTGTATGAACTAAAACTACCTCCAATTGTTAGAGTTCATCCAGTCTTTCATATCGATAGATTGAAAGGGAAACTGGGAGGTGAGGATGACATAGTTACTCCTCAAGAACTCGTTGAAGTCGATGAATTATCCTATGTTCCACATGAACCTGATAAGGTACTTGAATTCAGGAAAAGGAAACTTTGTAGTTGACTAATCCCTGAGGTTAAAATAAGGTGGAAAGATAGGGAAATTGAGAATTCGACTTGGGAGTCGGTTGAGATTGTTCAGTGCAATTCTCCTTCTTTTCATTGCAAGAGTGCAATGTTTTGAGAGAGGGGAAGTATGTTATATGTACATTATGTGTGCTATGTTATATACACATTATGTGTGCATATACTAGGAGGCTAATCTACATTAGGCTTGTGAGCATGGGAGCATGGGAACAAGCTCTAGTGAAGCATAGGTGAGGACTAACCTTAAGGTTTAAGGTTAGGGTCAGGCATCCAAGGGTCACACATGAGGAATGGAAAGTCAAGAGTCACTTGTGAGAGCCCTCCTATATAATAGGGGCATGGGGCACACTCAAGGGGGCTTGGAGGCTAGGAAGCTTGAGGCTTATGCTATGGTCTCTTGTGTAGAGATCCATATCTACTCATCTACCATTTCACACTATAGCTACATGCTGTTGGATTGGAGTTATACCTCTTGATGGTATGGGACATCAAGGTAGAGGTATGATGTATTTCATTTATGATTCATGCGTGCATCCCTTGGACTCGGGGGTGGTTGGGTGGTTGAGTTTATGCCTGATTTATGCATGTTTATGCATAACAATTATCTAGAGAGATCTTAGGGTTTTAACACTAACCAAGCAAATTGATTCTAGAATTTTCCAAATCAGTTTGGTCACTTTTAAACCTATTTTAGGTAAGTTTAGCTTACTTTTTGGATCTAGTTGAAACAGGAGAGAGGGGAGATGAAAATATCTCATTATTTGTGAATTTAAAAAACTCATCCACACATGTGAAATAGGCACCTCCTTCATGAGGGGAATTCCCTACACTGAGGTGTCAAAAATGCATCATTTCCTCTAAATATCTCTTCTTTTTTAGCTAATAACCTTGTCCTTAGTCAACTCTTCATCTTATGTAAGTATTTACTCATTTTTGGGGTAATTTTCTTTTATTCTTCAATTTATCTTCTCTCTACATTTGGATTAATCTTATTGGTCCATAGGAACCTTAATCCAAAATTTTTAAAAAATCTAGACCCTCAGGATAAGGTCCTTTTTACCTATTTTCAATTAATTCCCGTTGCACATTGGAAAGTTCTTTTTGAATTTTTGTTTTAGGGAAAATCATTTTAAACACTAGGAGGATTTTTATATCCAAAAATATGGTCCACTCCATGCTCTTGGAGTGTGGACATCGGTATTGATGATGACTGGTTCCATATATTCATATTGTATGATATAGCACAGTATTGCATTTACCTCATAGGATTTCATTTCTGGCATATATCTATCATCTATGTGGGTTCAATCTTCAGATTGGGAATCTAACCCACCAGGTGTGCTAGGTGTTAGGGAATGCACATGGTTATTAACTATGGATATTATTCATATTTATAAGGTCATTTAACCTTAGGGAATGGCACCCATTCATATGGACATTATTCATATTTATAAGGTCATTTAATGTTAGGGAATGGCACCCATTCATATGTGCCTCTTGGGAGCATAACCCTTTATCTCTCCCACACACATTTGTAATTCTCTATTATGCAATGCAAGAAGCTATGGTATTCTTAACAATTTGCATGTTAATCTTCATGTTGACAATTCTATGTCAACATCCAACACTTGAAGGGATCATGAATTTTCTCCAAGAAGAAGAAGAAATGATCAAAGGAAGAGGTAAAGACCAAGCTTTCTTCTCCAAGAAAGGTACTCACAAAGGGCCATCCAAGGGTAAAGGTACTCACAAAGGGCCATCCAAGGGTAAAGGTAAAAAACATAACTTTTATGGTGGTAAACTTAACCATGAAGAAAAATATTGCTACTTCAAAAAGAATTGTAATCGTTTTGTGTGGGAAATGAACCATGATTACATGAGCATCCTCATCACATCTTGAAGATCTTCCAAAATATTGCTTGATTTGTACAGTCTGCTCTCTTTTGTAAGATCTTGGACTCTAAAACCATATCTTTTGGAGTGTGACCTCCTAATCATTGTTGATCTTAGGTTGGTTTTTGAGAAAGATGTCGACTCTATTGCATTCTTATCACATCTTGAAGATCTTCCAAAGGATTTCTTGATTTGTACATCCGTTAAGGATCTCCTCTAGAAGACACTAGAATCTAAAACCATATGTCTTTTGGAGTGTGACCTCCTAATCATTGATGACCTTTGCATGCACTCAAAGTGGAAGGAGAACCTTACTCATCTTAGTCTAGTTTTTGAAAGATGTGACTCTATCATATCTTATTGAACTCACTCAAATGCTAATTCTAGGTTAAACATGCCTTGGTACATTGTCTCTAAAGAACGGTAACTCCACATACAAGAATAAGATCTACATGATCTTGGAATTGACACCACCTAAATCTACATGATCTTGGAATTTCCACCATCAACTACAAGGGAGTGGAGAGATTCATGGGGCACATATGGTGTTATAGAATATTAATCTTCTTATATACCATAAATTCCAAAACTTTATATAATCTATTGATTGTCTTTAAATTGGATTTAAAAATGCAAATGAGCATATGCAAAGCTGAAGAAGGCATTAGTAAGTGCACCCACCTTGAGATCCGCAAGTGGGATCTAATTTTTTAATGTGTATAACTCTTTAGTAGTAACTATTGGATGTGTGTTAGCATATAATTGGGGGAGCACAAGATCGACCTCCTTGTGACCTTTTCTAGCCGTTAACTCAATGACGTTCAACATAATTACACCACCATAGAGACAAAGGGGTTAGGAAGGGTGGTGAACGCTATAAACCAAGTATGTTTTCTTTTTTGTCCTCAAGAATTACATTGTTTGGTGAATAAGCCTTGCTACTTAGATGGTTGCTCATTCTTCTATTGGAATTTGATTTCAACCACCTCACTATGTAAAAGGGATCAAGGCTACATGTCCATGCCAATCTTTCTAGAATTCCAAAGGGAGAAACCCCTTTATAGGAGCAGATGATGATCTTCTTGATGCTCCATTGTTCCAAATGGAGAAAACCCTTTGTATAGGAGTAGAATATTATTGCTTCATTGTTCCACATCGACCATATAGGAATAAAGACATATCCCACTAATAGATTCCCAATATATAGTAGTAGAAGACGATTGCTCCATTATCCACATTGACCATATAGTAGAATGGAATAAAGACCTCCCACTAATATATTCCCAGTTTATTTTCCCATCAAGAAGGATAGAGCCACTAAGTGTTGGAGTTCAAAGAAGTCCTTGTGGTGCATAGAAAGTCCACACCTTACTACCACACTTACAAAAGAGACTTTGTACACCATTTTGAGCAAGATGATAGAGGCATCGAGAAGTGATTAAGTTTCACTCTATTACACCTTACACCACCTATAAGGTGGCTCTATCAGCAGTAAACCTTTCCATCTTGCATTCAGCCTTGATGTATTCATGCCAATGAAACACTTGGTTCCAAGCCTTTGAATTGCAACAAGGCATAATATCAAGCAAAAATCTCAAAGGAAATCCTCTTATAGAGAGGTTAGTTTCCTTAGGGCAACTAAGCAATCATAGTTTTTATCCATTTATGGATTGATGATATAAAAAATATGGTGTAAGTAGGGGTTTGACGACGAACTAAAGGGAAAATGCATGAGCATAGGAGACATGGTACTCATGTATAGTGTCAAAAACATGCAACAAAACTCAAGTACAGAGGCCAAGAATACGAAACAAAAACTAAAGTATAGAGGCCAAGTTTTTGTTTTGTGTCAAGAACACAAAATAAAAACTCAAGTATAGAAGCCAAGGTCCCTTCCATGGTGTCACAAAACTTTCTCCTCAAGGTGCAATAAAGATAGAGACCCTACATGGGGCTAAGACGGAAGGATATTTCAATGGTAGCAAGCTAAAAAATGCTACCATGGACCTCTCACCCAGGACATGCTCTATCAAACTCACAAGAAAAAGGAGAAATGAGAGGCAAATAATAAAAAATAGAGGTTACACCTTGAGGCACCTTAAGGTGATTGTGTAACAAAAAAAGAACCAAAGGGGCCACCTAGAGGGCATAATGAAGTTTTCAGTCCCAATCTGTCTAGTTTGAATTAATTACTTTCTTTAGAAATTTTTGCAAAATCCTATTGGAGGACTTAGCTTGACCATTTTCTTGGGGATAATATACAAATTATATTTTTTATGAATAATCATGTTGCTGGGTCAATCTTTGTATAAAATCATTAAGAAAATTCCCTCCTTATACTGACCAAATTAATTGAACATCCAAACCAAGCTATGATTCATTAAAAGGGAACAGAGGCCTACCAACAAAAAATACCAGCATTTTTTACTAAATGATGATACTAGAACTGGTATTCAACGATGTTTTTCACTGGTAAAATCACTAGATATACTAGCAAAAAATTCACTAGATATACTAGCAAAAAAATCACTGGTATATTCAATGATATTTTTTCACAAGTGAAAGTGTTGGGGATATGAGTGATTTGGGTTCAGATCTTTATTTTTCCTTTTTATAGCCTGTGCATGGTCAATATATCAAGAAATGCCCAAGATTGTGTTGCCATATATATATATAGGTAGTGATGTGTGTGAACACACTTAGGACCGCCGGGGTACTTTTTCCCTCTTTAGGAGGTTTTTTTCCCCGGCTTATATATACGCCCATCCTTCTAGGGCTAACTTATCTTTTGTACATTGACACAATCTAATACACTTTGTGTTGTGTGCATTCTTGCTTCTTCTTCTCCAAGCTTTGTGTGCTTTCCTGCAACCCTAATTCCAACAATTGGTATCAGAGCAGGCATCGGCTCTCAGGGCTACGCTGCCAGCACCCTTCGACTCACGTTCTCCGATTGAGGTGAGCTTTCACGAGCGCTTGCAGGTCCCTATACTTTGCAAATATACCCGTGGGGCTTTGCGTTCTCAAAAATCGCATCTGAGGTCGTTTCGAGCTCCGTTTTTGCATTTCAAGTTCTGCATAGGTGTTTTCATTATTTTCTGTAGAAATTTCGACAGTGTAGTTTTCTGTAAAACAGGCATACGTACTCTATTGTGGACCGTGCTACATAGCATGAGTTGTTTTCTGTTCAGTCTTTGCTTTACAGGTAGCTTTTGCATCAGTTTCAGTCAGTGGCCATGGCTGATAACAACAATGATGTATTTCGCATGTTATCTGCTGATGACAAATTGGATGGAGACAGCAACTACCCACTTTGGGCATATATGATGCAGCATGTTTTGGTTGCAAAAGGAGTGTGGAACATTGTGCAGGGTATGGATGTACGTCCAGGTTCTGTGGATGTAGGATCTGTTGAGGATGTTGCAGGTTCTAGCAGCTCTACTGTTGCAAAAGGAGTGTGGAACATTGTGCAGGGTATGGATGTACGTCCAGGTTCTGTGGATGTAGGATCTGTTGAGGATGTTGCAGGTTCTAGCAGCTCTGCTGTTTTGCTGCTGTTTTACCCACTGCTGAACAAGCTCATTGGGATGGTAAAGATGCGCAGGCTCATGCCTTGATTGCACTTTTTGTCAAACGTAACATCATCCCACATATTCGTTCAGCTAAAACAGCAAAACAGGCTTGGGATATTATAGCTGGTTTGTATGCAGGTCGTAACGAGGCAAAAATCTCTTACCTGCATAAAGAGCTAGAATTGAAGATTATGCAGGAAGATGATGACATGAATGTTTTTCTTGCTGAGATTAAAGATCTCAAAGAACAGTTGATTTTTGCAGGTGAGATTATTCCTGATCATTCTCTTGTGCAGACTGTTCTTGATGCTTTACCTGAGACATATCAGACTTTTGCTTCCACGTGGAGACTTCTTAATGAGGACAGACCTGATGCTGTCAAGTATGATACTTTAGTCAACAAGCTCTTACAAGAAGCGTAGTCCAGGCAAAACAGGGCCAGGCAGCGTGCAGTTGATCAAGCATTTATTGCTACCCACCCAGCAACAGAGAAGAAGTGGTAAGGCAGCCCCTTCCACTGTTTCTTCTCCTATTAGTAGGTCTGCAACTTCTTCTCCTTCCACAGGTAGCAACAATAAGTCTGAGAAGGCTCTTGATAAAGGCAAGAAAAAGACCAGGTGCAACTATTGTAAGGCAAATGATCATCTCATTAAGAATTGCCCTACGCTAAAGGGGCAAAGAAGAAAGAGTCAAATGCAGCCACAATAGCGGATGCTTCTACAAATGCAGATTCTGCAAATGTTGTGCAGGATACAGAATGGGCGTTTAGCGTGTATTGCCAGTATGACCCATCTGTACATGATGCATGTTTGGCAGTTACTGTTGACTCTCATGTATGGTATTTTGACAGTGGTGCTACAAAGCACATTACCTCGCATCGTGATATGTTCACTTCTCTTGAGGCTGTCCCTAATAGGAATACTGTCACATGTGCCAATAATGCTTCTTACCTAGTGAAGGGCATTGGTAAAATTATGCTTACTGCTGTAAATGGCAGCGCTTTCACACTTTCAGATGCTTTGTATGTGCCAGGGATACATAAGAATCTATTGTCTGTCTTTGCACTTGCTAGACTTGGACTTGTAGTCAAATTTGTGGATGACAGATGTACTGTTCATGATTTGACTTCTGGTGATACGATTATTGTATCTGTTGGCACCTTATTTCGTGGGCTGTATAGGCTCAATTCTTATGACAAGTGTGTGGAAGATTCAGCAAATGCAGTTTCTGATGAAAAGGCAGTTTCAGATGCAAAACTATGGCATGCTCGTTTTGGTCATCTGAACTTTGCTAGTTTGCTGCGTTTGCAGAAATTTGATATGGTTGATTCATTGCCCCCTCTTGAGGCACCATTGAAACATGTTTGTGAAGGCTGTATTTTGGGCAAAATGCAGCGTTCTGCGTTTCCAAAGGATGGTTCTGTGCAGGCCACTCGCAAATTGCAGCTTGTACATAGTGATGTATGTGGGCCTATGCAAACTCCGTCATTTGGTAAACACTTGTACTTCGTGACTTTCATTGATGATTACTCAAGGCATGCATGGGTATATCCACTGAAGGCAAAGTCCGAAGTGTTTTTGTGCTTCAAACAGTTTATGCTTATGGTTGAAAATGTATCCAATTGTACTGTGGGCACCCTCCGTTCTGATCGAGGGGGGGAGTACATGTCTAAAGAGTTTGATGCATTTCTGGCTAGTCGTGGGATAAAACACCAATGTACAGTGCCGTATACCCCTCAGCAAAATGGTGTTGATGAGAGGAAGAATAGGTCACTTATGGAGATGGCACGATGTATGATCATGAGCCAAGCTTTGCCACATGCGTTTTGGCTTGAGGCTGTCATGTGTGCTGCATATGTACTCAACAGGTGTCCCACTAAGGCCTTGCAGTTTATTACTCCATACGAAGCTTGGCATGGCAGGAAGCCTTCTATTGGTCACTTGTGTGTCTTTGGTTGCTTGGCCTATGCTTTAGTGCCTGTGCAACAACGCAGAAAATTGGGTGATAAGGCTGTCAAATGCATTTTTGTTGGTTACAGTGCTGAAAGTAAGGGTTACAGATTGTATCATCCACAGTCAAAGCGTATCTTGATTAGTCGAGATGTTGTTTTTGTGGAAGATGCTGTGCAGCCCTTGTTATCATGTACCAAAGAGACAGGTGTGAGCTCACGGGATGTATTTGATACGTTGTTGCCTCTCTTTACAGGTGGGAATTCAAATGTAAGTCCTAATGCGGCAAATATTCAGCCTATGTAGATTTTAAACGACATCATAGATCAGCCTATTTCTGATGCAGATTTACAGGATGTAATTCATGAGGATAGGGCTGAAAATGAGCAGGCTAGAGGTATGCCTAAATGGCTGGTGCAAACCTTGTGTGATAGTAAGATTGATGCACCTATGACTAGTCGTACTCGTTCAGGTTTTCAGCATGCCTCTTATGTATCAGATTGTTATGCTTTGGCTGTGTCTAGTATGTGTGAAGAGGAAGAACCTCTTTCATTTGATGAGGCACAAAATTTAAAAAATTGGTTGGCTGCAATGCAAAGTGAATATGATGCTATAATGAAGAATGGTACATGGTCTTTGTGTGATTTGCCTATTGGTAAAAAGGCCATTGGATGTAAGTGGGTTTTTAAGTTGAAATGAAAGCCAGATGGCAGTGTTGATCGCTATAAGGCTAGACTTGTTGCAAAGGGTTATGCTCAAGAAAAGGGCATTGATTTTGATGAGACCTTTGCTCCCACTTGTCGTATGACTACCATTCATAGCATTTGTGCATTGGCAGCTCATAATGGTTGGAATGTACATCAGCTGGACATACAGACTGTGTTCTTGAATGGAGATTTGCATGAGGAGGTGTATGTATCGCAGCCTCGTGGTTTGGTTCAAAGAGGGCAGGAAAACAAAGTGTGCAGGATGAAAAAGGCTTTATATGATTTAAAGCAAGCTCCACGAGCTTGGTATGAAAAGATACATGCATATTTGACTGAATAGTCCAACAGAAAGCACTTTGTATGTTAAACGTGTGGATGGTGTACATCTAATCATTGCTCTCTATGTCGATGACATGCTGCTCACAGGACCAAATGAGAGTCATATTGCTGATTTTAAGACTGATTTGAATACCTCTTTTGAGATGTCAGATTTGGGGCATTTGCATCATTATTTGGGGATACAATTTAAGCAGTGTGATGGAGGTATTGCTTTGTGTCAGACAAAGTATATTGAGACATTGTTACGGAGATTTGGCCTTGAAGATTGCAAGCCTATTGCTACTCCAATGGAGACAGGTTTGAAGTTGAGTCTTCATGATGCTGGAGATCACTTTGATGTCACACTCTATCAGACAACTGTTGGTTGCCTCATTTATGTATGCATTACGAGGCCGGACATTCAGTTTGCAGTCTCACAGGTGAGCAGGTTTATGCATAGCCTAGGGTCTCAGCATTGGAAGGCAGTTAAACGCATCTTTCGCTACTTGAGTGGCACCATACATCTTGGGTTGTTTTATCCCAAGGGGGGATCGTTGCCGCCAGATTTACATGCTTTTTCGGACTCAGATTGGGCTAGTTGCTATGACACAAGAGTGTCCACAAGTGGTTTTTGTTTCATGCTCGGTAGCTCATGCATATCTTGGTTGAGCAAGAAGCAACCTACTGTGGCCACTTCTAGTTGTGAAGCTGAGTACAGGGCAGCTTTCACAGCTACGGTTGAGTGTGTGTGGCTCAGACGGCTTATGGGGCTGACTTGGGTGTTGGACAGGAGTCTGCCACCTTTATCTTCACTGACAGTCAGAGCGCATTGGCAGTTGCGAGAAACCCAGTTTTTCATGCTCGCAAAAAGCACATTGAGGTGCATTATCACTATGTCAGGGAGAGACTCTCAGCAGGAGAGATCAGCTTGGCCTATGTGCCAACACAGGACAACCTCGTCGATCTTTTCACAAAGGTGCTTCCTCGTGAGAAGTTCGAAGCTTTCCGCAAAGCTTTGGGCTTGCTCCCCTTTGTGGACTGATCTACTTCGGGCATGGCACTCCCCTATACATGAGTGCCAGCTCTCGTTCACACTATCACTCCCAGGGGGATTTATTACCATATATATATATATAGGCAGTGATGTGTGTGAAGACACTTAGAACCGCCGGGGTACTTTTTCCCTCTTTAGGAGGTTTTTTCCCCCGGCATGTATATACGCCCATCCTTCTAGGGCTAACTTATCTTTTGTACATTGACACAATCTAATACACTTTGTGTTGTGTGCATTCTTGCTTCTTCTTCTACAAGCTTTGTGTGCTTTCCTGCAACCCTAATTCCAACAGATTGCAAAAATTATGAGACTGGCATACACATCCTCTTCCTTAGACCTCTCTCTCTCTCTCTCTCTCTCTCTCTCTCTCTCTCTAACTAACTAACTAACTAACTAACACATAAAAAGCACACAACCAACTTCATCTTGTATATATATCTTGCAAAATCTAAAAATAAGGAGGGCAATACAACTACTAAATGATGCCAAATGAATCTAATATGTTTCACCAATCCCATCTTGTAGCAAATCTACTTGAGTATCATGATCAATGTCTAGCTCAAGTGAGAGATCAATCAAAAGTCAATCCAAGCCATCGTCAATCTAAGGGTCTACATCTACATCATCACCATTATCGAGCCCTATTTCATCTTCGTCTCTTTGATGTACACCTTCTCCATGTTATCTTGGTCTTCAACTTGCTCTATTCATCAACACCCTCCATATTGTCATGGTTTTCATCATCCTCATCATTTACTACATTATCATCCAATTCCCCCTCGACTTGGGTAGATTACGGGGTGATTTGAATCACATACCACCATATTGGATCAATATGATCGGGTTGCAATTTCTTAGCTTGGGCCCTTGATACGACCGTCAATGAAACTTCCTTCTCTTCATTTGAAGAAGACAATAGAGTTCATGATGTATTTATTGTGGGATTTGGAGCAATTGACTTAAGAGGGCAATCACTAATCAAATGATCAATGCTACACTTTGTACACCAATTGTTTTATGCACATTATGTGTGCATAAACTAGGAGGCTAACCCACATTAGGCTTGTGAGCATGGGAGCATGGGAACAAGCTCTAGTGGAGCATGGGTTAGGACTAACCTTAAGGGTTAAGGTTAGGGTTAGGCATCCAAGGGTCACACATGGGAAATGGAGAGTCAAGAGTCACTTGAGGGCCCTCCTATATAATAGGGGCATGGGGCACACTCAAGGGAGGCTTGGAGGCTTGAAGGCTATGTTATCTTGAGGCTTAGGTTATGGTCTCTTGATGTTCGCTTGAGGCTAGGTTATGTTATGCTCTTGTGTAGAGGATCATAACTACTCACCTACCATTTCACACTATAGCTACATGCTATTGGATTGGAGCTACACCTCTTGATGGTATGGGACATCAAGGTAAAGGTATGATGTATTTCATTATATTTCATGTGTGCATCCCTTGGGCTCGGGGGTGGTTGGGTGGATGAGTTTATGCCTGATTTATGCATGTTTATGCATAATAATTATCTAAAGAGATCTTAGGGTTTTAACAGTGGCATCAGAGTAATCTCTAGTTAATTGTTGTTGATTTTTTTAATTGTAATTTGTGGTATTTTTAAAGTAAATTTTAATATTTACTAAATAAAAATATTATTTTGTTGATTTGTGTTGATGATTTGCACGTGGATCGTTGATATGGCGAACACGTGTTACTACTAGTCAATGGACGAATCAACATTGCGGGGGAATTCCGTGAGTTTAATGCTATTTTTCTCTATTTTTTGTGTTTTAAAATAAGCATTAATGGAAATTTTTATAAAAATACCACATATTTTATTGTGGATATTTTTGGTAGAATGGATTCCCTAAATTTCTAGAATTTTAAGGATTTTTTTTCTAATTTTTTAGAAAATTTTTGAGCATTTTTATGGTTAAAAATGTATTTTTTATACATTTTTGCGGCTTTTTCCGCGGGTATGCGATTAAATTTCTGCCGATTTTCTACTGAAATTCAGTAGGGGGCAGTATGTTGATGCATGGAATGCTCTCCCGTGTGCGTGGGATCCTCTTCGTCTCTCAATTTCCGAATTTTCCTCTCGCGTGTATAAACACCTTTAAAAAATATATTTTTTAAAATCAATATTAATCATAATTATGATTAACAAGATTAATTAAAAAATTAATGAAATGTTAATCCTCTCCTCTGATTTTACAGAGAAGGAGGGGGTGGAGAGGAGCCATGGAAATGGTGTGAAGGAGAGAGGAGAGTGGAGAGGGAAGAGAGAGATCCCTCTCTCATTTTTTCTACGCACAGGTGGGGGGGGGAGGGGGGACTGCGCAGCGCAGCCGCCGTCAGATAAAAACGATCCCCCTCCTAATTTTTTTAATTATAAGCTTTTAGTTAAGCTTATATAAGTTGGTTTTTTTATTTTTTTTTAAAAATGAGTTTTTTGTTATTTACAAAAAGAAAGCTTTTGAAATTGCTTCAAAAAAAGCTTGGAAAAAGCCTAAAAATTAGAGAAAATTTGAAATCTGAGGAAAAAAACTCCGAAAATTTATGGAAATTTTTTCTTGGTGCCTTTTGGCTTTTCATCTTCCGGGAAACCTTTTGGCTTTCCGCTTTCCCGAAACCTTTTGGCTTTCCAAATTCCGAAAAATCTTTTGACCTTTCGGATTCCAGAAACTTTTGACCTTTCACATTTTGATTTTTTTTTTGTCTTTTCATTTTCCTGAAACTTTTGGCTTTCCGTATTCTGGAAAACTGTTGGGATTCCGAAATTTTTTGACTGTTCGTATTCTAAATGCGTTCGGGGTAAATTAAGAATTTAAAAAAAATCCTGAAAATTAGTGAAAAATTAGACAAAGCTTATTTTAAATTTCTGAAAAATGTGGGGTTGGTGTTTGGCATGTGGTGTCTCCATTCGGGCACCTGTGACCATTCAAATTCCTTTTAAAATATATATTTTTGACCCAAAAAAATAGAAAATCCATTAAAATTGTAAATTTTCATTGGATTTGAGAATTGTCGGGCGGAATTGAAAATTTCATGAACGATGGGATTCTCAGAAAAAATAAGGAATATTTTAGAAATTATTTTTAGAAATCTTAAAAATTGGTATTTATAAAATATCAATGGTATTTTGGCAAATTAAATTGCTAAATTTTTTTTGGAAAAGTATAGGTTTGGAATGCAATAAGATAGGTTTGGTGGAATTCAAAATTATCGTATTTTGAGGCCCTATTAAAATTAGGAAAAATCATGATAATTCTTTTTTTCAAGAATTTGTTATTTTTTAGGGTTATTTAATGTTGAAGTACGTTTTCTCATGCGTTGACATTAGATAGATGCGGGTTATTCCCATATTATTAATACGATTGTACCTCGTATTAATAGTTATTTCTATTTGGATTAATTCTAAACGATATTTTCATGATTTTTTTTCATTGTTTAGGCATTCTTTTTGGACATGTTCTTTAATTTCTTCAATGATGGCTAGAATATGCGTCGTTCAAAGTGTGTTTCACCTTTGATACTTTTCCATGATAATTTATTTTGCACTTGTTTAAGTGTGGTCTATGCTTAATTTTCTAAGCCTAAGACAAATCCTATTATGGGCCAGTTGGTGGATTTTATTGGATGTTTTTCAAGTTTTATATGGACTCATCAGGTTCTGCCTAGATCACTTGTGTCTAGGGGTTTTTTAATGAGTGCTACACACAACAGCCTTCAATATTTCTTCACGGAAGCCTTCAAAATAGTCGCTAACAGCCGGTACACTTCATGGGTAGCTTGAGAGAGATCATGGGCACCATTGAAACATGTTTGTGAAGGCTGTATTTTGGGCAAAATGCAGCGTTCTGCGTTTCCAAAGGATGGTTCTGTGCAGGCCACTCGCAAATTGCAGCTTGTACATAGTGATGTATGTGGGCCTATGCAAACTCCGTCATTTGGTAAACACTTGTACTTCGTGACTTTCATTGATGATTACTCAAGGCATGCATGGGTATATCCACTGAAGGCAAAGTCCGAAGTGTTTTTGTGCTTCAAACAGTTTATGCTTATGGTTGAAAATGTATCCAATTGTACTGTGGGCACCCTCCGTTCTGATCGAGGGGGGGAGTACATGTCTAAAGAGTTTGATGCATTTCTGGCTAGTCGTGGGATAAAACACCAATGTACAGTGCCGTATACCCCTCAGCAAAATGGTGTTGATGAGAGGAAGAATAGGTCACTTATGGAGATGGCACGATGTATGATCATGAGCCAAGCTTTGCCACATGCGTTTTGGCTTGAGGCTGTCATGTGTGCTGCATATGTACTCAACAGGTGTCCCACTAAGGCCTTGCAGTTTATTACTCCATACGAAGCTTGGCATGGCAGGAAGCCTTCTATTGGTCACTTGTGTGTCTTTGGTTGCTTGGCCTATGCTTTAGTGCCTGTGCAACAACGCAGAAAATTGGGTGATAAGGCTGTCAAATGCATTTTTGTTGGTTACAGTGCTGAAAGTAAGGGTTACAGATTGTATCATCCACAGTCAAAGCGTATCTTGATTAGTCGAGATGTTGTTTTTGTGGAAGATGCTGTGCAGCCCTTGTTATCATGTACCAAAGAGACAGGTGTGAGCTCACGGGATGTATTTGATACGTTGTTGCCTCTCTTTACAGGTGGGAATTCAAATGTAAGTCCTAATGCGGCAAATATTCAGCCTATGTAGATTTTAAACGACATCATAGATCAGCCTATTTCTGATGCAGATTTACAGGATGTAATTCATGAGGATAGGGCTGAAAATGAGCAGGCTAGAGGTATGCCTAAATGGCTGGTGCAAACCTTGTGTGATAGTAAGATTGATGCACCTATGACTAGTCGTACTCGTTCAGGTTTTCAGCATGCCTCTTATGTATCAGATTGTTATGCTTTGGCTGTGTCTAGTATGTGTGAAGAGGAAGAACCTCTTTCATTTGATGAGGCACAAAATTTAAAAAATTGGTTGGCTGCAATGCAAAGTGAATATGATGCTATAATGAAGAATGGTACATGGTCTTTGTGTGATTTGCCTATTGGTAAAAAGGCCATTGGATGTAAGTGGGTTTTTAAGTTGAAATGAAAGCCAGATGGCAGTGTTGATCGCTATAAGGCTAGACTTGTTGCAAAGGGTTATGCTCAAGAAAAGGGCATTGATTTTGATGAGACCTTTGCTCCCACTTGTCGTATGACTACCATTCATAGCATTTGTGCATTGGCAGCTCATAATGGTTGGAATGTACATCAGCTGGACATACAGACTGTGTTCTTGAATGGAGATTTGCATGAGGAGGTGTATGTATCGCAGCCTCGTGGTTTGGTTCAAAGAGGGCAGGAAAACAAAGTGTGCAGGATGAAAAAGGCTTTATATGATTTAAAGCAAGCTCCACGAGCTTGGTATGAAAAGATACATGCATATTTGACTGAATAGTCCAACAGAAAGCACTTTGTATGTTAAACGTGTGGATGGTGTACATCTAATCATTGCTCTCTATGTCGATGACATGCTGCTCACAGGACCAAATGAGAGTCATATTGCTGATTTTAAGACTGATTTGAATACCTCTTTTGAGATGTCAGATTTGGGGCATTTGCATCATTATTTGGGGATACAATTTAAGCAGTGTGATGGAGGTATTGCTTTGTGTCAGACAAAGTATATTGAGACATTGTTACGGAGATTTGGCCTTGAAGATTGCAAGCCTATTGCTACTCCAATGGAGATAGGTTTGAAGTTGAGTCTTCATGATGCTGGAGATCACTTTGATGTCACACTCTATCAGACAGCTGTTGGTTGCCTCATTTATGTATGCATTACGAGGCCGAACATTCAGTTTGCAGTCTCACAGGTGAGCAGGTTTATGCATAGCCTAGGGTCTCAGCATTGGAAGGCAGTTAAACGCATCTTTCGCTACTTGAGTGGCACCATACATCTTGGGTTGTTTTATCCCAAGGGGGGATCGTTGCCGCCAGATTTACATGCTTTTTCGGACTCAGATTGGGCTGGTTGCTATGACACAAGAGTGTCCACAAGTGGTTTTTGTTTCATGCTCGGTAGCTCATGCATATCTTGGTTGAGCAAGAAGCAACCTACTGTGGCCACTTCTAGTTGTGAAGCTGAGTACAGGGCAGCTTTCACAGCTACGGTTGAGTGTGTGTGGCTCAGACGGCTTATAGGGCTGACTTGGGTGTTGGACAGGAGTCTGCCACCTTTATCTTCACTGACAGTCAGAGCGCATTGGCAGTTGCGAGAAACCCAGTTTTTCATGCTCGCAAAAAGCACATTGAGGTGCATTATCACTATGTCAGGGAGAGACTCTCAGCAGGAGAGATCAGCTTGGCCTATGTGCCAACACAGGACAACCTCGTCGATCTTTTCACAAAGGTGCTTCCTCGTGAGAAGTTCGAAGCTTTCCGCAAAGCTTTGGGCTTGCTCCCCTTTGTGGACTGATCTACTTCGGGCATGGCACTCCCCTACACATGAGTGCCAGCTCTCGTTCACACCATCACTCCCAGGGGGATTTGTTACCATATATATATATATAGGCAGTGATGTGTGTGAAGACACTTAGAACCGCCGGGGTACTTTTTCCCTCTTTAGGAGGTTTTTTCCCCCGGCATGTATATACACCCATCCTTCTAGGGCTAACTTATCTTTTGTACATTGACACAATCTAATACACTTTGTGTTGTGTGCATTCTTGCTTCTTCTTCTACAAGCTTTGTGTGCTTTCCTGCAACCCTAATTCCAACAGATTGCAAAAATTATGTGACTGGCATACACATCCTCTTCCTTAGACCTCTCTCTCTCTCTCTCTCTCTCTCTCTCTCTCTCTCTCTCTAACTAACTAACTAACTAACTAACACATAAAAAGCACACAACCAACTTCATCTTGTATATATATCTTGCAAAATCTAAAAATAAGGAGGGCAATACAACTATTAAATGATGCCAAATGAATCTAATATGTTTCACCAATCCCATCTTGTAGCAAATCTACTTGAGTATCATGATCAATATCTAGCTCAAGTGAGAGATCAATCAAAAGTCAATCCAAGCCATCGTCAATCTAAGGGTCTACATCTACATCATCACCATTATCGAGCCCTATTTCATCTTCGTCTCTTTGATGTACACCTTCTCCATGTTATCTTGGTCTTCAACTTGCTCTATTCATCAACACCCTCCATATTGTCATGGTTTTCATCATCCTCATCATTTACTACATTATCATCCAATTCCCCCTCGACTTCTTCATGTTGACATATGTGGGTAGATTACAGGGTGATTTGAATCACATACCACCATATTGGATCAATATGATCGGGTTGCAATTTCTTAGCTTGGGCCCTTGATACGACCGTCAATGAAACTTCCTTCTCTTCATTTGAAGAAGACAATAGAGTTCATGATGTATTTATTGTGGGATTTGGAGCAATTGACTTGAGAGGGCAATCACTAATCAAATGATCAATGCTACACTTTGTACACCAATTGTTATATGCACATTATGTGTGCATAAACTAGGAGGCTAACCCACATTAGGCTTGTGAGCATGGGAGCATGGGAACAAGCTCTAGTGGAGCATGGGTTAGGACTAACCTTAAGGGTTAAGGTTAGGGTTAGGCATCCAAGGGTCACACATGGGAAATGGAGAGTCAAGAGTCACTTGAGGGCCCTCCTATATAATAGGGGCATTTTGGCTTTTCATCTTCCGGGAAACCTTTTGGCTTTCCGCTTTCCCGAAACCTTTTGGCTTTCCAAATTCCGAAAAATCTTTTGACCTTTCGGATTCCAGAAACTTTTGACCTTTCACATTTTGATTTTTTTTTTGTCTTTTCATTTTCCTGAAACTTTTGGCTTTCCGTATTCTGGAAAACTGTTGGGATTCCGAAATTTTTTGACTGTTCGTATTCTAAATGCGTTCGGGGTAAATTAAGAATTTAAAAAAAATCCTAAAAATTAGTGAAAAATTAGACAAAGCTTATTTTAAATTTCTGAAAAATGTGGGGTTGGTGTTTGGCATGTGGTGTCTCCATTCAGGCACCTGTGACCATTCAAATTCCTTTTAAAATATATATTTTTGACCCAAAAAAATAGAAAATCCATTAAAATTGTAAATTTTCATTGGATTTGAGAATTGTCGGGCGGAATTGAAAATTTCATGAACGATGGGATTCTTAGAAAAAATAAGGAATATTTTAGAAATTATTTTTAGAAATCCTAAAAATTGGTATTTATAAAATATCAATGGTATTTTGGCAAATTAAATTGCTAAATTTTTTTTGGAAAAGTATAGGTTTGGAATGCAATAAGATAGGTTTGGTGGAATTCAAAATTATCGTATTTTGAGGCCCTATTAAAATTAGAAAAAATCATGATAATTCTTTTTTTCGAGAATTTGTTATTTTTTAGGGTTATTTAATGTTGAAGTACGTTTTCTCATGCGTTGACATTAGATAGATGCGGGTTATTCCCATATTATTAATACGATTGTACCTCGTATTAATAGTTATTTCTGTTTGGATTAATTCTAAACGATATTTTCATGATTTTTTTTCATTGTTTAGGCATTCTTTTTGGACATGTTCTTTAATTTCTTCAATGATGGCTAGAATATGCGTCGTTCAAAGTGTGTTTCACCTTTGATACTTTTCCATGATAATTTATTTTGCACTTGTTTAAGTGTGGTCTATGCTTAATTTTCTAAGCCTAAGACAAATCCTATTATGGGCCAGTTGGTGGATTTTATTGGATGTTTTTCAAGTTTTATATGGACTCATCAGGTTCTGCCTAGATCACTTGTGTCTAGGGGTTTTTTAATGAGTGCTACACACAACAGCCTTCAATATTTCTTCGCGGAAGCCTTCAAAATAGTCGCTAACAGCCGGTACACTTCATGGGTAGCTTGAGAGAGAGAGAGAGAGAGAGAGAGAGAGAGAGAGAGAGAGAGAGAGCAGCCAGCATTAGGGCAGCTTTGAGATAGCCATAACCTTGGAGTAGAGAACCATGAAAAACAGAGAAGAGTTGCCAACATAATAGAGTCTAGTTTGCAACAATAGGGCTTGCTCAAATGAAGAGACCTCACTCCTCGACGGTAGTGAGCCTTCATCCTTGGGTCATGGTTATGTCTCTGCTTTCTTTCTTTTGCTAAGCTTAGGGACTATTGGTGTAGAGCAGAAGAGGAAATCAAACTCTAGTTTCAAACTCGGGTTTCATCCACGTTTGAGGTGACTTGTTGTGTCCGTCTACCATGCATGAGGCGACCCGTCACGCTCGATCGCCCCTCCCTGCTAAAATTGGAAAATTGGGCTTGAGGAACGATTTGCATGCATGGTGGTTGTCAGTGTTGCAGGGACGAGCCTCACTCCTCGACAGAGGTCAGCCTTCATCCTTGGGTCATGGTTATGTCTGCTTTCTTTCTTTTTGCTACGCATAGGGACTATAGGTTTAGAGCCGAAGAGGAAATCAAACTCCAGTTTCATCCACGTGTGAGGTGACCTGTTGTGTCCGTCCGCCATGCATGAGATCGGCCGCCGCTCCTTCCAAAATTGGGCTTGGTTTACTCGTGTGGCTGAGTTGTTGTGCGGACCTCGTTCGCAAAATGCTCTCAACTGCAATTCCGGGGCGCCCATGGCCGGCCAGTGCAGCCGTCTATATATAGTGTGAATGGAAGCTGAAGAAGCTCCACTATTTCTAGGGTTTAGATCACAGCAGCAGCAATGGTGGCCTCCAAGCTCAACGTTCCGGAAATTGCAGACAACCCTGATGGATGGGGACCTCCAGATGTGCCAGAGGCGCTGCAGAACCAGCTACAGAATGTGCCCTACGCGCCCTTCTCTAAAACGGATCGGCTGGGCAGGGTAGCGGACTGGACGCGGGGAGGCTTCGCGCCGCGCACAGGAGGCCGAGGGCGAGGAGGAGGTGGAGCTGCGGCCGAGTACAGCGTCTTCGACTTCGCCTACGACGAGGCCGACGAGGACTCCTTCCGCCTTGTAGACGGTAAGCCCCCTCCCCGCCCTAAGTTTGGCCCTCGTTGGCGTTTCCAGCAGCAGCGCCAGTTACCACAGCGCAAAGACGAAGAGGTAGAGGCCCGCAAACGCGAGGCTGAGAAGGAGAAGCTCCGCCGTGACCGCTTCTACCACCAGAACCGCAACGTCCAGCGTCGTGAAGCTGCGGCTTTCCGCAGTTCCGTGGACATCCAGCCCGAATGGACCATGCTTGACCAGATCCCCTTCACCACGTTCTCCAAGCTCAGCTTCAATGTCGGGGAGCCTGAAGACATCCTCATGTGTGGTGCCCTTGAGTACTATGACAAGGGGTACGACCGCGTCACACCCAAGAATGAGCGCCGCCTTGAGCGCTTTAAAAACCGCAACTTCTTCAAGGTCACCACCACAGATGATCCCATCATCCGCCGGCTGGCTAGTGATGACAAAGCCACTGTCTTCGCCACGGATTCCATCCTCTCCACCCTCATGTGTGCTCCACGATCAGTCTACTCATGGGATATTGTGGTCCAGAGGGTCGGTAACAAGCTTTTCTTTGATAAGCGTGATGGATCACAGCTGGATCTTCTCTCTGTGAATGAAACCTCACAGGAGCCTCTGCCAGAGGCCAAGGAGGACATCAACTCTGCTTATTCTCTCAGTGTGGAGGCAGCCTACATCAATCAGAACTTCTCCCAGCAGGTTCTTGTGAGAGATGGGAACAAGGTTGATTTTGAAGAGTCAAATCCTTTTGCAACAGAAGGAGAGGAAGTGGCATCTGTAGCTTATCGTTATCGCAAGTGGAAGCTCGATGAGGATACCTATTTGGTTGCTAGATGCGAGGTTCACAGTCTGCTTGATGTGAAGGGGCAAACCAATTTTCTCACTTTGAATGCCTTGAATGAATTTGATCCTAAACTCTCTGGTGTAGACTGGAGGCAGAAGTTAGAGACTCAGCGAGGTGCAGTGCTTGCAACTGAGCTGAAGAACAATGCAAACAAATTGGCTAAGTGGACAGCGCAAGCGCTTCTTGCTAGTGCTGACACAATGAAACTAGGCTATGTGTCCAGGGTGCATCCAAGGGATCATTTCAACCATGTCATTCTCAGTGTTCAGGGTTACAAGCCAAAGGAATTTGCTGGTCAGATCAATTTGAACACTTTGAACATGTGGGGTATAGTAAAGTCCATTGTGGACGTGTGCTTGAAGCTTGGAGAGGGTAAATATGTTCTGGTGAAAGATCCTTCGAAGCCCCAAGTCCGTCTGTATGAGGTTCCAGCTGACGCATTTGAGAATGACTATGTTGAGGAGCCACTTCCTGAAGAAGAGCAAGTGCAACCACCGCTTGTTGCTGAGGAGGAGGGAGTCGCCAAACCTAGTGAGGAAAAGGAGGATGTGGATGTGTAGGCATCCCATGTGGAGCATCATTGTTGGTAAATTCTATCCAGTTAAGGACTTTGGTTTATGCTATTTTAATTTTGTTGTCCAGTCAAAGGTTAAGTTGAGAAAACATTTTATGAAGACTTTTCATGTACAAGCATGTCAGTGCTGCGCACTGTCGTGAGCTGTTGAGGTATTTGCTGCAGATGCTTAGTAGCTAATGTATCTAACTTGACATTGAGTTCCACTTGCAATAGAGTTCAGGCTTAGGTCAGATTACATGAGCAGGGATGTCATGGCATGGTCCTTGTGTTGTGTATGATGACGTTAAAGTTTTGTGATTCTCTCTTGAAGTTTGAACTTTCTATATTGAATTTGGGAATTATCATCAATCTGTGCCCTGCAGCTGTATCTTGCCTGGTGAATGGATTGGGAAATTGCCCTGTGCATGTCTTCTTTACTGATTCTTGGTGCTGATCACGTCAATGTCTCTTGCATAATCTTTGAGAACGTAATGTGAGGTTTGGTGAAGTGTTTGAATCTCTCTTTTTTTTGCTCTTAGTTCGGATGTTACTGAAAGATCAGTTTTTCTTTCCTCAGTAATGTTAAACTAGCTAGTACTGGTGCAAGTGATGAAACTCTATATGCTTGGGATTGTCCTGCCCTCTGGGCATTCTGGACGGCTTACAAGTCAGCAACTAGGCAAACACTGTTTTCAATGGTATATGGTCTGGAAGCAATGGTCCCAATGGAATTCCTAGTGCGCAATCCCTATTGTTAGTAGTTTCTGCCAGATTTTCTTTGAAGGAGTCGCACCGCATTCAGCAATTACTTTCACTTGGTGAAAAGTGGCTTCGAAATAATCTCTTGTTGGGTGGATTTAATTTCTGGGGATGGGGACGCATCCCAGAAATGTAAAGCTCTGCATTGGATATCCTGAATTGGATCTGGAACTTTCAAGGTTACAATGTTTGATGGTGTGAAGCTATCCAAGCCTTATTTTGGAAGTGTACCCAAACCCACGGTTTGTCTTGGTTATTTGCATGCATCTAATTAATCTATTGATCAGTGTGGTCGCAGTTATTATCATCGCCCTTCACTTTAATTTTTGTTGTCCTGGATTATTATGACTTAATCATTAACATACATGAGCCATCATCGTCTCTTCCTGTTGGGATCATGTCATCACTTTGTGCCTTCCCTATTTACTTTCTTGAAATTGTTCTTTTGCTTTCGTGACCTCCTTGCCCAATTTGTTCTCTGAGCTTTCTTGGTACTAGTCTTCTTGTTGTCATCATGGTGGAATTAGAGAAACTCTCCTATCTTGCATATGATACCAATTCCACCAAGTTATGGTTGGAAAGGGTTATCCTTTTGTAGTTCATCTCGCTTCCTTGGGCTACTATGATGGAGAAGCCTTTTGCACTGACAGAGTTGATGTTGGTGCAGAAGAACGAAGCGGTTAAGACGCCTCAAGGGGTATATGTATGGAGTCTCAGATACCTATCCAAGGTTTTCCATCTTCCTTTGGAAGCTCATATAGAGATACTTGGCGCTCCTAAGGATGACATGAAGCAGTTCTTAATTATGTGTGTTGGAAAGGGAAATGGAGAGATGCTGCACGTTTGTCCAACACTCTATTGAGATTATGGGCTATCATAAGTTGGAGTTACCACCAAACTAGAACACGGTTAGGGGCATTGTTCAGCATTTCAACAAATATGTTCCTCCCTTGAACCAATGTCCATCTAATGCTCATTCATCTAGATCAAAATGATGTCCTATTTTTGCTCTGACTCTTGGTGGACACAAGGTCTTGATTTAGTTTTATCTAGAGCCAGAGGCATTTAAAGCTTTTACTTCATGATTGGACAATCTTTGAGGTAAAGTTCACACTTTTTGCATTCTTGTCTTTACTTCTTTTGTTTTAGTGAATTAGTCATGTAAAGATTGTTTTTGCTAATTAGTTATTAAATTGTTAGAAATTCTTTTATTGTGGTTCAATAAAGAATTTGTTTGTGTGTATGTAGGCGTGTGTGATTTAGTTATGTATTTGTCTTGCAAATTATTATTACTATTATTATTGTTATTTTTTCTCGAGTGTCTTAAGCTTTTTTTAAATTAAATTAAATTTTTTATTTTTTAAATTTTGTTTGTTTTTGGTGATTCTTTTTCTTTTAAAATTATTTGTAAGTTCAGATTCATCTGGCCTTATGACGGTATATATATATTTAAAGCTTATTCCAGAAGTAGTACTAGATATTTTGAGCAGTTTATTTGGATGCACGTATAGAAGTACAAGTCTAACACCCAAATGACATGCGGATTGGGTTATATACATGCATATCATATCAAGAAATTTCAAAATCCGGATGTATTATTTCTTATCCACAATTTTCATCGTTCATCTCAATGTGTTGACTTTCATTTGAGGATCGGATAACCAACATGGTGTGCCAAGTGTTAGTCTAGGAAGTGCTCGCTGAAGCTCCCGCCATCACCCCCCCTGCTCGCCCCTCGCCATCCCTCCCTCGTGCCCGGTCCCCCCCCCCCCCCCCCCCGCCTGCCAGCGCTTATGCGCCCCCCCCTTCTTCTCGCCATCGCGCCCCCCCCCTTCTCCTCGCTTTCTCTCCCTCTCTCGCGCTGAAGCGCCCCCCCCCCTTCAGTTCGCCTTCGCGCCCCCTCCCCTCGTCAGCGCCCCGTCCCCCCCCCCCCTCTCCGTCGGCCCTCTCTCCCCCCACCGCCTCTCCTTTCGCGCTGCTCCCGCCCCCCCTTCTTACTGTTTCTTCGTCGCCTTACCCCCCCCCCCCCTTCTTGCTGTTTTTTCCGCCCCCTGGGGATCCTTCTTTTTTTATCCTCCCGCCTTCCCTCTCCGCCCTTCGCGTGCAGCTCGGTTCTTGTAGGTATCGCATTCGCTCCGCCTTCGCCACAGCTTCAGACTCTGATGGAGGCTCCTCCCGCCCCACCTCAGAGGGACTCTTCTGCAGCCCCCTCGACCGCCCCTGAGGATACCCCCATCAGGCTTTCTCTTTCGCCAGAAGAGGAAGCGAGCCTCGCCGCAGAGGTGGAACGCCTCCAGGCACATTCCACCATCTGCCGTATAGTCGGCACTCGCCCCAGCAGAGGGGAGATCCGGGATCTTCTTCAGGCCCGCCTTCTTGCAGATGTGGGCAAGATCCTCAGCTATTGGGCCGTGGACATTACCAGATCGAGTTCGAGGCCGCCCAGAGTGTTGCCAAGGTCCTTGCCATGAGTCCCCTTGACATCAGGGGTGCTCGGGCTTTCTTCAGACCTTGGCAGCATGGATTTGACCCAGCAGCGGCGGAGCAGGGAGAGCACCTTTTTCATGTTACAGTTTGCTTCCCTGGACTCCGTCGGGAGTATCTTCCGCTCCTCCCCAGGCTCGGAGCATTGGTGGGCTCGGTACTAGAGACTGGCCCCTCAGCTGCTTCAGTGGTGGCTAGAGCAGCTGGGCTACCTTCGGTCAGAGTGTTGGTGTCTGACATCTCCTCCCTTCCTAAGGTCATTCAGCTACCTAGGATAGGGGGGGGATGGATAGATCAGAGAGTGGAGTTCTCGGGTCTCCCGAATCAGTGCTTCATTTGCAGGCAGGTCGGCCATTTGGCCAAGGCCTGCCCTTGCAGGAGACCCGGACCCTCACCACAGCAGCAGGCTACTGATGGCCCGCCCACAGATTCGGCTCGGCAGGCTGCCTGCGGGACACTTGCTCAGGCCACAGAGGCCTCGGAGTGGCAGCCTGGACAGGGGCGCCGCCGAGGGAGACAGCCACAGCAGCATGCCCAGAGACCGCTGCTTCAACAGCCATAGTCTCAGCCTCACTGGGTTCCCGTGAGGAACAGCTTTTCTCCTCTCCAGGAGGAGACCCCCGCGGGCTACGACCGAGGACCAGGAGATGCCAGCACCCCCTCCTTCACCCCCCCACCCCCGTCCCCTCCCACCGCCTCGCTTCCACCATCGCCTCCTCTCGTCTCCGCTCCGGTTTCGGCAGCGGCTCCCTCTCCACCCCCCTCGCCTCCCCCTCCTCCCCCTCCGCCTGCCTCACCTTCCCGGGAGGCCCTGGCAGTTCCTTGGCGTTCACTTGCAGTCTGGAGAGCGTTGAGCACTGACCTCGCTCGAGCATCACAGAGGAGACCTATGCCGATTAGGGCTTCACGGATTTTATCTATCCGCAGTCGGCTGAGTCGCCTCGGCATTAGACAGCGCTCGGAGGCTTTTGATTATACCTTCACACGGCTTTTTGGAGCAGAGGGCCCCCATGAGCCAGCACCCATCCGAGTTCATGTAGTGATACCTTCGGCCCGCGGGGAGGAGGCACTAGACTCAGCGGTGGCCTTCTCGTTCCCTCTATGTGGCTCTTGCGATCGGGAGTGGACTCTAGAGCTCGCTCTCAGCACTTTGAAGACTCAGGCAGTTGAGTTTTCTCATCACATGAGCGATCTGGAGGTGACAGATGTGATAGGCCGACTTTGGGAGTTGGCTCATTTTTTCTTGGATCCCGAGAGTGTGGATACCTCAGGGATTCGGCATTTGGTCGTTCGCATAGTGGCATACTTAGCACGCGACCCTGGATATGTGTGTATACACGAGGTTGCTTTGTCAGAGCGGGAGGCAGTCGCCATGGGTCACAGCCACTGGTGCCTGATCCGAGATTCTTGCAGCACATCGGGTGGGCAGATTCGCAGCCGCTCGGATGGGGACTACTCTCCATCCAAGCCGCTTGCGAAGGCCCGCCGTACGGCTGAGATAGCATCCACCTCAGCAGGGCATCCATAAGGATCATCTCATGGAATGTACAGGGCCTTGGCGGAGCACATTTTATACGCTATCATGGTTGCTTGAGGCAGGAGCTTCAGAGATGCCTGGTTGGTGGTAGCATTGATATTTTGATGATGCAGGAGCACCACTTGGGTGAGAGCAGGATCCGGAGATATGGTTCGGTGATGCTTGGTAGATGGGACACTTTTTGGTCTGCAGGGTTTGGTCCTTTGGGTGGACACGGAGGAGTATGCATGGTCATTGCAGATGTATGGCGGCAGGCCATTGTGGATCGAGGGATCATTGTGTCTGGTAGAGCACAGTATGTCATTCTGAGGATGCATGATGAGCTATTGGGCGTGCTCAACGTCTATGCGCCCAATCATGCTAGTGCCAGAGCAGAGTTCTGGACCCAAGTTACGGATGCATTGCCAGAGGCCGCACATTGGTGTGTCGGGGGAGACTTCAACATGCTTGAGGACCCGGCAGATAGGGTGGGAGGCAGTCATGTTACAGTGCACGGCACGGAGCTTGCAGCTTGGGACCGGTTTTGCATGTCACTGAGGATCACTGATGCATGGCAGCATGGGGCTTTCTCCCGCTCTCAGGACAGTCTTAGTTTCTCTCGGTCGGATCGTCGGCAGGGAGGGACTAATCTATCACGGATTGATCGCTTTTATGTGGGCGACTGGTTAGGGGAGCGAGGGGGCTCCGTCGGCATTCTCGCTGGCACCTCATTTTCAGATCATGCGCCAGTTATCTTGACATTGGAGGAGAGAACACGGGAGCCCAGCTTGCAGTTGAGGATCCCAGAGAGGGTACTTACAGATCCCAGTCTCGCTGAGGACATTGAGAGGATCTGGCATGATAGTCAGTGCTCTGACCAGGATGCAGCGGGCCAGTGTGCCCAGGGACTCATTGATCTTAGCTCTTTTCTGCACGTTGCAGCTTTGACACGGCTGGGAGAGATTCGCGAGCGGGAGCATCGGCTAAGACGCAGCCTTGCTTCGCTACAGCGCCTTCAGGAGCAGCAGCCTGCATGTGAGTGGGTGGCGTCCCAGCTGAACCAGGCACGCCAGGAGGTTCGAGAGGTAGAGGAGCAGAGACATGAGTTTTACTATCGTCGTCAGGCCTCTCAGTGGACGCAGCTTGGTGATAGAGTGACTGGAGAGTTTTTTGAGATCACTGGTCCCCGTCATGCGCGAGCAGGAGTCCGCCAGCTTGGTAGACCGGATGGATCGGTAGCTACTGAGCTCGGGGAGATCAGAGCCATTGCCACTGCATTCTATAGAGACCTGCTTTCAGCGGAGCCAGCCACCACTGAGGATCGAGATGTTTGCAGACAGACTGTGTGGGCCCATGTGCAGAGGAGGGTCATAGACCATATGCGTACAGTTCTAGGTGCGCCTTTGTCAGAGATTGAGCTTGCCGAGGCCTTGAGGGTCCTGCCCGCGACATAGTTGCCCAGGGGAGGACGGATTGACGTCGGCCTTTTTTATGCGCTATTGGGACCTTTTGGGGCCAGGCCTTCGCAGGGGCTTTCAGCATGTTTTGGACACTGGGGTGATGCCGTAGAGCTTTTCAGAGGGCTTGATCTATCTTATCCCCAAGGGGGAGGGAGTATCAGATCGGATATTCGGCATTGGAGGCCTATTACGATCCTCAATACTGTCTACAAGGTCTTAGCAAAGGCCTTGAGTTTGAGGATCCAGCCGTTCCTGGGGGAGTTGATTCATGCTACTCAGACAGGATTTGTCAAGGAGCGCAGTATCCTTGACAACATCTTCACTTTCTGGGAGGCGACGACCCGAGCTAGATTTCTTGGCGAGGACTTGGTCGTGATGCTTCTCGATTTTGAGAAGGCATACGATAGAGTTGATTGGGGTTTCTTAGAGGGCACTATGCTTCGCCTGGGCTTTGAGCCAGGATGGATCAGAGGGGTGGCGGCTCTGTATTCCACAGCTCGCAGCCAGGTGTTGATTGCAGGAGGACGGGGGCCGAGTTTTGAGCTGACCAGATCAGTCCGTCAGGGGTGTCCCCTCGCTCCTTTTCTTTTTCTCTTCTTTGCGGAGGCTATGAGCATGTATTTGACGGCAGAGGAGGTTGGTTTGAGAGGACTTCAGCTCCCAGTCCAGGGGGAGGACCTGCTTGATGCTGAGTTTGCAGACGACACGGGCTTATTTTTGCATGGCCAAGAGGCCAATCTTCTTCAGGCAGAGCAGTCGCTCCAGGTTTTTAGTGCAGCTTCGGGAGCATTGATCAATTGGCGCAAGACAGTGGCCTTTTGGATCAGTAGTGCTCCCACTCCGGCATGGAGCCCGGACCCTGGTTTTAGATGGATTCCTCCAGGCACAGCAGTGCGGTATTTGGGATGCCAGATTGGCCTAGATTTGTCACCTGAGCAGCAGATTGCCCCGCTTCTTCTGAGCATTCGGAAGAAGCTTTTGTATTGGAGTACAGCTCGACTATCCTTGGTTGGGAGGGTGGTGGTGGCAAATCAGGTGCTGTTAGCGACCATGTGGTACGTTACGTCTTGCTGGATCTTCTCGAGCTCTTGCATCAGCCAGGTACAGAGGCTGATCAGGAACTTTCTGTGGTCTGGGCGGGACGGTCAGCGAGCTCGGGCAAAGGTTGCATGGGCAGTTATTACACTTCCGCTGGCTCAGGGAGGTTTGGGCATTATAGATCCAGTCGATCAGAGTAGAGCTTTATTGGGGAAGCTTATCGTTCGGGGGTTGCTTCCAGGCGCTGAGCCTTGGAAAGAGCTCCTCTTGCAGCGGCTGCAGGCTCGGCGCCCCCAGCAGGGGGCACTTGGGCACCAGAGATTCGTTGGATCTTTATAGAGATGAGGAGGACAGGCCTCAGTAGAGGATGGGAGGACAAATTTGCTTTGAGTATCCTGAGAGCTTGGGAGCTGCTGAGAGGGGCTCTCTCAGCGACCTCCTTCTTGTGTTGAGGAGCGGGCCAGACAGCCGCTCATCTGGAGCCCAGCGGTTCGCACAGAGTAGGGTCATATGCTGGGTTCTCGGCCTCGGCTAGCCTGGGGGCCTTTAGCGGCAGGCCCAGCTCGTAGTTTTGGAGACTGGCAGGCCTTCTGCAGTCTACCAGAGGAGATCCAGGTGGAGAGGCTGAGTCACTTCAGAGGGGGGTTGATTATGAGGGATGATATTCAGGAGGCACTCACAGAGGAGTGGTTCATGCCTCTCGAGCCAGTGGCCCCACGGTGGATGGGAGCCTTTACACAGTTGGAGATCCTGATTGCTGTCAGAGCTTGCACTGAGGATGGCAGTTGCCTCTACTATGAGATTCAGGATGAGGGCAGACTCCAAAGAGTGGAGGTGGAGTCGCCTTTGGTTGCAGAGTGCACCTTTCAGAGGATTCGGGTAGTGGCCGCCGCTTCTCGGAAGTGGCATATTGACCCCGACCCTGCTGATGTGCTCCCGGATTGGCGCATATAGGCATATACAACGCGCCCCTTGGCCCGGCTCTACAGTGGGACCCCGGGGAGTACAAGTGGCATGATCCTTATGCATCCCTTGAAGCCACAGAGATCACCTTTTTCCAGTATACTGCTCGGCTGGGGCGGCATATTTTGACGGCGAGGAGGACGGTCTCTCCAGTGGTAGCGGGGCATTGGCGACTACAGGGACTCTCACAGGAGTTCCTGGAGGATTTCTGGGCTCGGCTCTGGGCTAGTCGACAGGCCCGTAGGATCTCGACTTTTCAGTGGCTGGTCGCCCACCACCACAGGGGCTCAGCAGTTGGCACTTGGTTGGTTTACAGCGGTCTTCCGGCGGCCTGGTCCGATGCGGCCACCCTATGGAGACACAGAGACATTGCCTTTGGGATTGCCCTCAGGCGCAGCAGATTTGGCTGCGGATGCTGCGTATTCTGGCCCCCCTCTCTCCAGAGGGTATGTTTACGTGGGGTGCCGCTGCTTGGTCGACTTCGTCAGGGCCTGCTATGGGCTATGAGATGGAGCAGGGCAGTCAAGCCATCAGATTTATTAGGGGCCAGCCTCGCCTGGTTCCGGCACCGGATTTCTCGTCCGCCAGCTGGACACAGGAGAGGGATTTACGATGGGAGCTCCTCAGCAGCCTCACCATCTGGTTCACTTGGAGGGCCCGGTGCTTTACGGCCTTTGAGGGGAGATTGGAGCCACCAGCAGAGACTGTACGGGGGATTTGGCAGGAGTTGATCCACACCCTGCGAGGACAGTACGACTGCATCCGCCGGGGAGACTCGGATGAGGCGATCTTACGGCGCCAAGCCTTTCACACCACTTGGCGCTGTGGCCCCTTCTACACCTTACACACGGGATCCCCCCGTTGGCACTACAGGCCACCTGTTTGGCTCTTCCCCCCCTATTGTATGATTTAGCCTCTCAGTTCTTTGTACTGATGCTTGTATTTTGCAGCACCTAGGGAGAGTCTCCCGGGCTGCCATGCTGTATTCACTGCTCTGTCTCTCTTATGAGCAGGAGAGATCTTTTGTAGTCCTACGGGCGTTTTTTATATAACTAATGAAAGGATCTTTTCTCGGGAAAAAAAAAGTGTTAGTCTAGGAAACAACCCTTATTAGTTATATTTCAGCTTATACTTTAGTTGCCTTAGTCATTACATTTTCAACTTATCTTTAGATATCAACAGTCGTACCTACATGAATACTATCTTTTTGTATCCTAAGTGATGTAACTATGTAAGCACAATGTGCAACTGGTTATACAAAAGAAGATTCATTCAAAGACCATATGGTTAAATTCTTGATCTTTGTCTTCTTTACATGATTGGTAATTTGTGATTGTTGAAATATTGCTTGTTAACAGTTGTTCAACATGTTAATTTCACCGTGTTGGTCATCTGCCAACACTTTTGGCAATCCTAATGTGCTCGCTTTTTCGTTGTTCTCTGGTTTCTGCCATTTTTAGTATGTCAAAACCTTACAATGGATTTGTAATTGGTTAAGGGATTGCCCCTACTTGCCAAATGCAGGGCCTTATAGCCACGCAGGATGTCAAATTATTCCAGTGTAATGTGGTGCTTGAGCATGCCTCCTCGTTTACATGTGGGTCATGATTGTCGATGCTTATTCTTTATCTTACATTTTTTATTGTGACAATTTACTTGCTATATAGTTAGCTAGTCATTGGGAAATTTTTGATCGTATTGAACTTAAAACCATTTATTTTTCTAATGGTTTGGATTATTTTCAATAGTCCCATTTAGGTGCGATTTCTCATCCCATGTGGTTTGATGATTTTTGTGAATTTTTTTATGTATTGAGTGGGATGTAAGAATACACAATAGCAGAAGTTGGATCAACACAATCCAAAGCACTGAAGTGCAGAGAAAGACGTAGAGAGTAAACGTCTTTCTCTGCACTGAAGTGCAGAGAAAGAGGTAGAGAGTAAACGGCATTATTGCTTTAAAAACTTGATTACAAACTAATGGCATCTGCCCATCCATGTTCTAGCTAAGGAGCTTTGATGGTGATCTCGACAGAATCTAGATGGAGGATGTCTTGCTTACAAGAGTGCTTGAACACAATGAATTGGATCATCTGCCAAACTAGTCTATATATAGTATCCAACATCGGCATGGACGTAGGTCAGCCACGTCATCCTAATCCGCGACGATCCAAAATGACCAACCGACCACATCATCCGATTTTACGACCATATTAGACTATAACTAAGTCCCAAAGTGCAGCTCCCATGCCCATCTTAGATTGTAAAATGGGCCCCGTAACCCAAGAATAGTGTGTCCTCGGTTTACTATCTAGTGGTGTCACATGGTCCGCCTAAGCATGCATCCTACTTGGCAGAGTGCCAAGTCTACAAAAGCCATCTCCTAACCATCTAGCCACACCAGTGTCTAAAAATTGAGAATTGTTGGGTGCCGGAGTGCTCACTACAATGGCTAATCCTCATAAAGGGAGCCTTATAAAATAGAGCACATCTGTCACTTGTACAAACAACACGAGGAGCATTGAGCAAATGATTTTCCAGCACTCCCCCTTAATGTCCAGAACTACCTATTTGGTCCAATAATGAGTCGATGAAGATGGTGCTCTAGCAAATCTTTCCCTGAGAGAACCATTAGAAGGCTAGGATGCGAGTGTTGAAATTCATCAAAGGTACCATTGGGAATGACATCACCTACAAATCGAGCAATTCTTTGACTAGATTTTGTGACTCAGATTGGGTAGGAGATTGTGATAACAAGAAATTTGTTTCTGGTTACTATTTTCTTATTGGGATTGTAACGACATTCTGGATCAGCAAGAAGTACCCTACAGTGGCACTTTCTTCTACAGAGGCTGAGTACAAGGCACCATGCTTTGCTTCATGTGATGCAGTCTAGTTGAGGAGAGGACTTTAAGAGATGGGTGTTCCTCAAAAGGAAGCGACAATGTTGTAGAGTTTTGCATGAAGCACATTGAGATATAGTATCATTATGTAAGTGAGCTTATTATGGATGGAGAGGTGGAGCTTGTCTATTTTTCGACAACACAGAATTGTGTAGCATTTTCAGAAAGGCTCTTGGAAACCCCATCTTGCAATCCCTACTGCCAATGCCAGATTTGCACCTCCAACATGGTAGCATTTTCAGAAAGGCTCTTGGAAACCCCATCTTGCAATCCCCATTGCCCATTCAAGATTTGCACCTCCAACATGGGATGCTTGTGTCTTTTCACTTGAAAATTTTCTTGTGGTCATGACCAATAAAGGACTAGCTTGAGCTTTTAATGGCCGATCTAGATGCCCATTGATGCAGGAGAGAAGAGATACATTAAAGAATATGCCGCAAAACTCTGGACAATTAGCAAATAAGCTGAAGGTCAATTTCTGGCAGGATGGTTTGTTTAGGGATTGCACTGTAAATTTAGAGCACCAATCGTATATCAAAGGATTTTCTAGGAAAAACCTCTTTCAGTATAGGTGGTGGCAACAGTTGCGATTCATTTAGAACGTATCTTGGCATTATCAGATGTGGTACCCAAGAAGGGTGATGATAAGAAGAATTGGGAATCTTTAGATTGTGATGAGCATGGATTCTAACTCTGACTCCAATGCGAGGTAGAGCATCTTCAGGTTCTAACAACAATTACCAATCACCACAGGGTCTAGCACACTTAACAATATTGGGGGAGCCCAAAAGATAAGCTTGTTGGATGGGAGGAGAAGTAGGTCTAGGATCAAGTCACCAAGATGGTAAAGAAAACCTAGGGTGCTGATGATTGAATGGTTGCTACTAAAGTCCAGGATGGACATATTGCTCCAATCCTTTCTGATGAAAAGATTGAAGAAATTGAAATGGAAACCCCACTGAGGAAGAAGACCACACCAAATCTGGTGAAGCTAGCAAGTAGGTAGAAAACTCCAAAATGGGTGGCACTAGTGGAGGCACTAGGGATTTCAATCAAGGGAGTGCCTCATACAAATAGCAGAAACCAGCCAAAAAGGAAGTAACTCTCAGACACCAGTGGTGTGGAAGGAGAGCAATCAGTTAAAAAGGAAGTATCTCAGAAAAAACTAGTGGTGGTGAAATCAGAGCAACCATCTAAGCAAGTAAAAGTTGATTAAAAAGAAGAAACCCTAGTATGATCTTTCGGAAAAGCTTAAAGACATGAAGCCGAATATGACACTAGACTAGTTCCTATGCCTTATCCCCAATTACAAAACATACATGATTTGGAAGTTAGTGGATCTAGAAAAGATTATTGAAGCACACGTTGGAGAAGAGGGAAACCATAAAGATCTATAGGATATCACAATTTTAAAGTTGAGCCCATTGCGGAGTATGATTTGGTAGTTCTTGAGGTCACAATGCATGGAAAAATAATCAAAGAAGTTATCTTGGACGGAGGATGATGCCACCCACCAAAACCTTGGCATCACAGAGATGGGACCTGCTCCATTTCCTGTTCGGGTGTGGCGGACCATTGCACATAGTGAAAGCTCTTGGCATTATCCATGGGGTGGATATTGAAATCGCTAGATGTGCTTTCCTAGTGGTTCTTGTAGTCCTGAAGATGGAAGAGATTTTTGGATTATACTTGATGCTCATGGTGGGTAGAACATTGCCGACAAGCAAAGATCAACCGTAATTGGGCTACAAATGAGATCATCATAAAAAATTGAAATGAATAAAGTTTGGGTTATAGTAGCATCTAGAGATGTGCACGCTGTGATAGTCAATCCACCCAGTTTGTGCTGAAGGATTGAATTGTTTGGAGGATGAACAGATGTAGATGAGGAGGAAGAGATCCGCAAACAAAATCTAGATCTAGTCTCTCATTATTTGAGGTAGATGTTGATCACATCATCGGCACTCTAATCTCAATTACTAGATTCAATGGGGACGTGCTTGATGACATAAAAGATGTGGTGGCAATTGAAAAACTTTACGAGAGAGAAATGTGGCACAACCGCAGAGTCAAATAGGATGAGTTGGAAGAAATAAATCTTGGAAATGAGAATGATCCAAACATAGTATGGGTAAGTGCAAAGCTGGAACCGAAATTCAAGACGAAGCTACATGAGCTGTTAAGCTCATGGCTTTGCATGGAGTTACAGAGACATGAATAAAGAGAATGTGGGGGAGAGGGAGAGCTTCAAACCCTAGCAAGCAAACACACACACACACACACAAGAGAGAGCAAGACACAAGAGAGAGATGGGTAGCTGAATTTTATTCTATATTCTTCTTCTCTACTCAACCAACATAACATAAAGATAAGAGTACACACTATATGGGTTAGTACTCAACTACTACAACATACAAGGGTCAGTCCATAATGTGAACCCAACTAAATGAGCTGACGCTAAAACTATGCCAGTCTCTAGTAATCCAAAATGGTTGTCACACAGCCTGGCCGCATATCACCTATAATCTCACTAACCATGCCAGTGGTGTAGATGCGGAAGCTATCACCTAGGCGGGCTATCAATGTTCACCATAGCACTAGTTAAGCTCGATATCTCAACACTTCCCCTCGAGCTCAACTCCACATACTCCACTCCAAGGAAGCTCCTAAACATGTGGAGCTTCTCTGTGCCCAATGCCTTCGTGAAGATGTCAGCCACCTGATCCTCTGTGCTGACATATACCAAATCTACATCTCTTGCTAGAACCTTCTCCCTCACAAAGTGATAATGCACCTCAATGTGCTTTGTTCTAGCATGATATACTGGGTTACTGGCCAACTGTATGCTGCTCATGTTGTCACAATATATGACAATTGCCCTATCCACGGGCTCTCCCATGTCACCAAGTAGCTTCTAAAACCAAGCTACCTCACAAGCTGCCATAGCAGCACCCCTATACTCTGCCTCTGTACTCGACAAGGCAATTGTTGGCTGCTTCTTACTGCTCCAACTCACATCAGCACTCCCAAATGAGAACATAAAACCACTGGTAGATCTTCTATCTGCAATACTACCAGCCCAATCAACATCTGTGTACCCATGCAACTGTATCTTTATACTAGCCTCATAGAAAAGTCAATATCAAGGGTGGACTTTATGTACCTGAGGATCCGTCTAGCCACATCCAAGTGTGGATTCCTAGGGGCCTCTATAAACTGACTCACAAGTCCAACAGCATAGCTCAAGTCTGGCCTTGTAATGGTCATGTAGATCAAACTACCCACTATGCGCCTGTATGTAGTGGGGTCCTCTAAAAGCTCACTTGTATATGTGGAAAGCTTTGTGTTATGCTCCAATGGTACTAAAATAGGCTTACAGCATGTCATACCATAATTGGACATGTCCAAGCCAGAATGCCTCTACAATAGAAAAATGCCATGAGGTGATCTCACCACCTCTATGCCCAAGAAATACCGCAGCTCACCCAAATCCTTCATCTCAAACTTTTGCTTCAAAAGCATCCTGACATCATCTATGTTTGCATCACTATCACCAGTGATAATCAAGTCATCCACATAGATGATGAATAGCATGATCCCTCTATCTGTCTTTTTCACATGTAGTTAAAAAATTTGCATTGGATATCTGAAATCCAATGGTAACAAGATACTCCCCGATCTTGTTTGACTATGCTTTGGGTGCCTGCTTCAAGCCATACAAGGCTTTGCGTAACCTGCACACAAACTCTGGATGTGCATCACTCTCATAACCTGGTGGCTGCATTATGTACACTTCGTCTTGCAAATCACCATGCAAGAAAGCATTGTTTACATCCATTTGATGTAAAGACCAACCCTTCGCCATAGCAATGAAAGCTCTCACGGTTGCCATTATTGCAACCGGGCCGGATGTCTCCTCATAGTCTATGCCATAAGTCTGCACATAGCCCTTTGCAACCAATCTTGCCTTGTACCTACTCACTGAACCATCAACATTGTGCTTGACTTTATACACCCACTTACATCCAATTGCCTTCTTTTCCTTACGCAAAGGCACTAACTCCCATGTTGCATTTGCATCCATTCGCATCCAATGCTGCCATCTCCTCATCCATGGCATCTTCCCATTTCTTATTTCCAATTGCTTGCTCAAAGCAAGTGGGCTAAACCTCCTGTATTGCTTTTACCATGTAAGCATAATGATGGGCTATATATCCATCATATCTCAACCTATCACAACAAGGTATCTAACCCTCGTAGACCTGCGTACACCTGGATCACTGCCAGGTGTCCTCAAAATAGCCTTGGTTCTCCTTACGCCAAGAGTAACCATAGACGGAATGCCAAGCTCCTCATCAAGGCTCTATTCAGAGCCACTAGAGTCACCATCCACATATGAGTGACCTGCTGTGAGTGACAGATTAGGCACAAAAGGTTCATCTACCTTTTCCTTCCCTTTCCATGGTGATACATGTGTACCTGTATCATTCCTCAACCTGCCTGACCATGGGCTAACATTGGATCCACTGCTCGAGGACTCCCCAAGTCCACTCAGCACCTGTGATTGCTACTCTACATGTGGTGCAACATCAGCACTTCTTACATCTGCATCTTCTGTTGCCTTCACTACTGGTGCATACCAGCTACTCATCTCGTCGAATACATCTTTGCTTACTTGCATCTCACGAGTGGTAGGGTTATAGCATCTATAACCTTTTTGCTCCGTAGCATAACCAAGGAAAATTCATTTCTCTACCTTTGGATCCAGCTTTGTTCTCACTTCATCAGGAACATGTACATATGCAATACACCTAAACACTTTCAAGTGAGACACATCCGGTCTTATGCCTGTAAACTTCTATTCAGGAGTCATACTGTTCATAATGTACATAGCAGTTGCTACTGCTTTCGCCCAAAAGTAATGTGGCATATTCTTTTCAGCCACCATCAAGGCACGTGCCACTTCTGCAATGTGCCTGTTTTTCCTTTCTGCAACACCATTCTATTGCGAAGTGTACCTGCACATAAACTGCCTCTTGATTCCCTGCTTTCTCAAGAAATTTTGCTAAACTCATTGTAGAAATATTCTCCCCCACCATCTGATCTTAGGCATTTTATTTGCATGCCTTTTTCCTTCTCGACCAAGGTTTTAAATCTCTGAAAGTGAGCTAACACCTCACTTTTCTCCTTCGTGAAATAAACCCACACTTCCCTAGTGTGGTCATCAATGAATGTAACATAGTACCTGCAACCTGCAATTGTTACAATCTTGGTTGGTCCTTATATATCTGAATGTATGACACCCAATGGCCTTGCACTGACATGCTTTTCATGTGTGGGAAAGCATGTTTGGTGTGCTTACCAAGTTGGCATGCTTCACATACCTTATGCATACCATCAACCTTAAACTTTGGAAAACGTGCAACAATATTTTGGGCTTGCATAGACTTCAGTCAAGCTGTACATTCACATGACCAATGCGCTTGTGCCATATGTCAATATATGCAATGACACGTGTTCCATGTGCAAACATGGCTGCCTTTATCTCATGCATGTTCACATCCACAGTAAACATCCTGCCATTTCTGTTACCCTTTGCAACCAAGCGACACTTACTTTTTTTTGAAGTCTTCTACAAAACATCCTTAAGGATTAAACCTCACTTGTAGACCTTAATCAACCATCTGTCTAACAGAAACCAGGTTCTTTGTAATATTCGGAACATGAAGTACATCAGCCAAGTACTTCATTTTTCCATCTTGCATAGACAATGGCACTCCAACAGGACAGTATACCTATCCTGTAGCTCTGCTTCTGTGAAGACAGCTCCTCAATCGGAGATGTGTAGTTCCCAGAGCTACTAAGGGGGTGTTGCACCTAAACCAAGAAGGGGAAAGAGATGATGGTGCTCTTACCCGTGTAGTACTGTTTCCTTCCTTGCGTGTTCTTGCCTCTTGCTTATCTCCTTAGCTCTCACACAAACCAAGCTCTGATACCATAAAGAGAATGTGGGGGAGAGGGAGTGCTTCAAACCCTAGCAAGCAAACATACACACACAAGAGAGAGCAAGACACAAGAGAGAGATGGGTAGTTGAATTTTCTTCTATCTTCTTCTTCTCTACGTAACCAACATAACATAAAGATAAGAGTACACACTATATGGGTTAGTACTTAACTACTACAACATACAAGGGTCGGTCCATAATGTGAACCCAACTAAATGAGCTAGCGCTATAACTATACCAGTCTCTAGTAATCCAAAATGACTGTCACACACCCATTGGCCGCATATCACCCATAATCTCACCAACCATGCCAGTGGAAAGCTATCACACCAAGTCGGGTCATCAATGTCCGCCCTAGCACTAGTTGAGCTCAATATCTCAACAATGAAGAAGGCAAATCCTCAGTTTTATCAGCATCCTATAAATATGAAAGGGGGTAGATATGAGAAGTGGTTAGATCCCCAATTTTATCAGCATCATATAAATCCTTATGAAGATGTAGTTTGAGTAAGAGAGCAGTGCTATTGGATGAATCCAAATTATGCCAAACAAGTAAAGGAAGAATTTGGTAAGTTATTGAAGGTGTTTGGCATAATTCAAAAGAATCCAAAGTATGCCAACAAACAAGTAAAGAAAGAAATATGATAAGTGATTGAAGGTGGGATTCATCTACTTAATAGACAAGGTGACATGTTTGTCTTATAGTAATAGTACTGAAAAACAATGGGAAGCTACGAGTCTATATGGATTACAGAAAGCTATAAATCTATATGGAATGTTGAGATGTCAAGCTCAACACGAGCTGACACTTATGATATGCATGGGTGACCATTTCCTCCACTTACATTACTATCGTGTTGGGTAGGATGTTGACATGATAGATCTCTCACTCACTTAACGTGTTCACATTATGGATTGCATCTAGATAGTACTTTAGTACTTATACTGTATTTCCCTTATCTTTTGGTAGAACCCTTTTGTTGTTGTGAAGAAGAAGAGTAAATTTTCAGCCTCTCATCTTGTGTGTTCTCTTCTAGGGTTTGTGTGAGTGTGTGTGCTTGCAAGAGCTCAAGCTCTCTTCCTCCCTGCATCCTTTCATAGTATCAGATCCTGGCTTTATGCTAAGAAGCTGAGCGGAAAGCAAGAGAACAACATGAAGCGATACAAGGGTAAGAGCGTCACCTACTCTTCCCCCTTTGTGTTGGCTACTATATCCTTGTCGGGAGCTCTTTGTGAGGCACTGGAAAACAAACTCCAATTAAGGAGCCGTCTTTGTGGGAGTGGAGCTGTAGGGAAACTATATTGCAGGCCAAAAAGGCATTTCGGGCACGCCTTGACCTCAGTTTTTCAGTTCACAGGCGTTCACACGGGCATTTGGTTGTCTAGGAACTGTGTGTATTGCAAAGAGATCTTACAGGTGCTATTGGGTGTATGTATGCAAATTGAGGTCACTGGCTGTGACAGTTTGGGTGCAAAATAGTACCGCTACAGAGAATACAACAATTTGTGCATGTCAAATAAGAGTGCTGTTTTTGGTGTATTGCAGACAAGATGTCAAATGATGGAATTAACCAAATTGTTGTAGAGAAGCTTGACAAGAATAACTTCCATGCTTGGAGGTTTAGATCAACAAATTTCATGATGGAAAAAGGCTACTGGGAGTACATTGAAGGTGAACATGAGGAGGCACCAGAGATACCTGAGATTAATCCAACCTGCTGCTGCAGATGTAAAAGAATACAAGGAATGGAATCAAGAAGCAAGGAAAGTCATGTATTGGCTTTCTATTAGCATACAAGACACCATGATTGGGCATATACATGATGCTAAGTCACCCACCAAGGAGGCATGGGACACCTTGGTGAAGTTGTATGAAGCTAACACCAAGGCACGAAAGATTCAGTTGAAGAATGAGCTTCATACTGTGGAGAAGAAAAACATGTATGTGAATGATTATGCCTTGAAGATCAAGGGTATTGTGGAATCCCTTGCATTTATTGGTGTTTTTGTTAATGATGATGATAAGGTGGAAGTATGTGTACGTGGTCTCGGGCCACAATATAAGGCATTGAAGACGTCTATTCAAACTTGGGAGAACATTCCCAACTTTATAGATTTGGTGTCAATGATGATCATTGAAGAAAAGAGTTTGGGTGACTAGTTTTCACAAAACATATGCAGTTTGGAGCAATAGGCCTTCTACACAAGTGCAGGTAGAGCATGAGGTAGAGGTTGAGGCCGTGGCCAAGGTGGTGGGCCAAATAGGTAATTAAAATTATGGTCAGCAAACAATATAGATGCTATAACCCTACTACACGTGAGTTAAGGGTAAGCAGAGATGTTGTATTTGATGAAATGAGTAGCTGGTATGCTGTTGAAAAAGATGTCATTAGGGTTGATGTAACTAGAAATGTGATTGCACAGAATGCAAGTCAGTAATCACAGTCATTGAGTGGACCTAGAGAGTCCTCTTATGTTGGGTCTATTGATAGACCATGGAGTGGCAGGCTACGTCAAAATACCAGTCTTGAAAATGCGATTGGTACAACATGGAAAGGCAAAGAGAAGGTTGGTGAGCCTCTTGGTATGCCTGGCATTTATGTAGGCCATTCTTATGTTGATGGAGAGTCTAGTGGCTCGGAGCTAAGCTTGAGATTCTAGCTACTATTATAACACATGGTGTAAGAAAGGTAAGAGAAGCTGTAAAAATTAAAGAGAATGTGGGGGAGAGGGAGAGCTCCAAACCCTAGCAAGCAAACACACACACACAAGAGAGAGCAAGACACGAGAGAGATGGATAGCTAAATTTTCTTCTATCTTCTTCTTTCTACTCAACCAACATAACATAAAGCTAAGAGTACACACTAGATGGGTTAGTACTCAATACAAGGGTCGGTCCATAATGTGAACCCAACTAACTGAGCTGGCGCTTTAACTATGCTAGTCTCTAGTAATCCAAAATGGCTGTCACACAGCCTGTCATCCCACTGGCCGCATATCACCCATAATCTCACCAACCATGCCAGTGGTATAGATGTGGAAGCTATCACACCCAGGCGGGTCATCAATGTCCTCTGTAGCACTAGTTGAGCTCGATATCTCAACACTCTCCCTTGAGCTCAACTTCACACACTGCACTCTAAGTAAGCTCCTAAACCTGTGGAGTTTCTATGTGGCCAATGCCTTCGTGAAGATGTCAGCCCACCTGATCCTCTGTGTTGACATATACCAGATCTACATCTCCTTCTAGAACCTTCTCCCTCTCACAAAGTGATAATGCACCTCAATGTGCTTCGTTCCAGCATGATATATTGGGTTACTGGCCAACTGTATGCTGCACATGTTGTCACAATATACGACAACTGCCCTATCCATGGGCTCTCCCATGTCACCAAGTAGCTTCTAAAACCAAGCCACCTCATAAGCTGCCATAGCAGCACCCCTATACTCTGCCTCTGTACTCGACAAGGCAATTGTTGGCTGCTTCTTACTGCTCCAACTCATAGCAGCACTCCCAAATGAGAACATAAAACCATTGGTAGATCTCCTGTCTGCACAATACTACCAGCCCAATCAGCATTTGTGTACCCATGTAACTGTATCTCTGTACTAGCCTCATAGAAAAGTCCATAATCAAGCGTTTTTCTTTGCCATTAGATTCAAATGGCAAGTTGAGTGCAGTTGGGGGTGAGATTTTGGAGAACCCACTTTGTATAGGAAGATAGTGGGTAGCTTGATCTACATGACGATCACCAGGCCAAATTGAACTATATAGTTGGATTGTAGAGTCAGTTTATGCATGTTCCTCGAAAGCCACATTTGGATGGTTTGAGCATCAAGTGAAGTCTACAGTAGACTATGGTCTTTTTTATGAGGCTGGTACATAGTTGCACATGTTTGGATACATCGATGCAGATTGGGCTGCTGGTATTGCAGATAGGAGGTCTACTAGTGGATTTATGTTTTCCTTTGGGAGTGGTGCTGTGACTTGGAGCAGCAAGAAGCATCCAACAGTAGCCTTGTCGAGTACAGAGGCATAGTATAAGGGTGCTAAAAAATGGCAGCATGTTAGGTAGCTTGGTTGCGCAAGCTACTTGGTGATTTGGGGTTGTAGGTTGACAGATAGGTTGTCATTTATTGTGACAACCTTAGCGATATAAAGTTGGCGAGAGGAACCCAATTTTTCATGCGCGGACCAAAAACATAGAGGTCCACTATCACTTCATTAGAGAGAGGGTCTTAGCAGGAGACATTGATCTCATGTATGTTAGCATAGAGGAGCAGGTAGCTAACATTTTCTTGAAAGTCTTGGGAGCCGAGAAGTTTCGCAGATTTTGGACTATGCTTGGGGTCCTAGAGATGGAGTTGAGCTTGAGCGGGAGTGTTGAGATGTCAAGCTCAACATGAGCTAACACTTATGATATCCTTGGGTGACCGTTTTTGCCAATTACATCAATGGTATGTTTGGTAAGATTCTGACATGATAGATCTTCGCCAGTGATTCTACAACTAAGCTACTAGTCCAACACTGAGTTATGGCATACTTATCTTGCCAGCTCACTCAGCGTGTTCACATTATGGACTGCATGTACATAGTACTTTAGTACTTATGTTGTATTTCCCTTATCTTTTGGTAGAACCCTTTTGGTCCTCCACACTCCACCAAGAGCAACTCCTCCCACTATCACCTCTGACCGCCGTCACCACCGGTGCCCTCTAACATCTCCGGGTGTCCTTGACTACCAATTGCACTTATGACTAGAGCTTGGAGGTAATTCATCCCTTCATTCTCCTCTTCCAACTAGGGTTCTTCCCCGTCCTCTTACTCTTCCCTCAGCATCTTCCTCTTCTAACCCTATGGCAGCTCCACCAAGGCCAGAGCCATTGGCGACTGTCCTTAACCGTGTGTGCAAGTTAAACTACCAACCTTCAAAGGTACCATCATTGAAGATACGGAAGACCATGTCTGGCAGTTTCTCACTATGTGTGACTCAAGAGTGCTCAACCAAGATGATGCATGCTTGGTCTTGTTCCCGACAACGTTAGAAGAAAGTGCAGACCAGTGGTACAGTCAATTCCTTGCCAACCACTTCCCAGATTGGGCCTGGGAACTACGTCGACCTCATTACTTAAGAGCTCAACCAACTGTCCATGAAGGTGGGGGAGTTAGTGTCCCCACTTGTAACAAGAGATAAAGTTTTGGTTGCTTGGCTACCCCAAGATCTTAGAAACTACATGCTGCAATAGTGGGTGCTTCGTGCTCTCCCTACTCAAATGGCCATGAAGATGAGAGAGACCTTTCCACCCCAAGGCACCCTTCAAGACTTCAAGACAGAGCTACACAACTAGAGAATGCTCGCCTCATGGTAAAGTGTAGTACCTCTTGGTCCCCACTTATCCCTAGCATGTCTTTAGCTCCTCCAACGGTTCCTCTAGCCCCGACAATAGCTTCTACATCCGCTTCCATGGACGAGCTCGCCAAGCTCAAGAAGGAGCCTAAAGATTTCAAAAGGTCACAGCAAGAGGACGTGGCCGTGGTAGTGTTGAGGAAGGAGATCAAGCAGCTCAAGGCTAAAGATCCCAAGACAAGTCCATGGTTCCCGGTATGTAGTTCCCAAGGCCATCTTCTAAGTGATTGTCCCACCAAGAAATATTGCTCATTTTGTTCAAAGGAGGGCCATGAGGACAAGGAGTGTTACTACCTCAAGGGACTTTGACTTATGCAACAACTTAAGCAAGGCTTGAACCATCAATCAGCAAGAGTAGCTACCCCCCAATCACAAGCTTATATTAACCATGTCACCACTGGCCCCTCCTACTTAGCTTCCCCACATACCCTTCCCTCCCCCATGGCTACTTATGTACCAACCCCTCAACCACCCGGTGAAGAAAGAGCTGGACAAGATGGAAGAGGCCAATATCATTGTTCCCATTGAGCACTCAGAGTGGTTGTCACCTATAGTGGTGGTGGTGATTCCCAAAAAGAAGACCAACAAGATCAGGATATGTGGACTTCAAACTGAAGATGGATAGGCCTATCCACTATGCAAGCATGCATCTCAATCGGGCTGAGAGAAACTACTCCACCACAGAGTGGGAGAGCTTGGCCATAGTGTACGCATTTTAGAAATTCAGACATTATTTATTAGGTCATCACTTTGTGGTGATCACATACCATCAAGCTGCTCTGAAGTATTTGTTGAATAAAGCGTAGGTGGTTGGAAGGATCTGGAGATGGCTTCTTTTTTTCAAGAATTTAACTTTGAGATTATGGTTTGTCGCCCCCAGGAATGGCCATGTCATGGCCTGATTATCCGTCTAGAATCCCAAGTGGGGACCTAGCCTTTGAAGAAGATGGGATTTGTGATGATCTCCCGGACAACATCTTGTTTGCGATAGATGCCACCCCTACTTGGTATGAGGACATTGTGATGCTGTTGAGCACACCTAGGTTTCCCTAGAATATTGATGCCAAGGCAAAGAGGAGGCTTTTACTTAAGAGTAGGCCTTATTAGCTCCTTGTTGGAAAGCTGTACAAGATGGACAAGGATGAAATGTTGAGGAGATGTGTCAACCCTCATGAGGTTCTCCTCATCATGGAGGATGCTCATTTCGAACTAGGTGGAGAGGTCACTTGCCTGGCCATGTCACCGCCCGAAAGATCATGCAGTCTGGTCTATGGTGGCCTTCCATGTTCTCTGACTGCAAAAATTGTGTGCAACAATGCTACATATGTCAAAGGTCTAGACCCAAACTAGTAGTAGGCACTACTTGCCTCTCCATGCTTCCCCACCTTGGGAGCCCTTTGAGAAGTGGGGCATTGATTTTGTGAGACCCTTCACCCCAAAGTCCCACCCCACTGGGCGTGAGCACATTTTGGTGCCACACTGACTATGCGACTAAATGGGCCAAGGCCAGCTCAGGACAACACCGCTCTCACAGTGGCCAAGTTCCTGTATGTGAGCATCTTCACCATATTTGGGTGTCCCATAGAAATCATCAGTGAGATAGAAGGAAACATTTTGTGAATGAAGTCATAGATACCTTGCTGGAACGTTATCAAATCTTCCATCGGAGGTCCTATGGACAAGTGGAGAGAGCACCAACAAGGTCTTGTGCAAGTCCTTATTATGGGTAGCCAAGGAGCACTCTCACCCATGGGATCAAGCCCTCTTAGGCGTATTGTGGGCCTATCGCATAGCTTATAAGGCCACCACCTTGCACACTTCATTTCAACTTGCTTTTGGGCTAGAGGCCGTATTACCCTTTGAATTTAATGCAGGATCATCCAGAGTGGGGCAACCTAGGGCCACCACCTATCGATTCGCATACTCCGCTCGATAGGATCAGCTCGAAGTCTTGAAAGAGACACACCAACTCGCTCAGAGGGCCATAGAGGTGGAGCAATTTCAGTGCAAAGTGTGGCACAATCGACACTTGAGAATTCTCCAATTTTTTGAAGGTGATTTGGCATTGGTCTACAATTTGAAATATTTAAAAAAGGCTCAGAAGTTGGTAGGGTCCCTTCAGGGTCGTGTTGGAGATCTTACCCATGGGTGCGATGCAACTAGAAACTCTCCAAGGTGCCTTTCTCCCATTGGTGAACGGATCGAGAGTGAAGAAGTATTGGCCTCCTCTGGTGTGACAGGCAACCAAGGGGTCATGATGACAATGGTTGTACATATTTTTTATTTTTATTAAAAAAATCTTCTTTATCACTTTATTGCTTTTCTTAGTATTTTTATTTTCTCTTTTCTCCCTTGGGTACGATAGCTGCCTTCCATGTTCAACCACCTCACCTCCTCACCTTTCACTTCTCTCCGCTTACTTCCTCATCGACCAACCCCCCTTGCTCTCACCTCCCATGCCACCCCTCTCACTGTGACAAATGTTTGTGAGTTTAAACAACTTGGGGGAGCAAAAGTTCCTAATGAGTAAGACCAACCCGAAAAAACAAAAAAACAAAAATCATAAATCCCCCCTTTTTTAGTATTTTTTCCATTACAAGCAAAAAAACAAGAGCCCCCTTGTAGTATCTTTTCTTTAAAAAATAAAAAAAATCACAAACAAAACAAAGAAAACAAAAAAATACTTCCCCCTCTAAGTATTTTTGTCCTTTATACGTTGGAAAAAAACACACATAAAAAAAAAACAAACAAACAAAACAAAACGTCAAACATCCCTCTCTCACAACCCACCCCCTCTCCCATCCCCCTCTCTGTCTCGCGCACCCCCCCACAACCCCCTATCTGTCTCTCGCCGACCCCCCCTTCTCTCACCCCACCGTCAACCCCCCTCTCGTGCCCACCGTCAACCAGCCCCCCTCTCTCCTTCGCCAACCCCTGCCTTCTCTCACCCCACCATCTCGTGCCCACCGTCAAGCCACGCTTCTCTCATCCCACCATCACCCCCCCTTCTCTCATCCATCATCAACCCCCCTCTCTCCTTCGTCGACCCCCCCTTCTCTCACCCCACTGTCAACCCCCCTCTCACACCCACCACCACCATCACCCGGCCCCTCTCTCCTTCGCCGACCCCCCCTCCTCTTCTCTCACCCCACCGTCAACCCCCCCCTTCTCCCACCCCACAGTCACCCACCCCCCCTCTCTCCTTTGCTGACCCTAAACCCTAAACCCCCTTCTCTCACCCCACCGTCAACCTCCCCCTTCTCTCGGCCACCGTCAACACTCCCGTCCCTGGCCTTATCTCTCCTTCGCGAACCCCCCAGCCCCCTCACCGACCCCCTTTACCTCCCTCTTTCACCTCACCGACCACACACCCCTCCATTCCCCCCTCTCTCGTTCCCACTAGCAACCCCCCCCCTCACCAACCCCCTACTCTCCCTCACTCTCCCTAACTGACCCCACTCCCCTCTTTTGCACTCCCCACCCCACCCCCCTCTTTTGCACTTTATCGTCAGACGAGATTTCCCTAGTAGGGTTGGCTCATTTTGATTCCTTAGACTTCACTGGCATCCAAGGATTTATGTTGCTCTTTCCTGGTGGACCTTGCCACCAAGCGCATCCCCACCCTCACCACTGTCTACATAGTCAAGATCTTTCATTTTCCCGCCATTCCCAAGCCTGCAGAAGGGATGGGGTATTCCGAGATTCCAGGGGACGACTAGTTCCTTAACCTCCAGAGGTCGGTCCCTTGCATGATTCCTCGAAAATCCCCTCATGACCCTGCATCCCCCATCATCTCCTTGGACACCAGCACCTTGGTGTTTGCCTACTCGCTTCACCCCCCACATGCTTTCATTTACTATCTCCTCACCTGACTCGCCCCTCATCCCTAGCCAAGAGTACTTTGCCTCACTGTTTGATGCATTCCTCTCTTTGCACACCACTTCTCCCTTTTACTCGGCTACACTCATCTCCACTGTCCTCCGCTCCCGCAGTCGCTCATCTCTCTTCTACATGCACACTAGCCTTATGTTCTACTGGTCCACTCTTCACACACATCGCACGATATTTTTACACTCACTCGGTGGCTCATCCTAAGCGCCTTCCCTCACCGGGGACCTGGTTCCACCTCCCGACCTTGCACCCGGGCCCGCATCCTTAGGGAGGTGCCATCGTCACCCTCATCATCGACACCCCTCCCATCGACACTCATGCTGTTGCCATCCTCACCATCGACTATCCGGCACACCCACCCGCTATTGCACCCACTTCGTCATTGTTACATGTACATTATGTGTGCTATGTTATATACACATTATGTGTGTATATACTAGGAGGCTAACCCACATTAGGCTTGTGAGCATGGGAGCATGGGAACAAGCTCTAGGGAGCATGGGTTAGGACTAACCTAAGGGTTAAGGTTAGAGTCAGGCATCCAAGGGTCACACATGGGAAATGGAAAGTCAAGAGTCACTTGAGAGCCCTCCTATATAATAGGGGCATGGGGCACACTCAAGGGAGCTTGGGGGGCTTGGAGGTTTATGCTATGGTCTCTTGTGTAGAGGTCCATATCTACTCATCTACCATTTCACACTATAGCTACATGCTATTGGATTGGAATTATACCTCTTGATGGTATGGGACATCAAGAGCAACTAGGTATCTGAGTTGGAATATATACAAGAGTATAAGAAATATACTCCAAAATTATGTGCAAAAAACGAAGGCAAATGCTACCTTCAAAGCACATGTAAATATTCAAAAGATCAAAAGATGCTTATAAAAACATGGATAAAAGCATAGAAGCTCCTCCAATCGATAAACACCATAGTTGATCATAAAAATCAATGCATACCATCTAATGGACATAAATCATGCCAAAAGAAGGATTAAAATTGGTGGCCAACTCATCAATCTAGAGTATATGAACGTGGTGTCGTTCAAGCAAAACTCCAAAGTAAGCAAGTGAAACACATGTGTGTAGCACTCAATAGGAAAACTCTAGACACAAGGGATCTAGACAGAACCTGATGAGTCCATATAAAACTTGGAAAACATCCAATAAAAATCCACCAAAACAAATCGATCAACTAAAACATGATAGAATTTATCTTAGGCTTAAGAAATTAAGCACAATCCACACTTAAATAAGTGCAAAATAAATTATCATGGAAAAGTATCAAAGGTGAAACACACTTTGAACGCAAATTATAGCCATCAAAAGAAATTAAGGAACATGTCCAAAAAGAATGGCTAAACAATGGTAAAAAATCATGAATACATCGTTTAGAATTAATCCAAACATAAATATCCATTAATACGAGGTATAATCGTATTAATAATATGCGAATAACCCGCATCTATCTATTGTCAGCACAAGAAAACGTACTTCAACATTAAATAACCCTCAAAAATATTAAATTCTTGAGAAAAAAAATATCATGATTTTTTTCTAATTTTCTCTAATTTTCTAGGGCCTCAAAATATAATAATTTTGAATTCCACCAAACCTATCTTATGGCATTCCAAACCTATATTTTTCCAGAAAATTTTTAGCAATTAAATTACCAAAATACCATTGATATTTTAAAAATACCAATTTTTAAGATTTCTAAAAATAATATCTAGAATATTCTTAATTTTTCCTGAGAATCCCATCTTTCACGAAATTTCCAATTCCACCCGACAATTCTCAAATCCAATGAAAATTTATAATTTTCATGGATTTTTTTAAATTTTTGGGTCAAAAAATATATTTTTAAAGGAATTTGAATGGTCACGGGCGCTCGAATGGACACACCACATGCCAAACACCAACCCCACATTTTTCCAAAATTTAAAATAAACTTTGTCTAATTTTCCACTAATTTTCAGGAATTTTTTAAAATTTTTAAATTTCCCCAAATGCATTTAGAATACGAACGGTCAAAAAATTTTGGAATTCCAACGGTTTTCCCGGAATACGGAAAGCCAAAAGTTTTGGAAAAATGAAAAGACAAAAAAAAAAACGGAATGTGAAAGGTCAAAGGTTTACGGAATACGGAAGGTCAAAAGTTTTTCCAGAATTCGGAAAGCCAAAAGGTTTCGGGAAAACGGAAAGCCTTTGGCTTTCCGGAAGATGAAAAGCCAAAAAGTTTCAAGAAGAAAATTTCAGTAATTTTTCAGAGTTTTTTTCCTCAAATCCCGTAATTTCTCAGTATTTTTCAGGCTTTTTTCAAGCTTTTTTTTGAAAAAGATTTCAAAAGCTTTTTTTAATAATAAAAAACTCATTTTTTAAAAAAATAAAAAAATAAAAATAAACTTTTTAGCTTATTAATGGGTTTTTGATTTTTTAGGGGGGGGGGCGTTTTTTGCTCGGCGGCGGCTGCTGCTGCGCAGCCCCCCCTCCCGCCGCCTGCGCGTAGAAGTGATGGAGGAGGAAGAGAGTGGATTCTCTCTTCACTTTTCTCTCCTCTCCACCTTCTCCAAAACCTTCCCTCTCCACCCTCTCCTTCTCTATTTAGAGAAGATAAACTCTAATCTCTTTATTAAAGTTTTTAATTAAACTTTACTTAATCATAATTAAACTTTAATCTCTTTATTAAAGTTTTTAATTAAACTTTGCTTAATCATAATTAACATTAATTATGATTAATGTTTTAAAAAATCATTTTTAAGAGAATTTTTCACGAAAAAAAGAAGAAAAAATCAAATTTGAGAGGCGAAAAGAGTCCCATGCACACGGGAGAGCATCTCATGCATCAACACACTGTCCCCTATTGAATTTCAGTAGAAAATTGACAGAAATTTGATCGCATTCCTGCGGAAAAAACCCGCAAAAATGTATAAAAAATACATTTTTAATCATAAAAATGCTCAAAAATTTCCTAAAAATTTAGGAAAAATTTCTTAAAATTTTAAAAATTCAGGGAATCCATTCTATCGAAAATATCTACCATAAAATATGTGGTATTTTTGTAAAAAATTTCCTTAATGCTTGATTTTAACCATAAAAAATAAGAAAAAATAGCATTAAACTCACGAAATTCCCCCGCAATGTCAATTCGTCCATTGAATTGTAGCAACACATGTTCCAATCACCATATCGATGATCCACGTGCAATTCATCAACACAAATCAACAAAATAATATTTTATTAGTAAATATTAAAATTTACTAAAAAAATCAACAATAATTAAATAGAGATTGCTCTGATACCACTGTTAAAACCCTAAGATCTCTCTAGATAATTGTTATGCTTGATGTAGTCTCAGGTATATAGAGACAGGGTTTAGTATGTGAAAGTCTGGATAAGGCCATCTTATTCCTTTTTTATACAGGATTTTATTCATATTTCCTAGACAGCATACTAGATAGTTTCAAATTGTTAAGGTATGTATGGGTGGTATCATGGTAGTATGGGACGCTAGTGATCCCTCAATTATATTATCTTATGGGATAATTTGGGCTCAAGATTGTTGCTTTGCTTACATCACTTAGCATGTTGACCTTAACATTCAAAGACAATCTTATTTTCTAAATTCACTAGAAGTTATAGTGTGGGCATTCTTTAGATAAACTTCTTTTATTTATAGCCTGCATGTTTTGATGAGGAAAATCTCATCGGCATTTTCACTTGTTGAAATCTCTTTCTTTAGAGTTCAAACAAGTTTATCTTGTTATGTTCGGATAAGGAAATTTGGATTCTTCCTTTGTTGGCATTTCTTTCTCTAGTTCCGTACTTTAGGTAATTTATATAGTTAACCTGATTGTTTACGGATGGACATATGTGATTCATCGAGACGTTGATGACTCTCTATGTTGATATGGGTAACTCGAGACGTCGAGTATTCCATATGCAGATGTGAGTATGTCGGGGCGTCGATGAATCCCTAGTTTCTACTATTATAATGCCATGTTTTCCTACTTTATTCCGAATGGTTTACAACGAGGAAGTTACTTGGAATGTGAATTGCTCTGATCATCCGCAGTCTGATGGGAAAATAGAGCGTATGAATCAGATTATAGTGTATATGCTTCGTGCATATGTCTCTAGAAAAACATCATATTGGGAAAAATATCTTCCAATGATGGAATTTGCCTATAACAGTTTTAAATATACGGACGGCTATTGGTTTTAGTCCGTGCATACTTATGTATGGGTATCAACCCAGGGCACCTATTGATGTCAGTCTTAATAAGGACATCGAGCTTGATGCATCGAGGGATTTCTTGCGAGATATGCAGGAAATGCATCGAGGGATTTCTTGCGAGATATGCAGGAAATGCTGACCGAAGCTCGGGATTCTATCAGGAGTGCTCAAGATAGGGCATGATTTTATGCTGATAGGGGGGACGCTCATCTCGGTATTTTGAACCAGGAGCGTTGGTTTATTTTAATGTTCCTAAAGAATTTTAGACTTTATCAATAGGAAAATGCTCGAATTTATCTCCTAGATATTGTGGTCCATTTTCGAGTTATACATCGGATTGGCACGGTTGCGTTTGAACTTAAAACTATCTCCACATGTTAGAGTTTATCCAGTCTTTCGTATCAATAGATTGAAAGGGAAACTGGGAGGTGAGGATAACAGAGTTACTCCTCAAGAACTCGTTAAAGTCGAAGATTTATCCTATGTTCCACATGAACCTGATAAGGTTCTTAAATTCAGCGAAAGGAAACTTTCTAGTTGACTAATCCCTGAGGTTAAAATTAGGTGGAAAGATAGGAAAATTGAGGATTTGACTTGGGATTTGGTTGAGATTGTTCAGCGCAGTTCTCCTTCTTTTCATTGCAAGAGTGCAATGTTTTGAGAGAGGGGAAGTATGTTATATGTACATTATGCGTGCTATGTTATATACACATTATGTGTGCATATACTAGGAGGCTAACCCACATTAGGCTTGTGAGCATGGGAGCATGGGAACAAGCTCTAGTGGAGTATGGGTTAGGACTAACCTTAAGGGTTAAGGTTAGGGTCAGGCATCCAAGGGTCACACTTTGGAAATGGAAAGTCAAGAGTCACTTGAGGGCCCTCCTATATAATAGGGGCATGGGGCACACTCAAGGGAGCTTGGGGGGCTTGGAGGCTTGGAGGTTTATGCTATGGTCTCTTGTGTAGAGGTTCATATCTACTCATCTACCATTTCACACTATAGCTACATGCTATTGGATTGGAATTATACCTCTTGATGGTATGGGACATCAAGGTAGAGGTATGATGTATGTCATTTATGATTCATGTGTGCATCGCTTGGGCTCGGGGGTGATTGGGTGGTTGAGTTTATGCCTGATTTATGCATGTTTATGCATAACAATTATCTAGAGAGATCTTAGGGTTTTAATAGTCATCCAGGGGCACAACCTCCATCACTAGTAGCCTCTCCATCTCCATTAACTTCGTATTCCCTTACCTCTCTAGAGAACGGCCATTTCCTGGCCATCCCCTGCATTGAAATCCACGCCACCATCACCCTCATCAATGAGCGACAGCTTCATCACATCGACTACATCCATGGCATCTTCGCCTCCCATTCTCCTTCTCTGGATCCTCTCTTCACACAGACCAACATCCCACCCCATTTCCTTGGTCACCCCCCATTGTCACTGCGGCTATCCTTGCCACCCTTGTCTTCCTCACCTTCTTCGAGAGCGATCTTGGAATCTCTTTCGACAGAGATTCCTCCCGCAGCCGTCCACCCCTCTGTTTGCCCCACCTCATTGATTTTTTCAGAGCCTACTCCTCGCATCACCACCTCATCTTTGATTTTTCCCCGCTCTCATAGACACATACGCGAGTTACTTACTTCAGCCTCTACCACCCTTATCATCCCTCCGCCACCTTCTGTCTCGATAGCACCGCCTATTTGGCCGAGTGTCATCTTCACCATCTTCTCCACCCCCTATGTTGGTCTCTTTTCGAGCCTCCCTTAGACAGTTTTGACCACTCCCTCCGACGTGGCAAGGCTCCCTTCGGAGTGCTATCTCATGGCCGACACGTTGATGGAGGCCTCCCGACGGATCACTACCATGGGTCTCATCTACCAGTTCATCTTGGGTGCCTTCATCATCACTGATGCCAACCGGCACTTGTGTTTCGGTTGATTTATCTAGCTGAGAGGGCCATTCAAGAGGCTACAACATGGGTAGAGGATGCAGAGGAGGCCCGCTTCCCCATCCTCAATGAGGATGCCATGGCAGCCATTCAAGAGCAGGAGCGCACTCTTTTGGTAGAGACCCAGGCAACATGAGTACGAGATGCAGGTGCTCTATGTGGAGCATGAGATAGAGCTTGCCACTTTGCAGGATGCATATGCACGCACTCTTATACAGCTCTGTCAGCAGTATGATCTTGAGTTAGCCAATCTCCGTCTCAGCAAGCTTCATCTCCAGAGGATGACCTTGTAGAGTTCTAGCGTCTCATCGAGCGGCGTCGTTCTATTGGGCTGGCCCACATCCCACATCCACCATTGGTCTTGTAGGGCTTGGGACTGAGGCCTCGTCCCATACCACTCAGGATGGTTGATTTGGTCTTCAATATTTTTTATTTTTCTGTTTGCCTATGGGCCTGTATTGACCATGGCCAGATTTCATTTTGTATCTTTGCATGTTTGGACTTCGTGCTGGAATTTTTCCCTGGATGAAGTGGCCAGTGATTATTGTTTAGTTTGTTTTTTCTTCTATTGGTGTAAGCGTACCCTTCATGCCAGATGCTTTGCCTGGACGAAGTTGTAATACATATAGAGATGGCTTGCTGGATGCAGGCAAACATGTAATACAGAGAGAGATGGCTTGCTGGATGCAGGCAAACATGTAATACAGAGAGAGATGGCTTGCTGATGAATTTTCCCAAGAGGTTAGTTCAATCATTTTTTCCACATCAAGCTTGCTGGATGAAGTTTCCCAGAAGCCCAATTGAATCATTTTTATTATTTGTGTATCTCTCTTGAAGATTTTCCCGAAAAGATCATTGTATGAGGTATACCTAGGAGCCTGTGCCTGCTGCCTGAGGTCTAGGTTGCCAGAGAACCACCTATTTTTTCTATGGCATTCACTGGGACATTGAGTTGAGTAGTAGTGCGCAACCTATGTGGATAGAAAGCCAGGTCCTCCACACTCACCACCAAGGAGCAAATCCTCCCACTATCACCTCAATTGCCGTCTCACTACCGGTGCCCTCTGACATCTTTGACCGCCGTCCACCACCGATGCCCTTTGACATCTTTGAGTCCTCCAACTACCTATGGCACTTACAATGTGCATGGATAACTCCGAAGGGTACGCATGGAGGTAACACCCCTCTCCCTTTCCCAAGGTAGTGCAAGATCCTCTTTGAGTACCATCTCCCTTTTCCTGATGTGGAAGATCTTTGCTCTACAGAACATGATGAGGGGTTGGGACCTCGAGGAGGAGGGCACCCAAAGAGGAGTTAAGGGGAGAATTCTCGGGTGTAGCACATTCTCTCTCATGTATGACATTCTCCCTTGTGTGGCATATACTCTATGGATCACAGTCTCTCTTGTATCATTCCTTTCTGAATTTTGATATACATTGTTACACTCTTGTGGTGATTTTATCCTCCCACTACATCTACCATTTAAAATTCTCAATTTGTATGGATCTGGTGATCATTGGGTTAGGGAAGATTACTAGAATGTGGATCTAAGGTAAAATTATAAAATCTAACGGTTGGATTTTTGTAGATGTAATTTGTAAAATTTGTTTCGACTATAAAAGGCCTAGTAAATCAATTGTAATTTGATTCTAAAAAATCAAATATTGAATCTTTTTATCAAAAAACCTCTAAGGATTACTATACTTGTTACCATGAATTTATTTAAAAATGGCTTAATTTGAGTGTGAGAAGGTTTATTTTCACTCCTCGCAAGCAAAAATCCCTATATTGCATCCACTCTTCCCTTTTCAATTCTAAAACCAATCCTAGTTAGGTTTAGAAATCTAGGCTTGGTAATCTACAAAACCTAGAGATCATGCCATGTATCAGCCTTAGGTGGGCACAAATCTTACATGTTCATGTCACTTTGTTTCCACATTATCTTGGTGATGATCCACATAAGTGCCATGTCACTTTATGTCCACATCAGCTTGGTGATGATCCACATAAGCACCATGCCACCTCCACCCTCCATGTCAACATGATTAACCTAGTTGAAATTTCACCTCATCATCCTAGTCATCATTAATGCCATATCATCTTGCCACCTTTGCATGCCATCTCACACTTGGTGACATGGCATGCTATATCATGCATTGTTTCACATCATCCCTCCATATGGCAATCCATGTAGACATGGGAGTAGCCATATCATTATCCATAATGGTGCCATGTGGTATGGCGGGTGCCACATGGCATGCATGCATTTGCCACATGGCACCTTCTCCCCTTTTCATTAAATTTCATAATATTAAATTTTTAATTAAATTAATATGTATTTTTCTTTTGAAGATAACATCATACATGAAAAATATACATAGAAAGAAAAAATATAAAATTTTAAAGAATGAAATATCTAAACTATAAATATTAAAAAAATTTAAAAAATTAATTTTAAAGAATGAAATATCTAAATTATAAATATTAAAAATTTAAAATAATTAATTTCAAATGATTATATTTTTAAATTATTAAATAGTATTTTTTAAAATTCCATGTTATTTCATTTTAAAAATCCCTTCATTAAGCCCTTATAAATTTTTCTCTCTCAGCTTCCTTGAGAATGGATTCTCAAAGTTGTAGGAGTTGAAAACGTAGTTCAAGTCAGCATGATAGTTCTATTGGCTCTACAAGTGGTATTTAGAGTTCTTAAGGATCCATAAATAACCTAAATTCATTATAATGTCTTAAAGAAATTTCATTATAATATCTTAAAGAAAATAATAACCAAGACTTGTTTTTATGGGTTTATAGGTGGCATGTGTAGTTTAGTATCCCATTGACTTGTTTATAGGTGGCATGTGTAGTTTAGTATCCCATTGATTTGGAGCTTCTTTGAGACTAGTCATGGAAAGGGTGAGCATGATGGTGCAAGCACGTGTGTGAAACACGCTTTGAGACATCATCAATTGCAAGCAAGATGTTGAGCGATTCAAAGATGTGCACACCACTTGGTAGAGTGGTGTTTCCAGCATTTATGTGGGAGCACAGCCTCATCCTATCCCTCTCGTGATGCTAGGATTGTCATGAGATTTTTTTTGTGTGTGTGGATGTGGTGGCCTTAGTGCGAGGTTATCGCGAGACGATTGAGGTGTCGCACTTTACAAGGGTCACCAATTAACGTGTCATATATATTTTATTAGTGCAAGTATTTTTCACATGTGATGATTATTAATTTTGGTTGGCCTTGATGAGCCAAATGATTGTACATATTATTTATCAGCACTTATGCATGATGTTGCTATTTAGCCCATGTGATAAAGGATTTTTAGTTTTATATACTTTTTGTATGAACAAGCACTTAATGCTTGTTATTTTTGTTAAAGTGGAAAATAAAAGCCCAATTTTGTATGAATAATGTATTATTAAGTCTAGGGCTAATTTTTGAAATACAATATTAAAATACTCATGTCATGAAGGGAGCCACATACATGAGGGGAAAGATTGACCCAATTGGTGTCGACGGTGATCTTTATCTTTTCTTCTTACAATTTGTTTATGCTATGCTTGTCTTGTTAAGTTTTGGAAATTCTAAGCTTCTATTCAACAAATATACATGAGCAATTTGATTTACTCTCCTAAGTGTACAAGAGGTCGTCCTAACAACGTGACTCAAGATCTTCGATCATGCGATTTAAGATCTTACATCATGTGATTCAAGATCTTGAATTGTGTGATCTTGGATTGTGTGATTTATGCAAATCTTGATCGGTGAATTCAGAAGTTGGATCGTGTGATCATAGAAGCCCACAATCCATGATTTTAGTTCATCCCGATCCATAATTCAAGATCTTAGATGGTGTCATTCAAGATATTGAATCATGTGATTTAAGATATTGGATCATGTGATTTTAGTTCATTGTGTGGGATTGCATGATTTATGTAAAGCTCAAACCATGATTTGAGGAGTTAGACTATGTGATTATATATGCCCATAATCCATGATTTTGGTTTATCCCACAATCTATGCTAGCGTAGATCATAGAAGGGGCTCATAGGAGCCCCTTTTTTGTTTGAGCATGGGAAAATCAATCAAAAAAGGGGCTCATAGCCCCCTTTTTTTTGCTCATTCCAATCTAGGATTCAAGATCTTAGATTGTGTGATTCAAGATCTTGGATTATGTGATTTATGTAAAGATCGATCGATGATTCAAGAAGTTGGATCGCACGATTGTAGAAGCCCACAATCCTCGTTTTAAGCTCAACTAATCCACGATTCAAGATCTCGGATCATGTAATTTTAGTTTATCATGTGATCTTTGATTGTTCAATTTATGTAAAGCTCAATCTCAGTGATTTAAGAAGTTGGATCGCACGATTGTAAATACCCATAATCCACGTTACTAGAAGATCTTGGATTATGTGATTCAAGATATTAGATCACGTGGTTCAAGATCTTGGATCATGTGATTTTAGTTCATCATGTGATCTTGGATTACTTTATGTGAAGCTTGATCATTGATTTAAGAACTTGCATCACGTGATTGTACATGCCCACAATCCACGATTTTACTTCATCCCAATCCAAAAAAGGGGCTCACAGAAGCCCCCCCCTTTTTTTTCTAAGTATGGATAAATCAACAAAAAACAAAGGGGCTCTTGTGAGCCCCTTTCTATGATCTACACTAGTGCAGATCATAAAAGGGGTTTATAGGAGCCCCCTTTTTTGTTTGAGTATGGGCAATCGACCCAAAAAGAGCTCAAAGGAGTCCCTTTTTTTACTCATCCCAAACCATAATTCAAGATCTTGGATCGTGTAATTTTTGTTCATCGGGTGATCTTGGATTACGTGATTTATGTAAAGCTTGATCGATTGTTTTTAGAAGTTGGATTGCACGATTGTAGAAGCCCACAATCCACAATTTTAGTTCATCCCAATCCACGATTCAAGATCTTGGATCGTATTATTCAAGATCTTGGATCATGTAATTTTAGTTCATCGTGTGATCTTAAAGCTAGATTGACAATTTAAGAAGTTGGATCATAAGATTTTAGATGCTCACAATCCATGATATAAGCTCAACCCAATCCACAATTCAAGATCTTGGATCATGTGATTCAAGATATTATATTGTGTGATTCAACAGTTTGGATCGTGTGATTTTAGTTCATCATGTGATCTTGGATCATGTGATTTATGTAAAGCTCAATCAATGATTTGAGAAGCTAAATTGTGTAATTATATATGCCCATAATCCATGATTTTAGGTCATCCCAATCCAAAAACAAATGGGTCCCTTTTTTGTAAGTATGGGCAAAAACGGAAGAAGAGAGGGTTTGGGAAAATCAACAAAAAAAAAGAGGCTCTTATGAGCCCTTTCTATAATTTGTGCTAGTGCAGATCATAGAAGGACTTACAAGAGCCCCCTTTTTTTGCTCATCCTATCCACGACTCAAGATCTTGGATCGTGTGATTCAAAAGATCTTGGATCATGTGATTTTAGTTCATTGTGTCATCTTGGATCGTGTCAATTATGTAAAGCTCGATCAAGGATTTAAGAAGTTGGATCACATGATTTCAGAAGCCCACAATCCATAATTTTGGTTCCTCCAAAGGGCCACGATTTAAGATCTTGGATTGTGATTTAAGATCTTGGATCATGTGACTCAAGATCTTTGATCACATGATTTAAGATCTTGCATCGTGTTATTCAAGGTCTTGGATTGTTTGCTTTTAGTTCACCGTGTGATTACATGATTTAAGATCTTGCATCATGTTATTCAAGGTCCTGGATTGTCTGCTTTTAGTTCATCGTGTGATCTTGGATCTATAGTTTATGTAAAGCTTAATTGTTGATTTAAGAAGTTATATTGTATGATCGTAGGAGCCCACAATCCACAATTCAAAATCTTAGATCGTATGATTCAAGATATTAGATTGTGTGAAGCAAATTTATTGTGTGATCTTGGATCGTGTGATTTACGTAAAGCTCAATCAGTGATTTGAGAAGTTGGATTGTGTGATTGTATACACCCAAAATCCACAATTTTAGTTTACCCCACAATCTATGCTATTGTGTGATTGTATACACCCAAAATCCACAATTTTAGTTTACCCCACAATCTATGCTAGCCAAAACATAGAAGGGGCACATAAGAGCCCCCTTTTTTCCTGAGTATGGGTAAATCAACAAAAAAATATGCTCACACAACAAAGAGCCCCTTTTTTTAAACATCCCAACCCACGATTTTAAGAAATTGGATCGTGTGATTTTAGTTCATCGTGTGATTTGTATAAAGCTCAATCCAATGATTTTAGAAGTTTGATTACTCGATTGTAGAAGCCTACAATGCACAATTTAAGCTCAACCCAATCCACCATTCCACCTATGAGCCCCTTCTATAATCTATGCTAGTGCAAATCATAAAAGGGACTCATAGGAGCCTCTATTTTATCTGAATATGGGCAATTTGTTGCGATTACAAGCTCGATGACAGCTAGATCCAGGCATGATATGTACTAGCATGGTAGACAGTAGCATGCCAGTGAGTGATAATAAATGGCCGCGTCCAGCTCGCCCCACAGTGTGTGGACATTAGATAGTCTTCTACCTATTATGCATTGTGTGAGAGTGGATATGGCTTCCCTCTATTGTTAGGGTTACATCAATCTATTAGTTATTTCTCTCTTGTGTGTGCTCTCTCTCTCATTATCTGTCTTTTATCATGGTATCAGAGCTTGGTGCTCTCTATTAGGGTTTTGTGAGTGAGTGAAGAAGAGGGATTTTTTTTTGTTTTGGAGCTATCCATTGGAGCTTGGAGCTTGGAGCTTGGAGAAAAAAGAAGCTTGGAGCACACACCTACTCAACAGATCTAAAAGCTAAGGACCACGGATAAGCAAAGCTAAACACCCTTGAGCGGATTACAGGCGATTTAACACAAGCAAAGCAAGATTTGAGTTGCCCAAAGCAAGTGGAAATTCTATTTTTTTTCTTGCAAGCTTTAATGGAAAGCTTGAGAGCTAGATTGGAAAGAGGAAAATGCATGTAATAGGTGAAGGGCACATGTATGTGGCATTGGTGAATGGAATAGCAACTCATATGCAAACCCTTGATTGATTTGGAGCAAATCTATGCATTGAACAAGAGGGAAAATCACTGTTGGAAGCCTCACAAAAACAAAGAATACATGCCATAAATTGGAGCCATTGGAGGGTCACTCTATGAAAATTGATGTGATTAGGGTATGGCACAAGGTCTTATATCTCACCCCAAACACTTTCCACCTCAACCAAAGCATATTGGAGGATTTAAATCAATCACAAGGGGGCTGAAAATCAATGCAAAAATCAACTGTGGAGAAGAAAAATTTAAGCAAGCCTAAATGGAGGTATATCATTCATAATGAGCTTAGCAATTGGTCTCTACATATGTATGTATCCTTGGATAGAACCCACAAGCACTAATTTGAAGGCAATGATGCAAAACAAGCAAGATTAATAGGTTTGTTAACTATGATTAGTGAACAGAGCTTCACTAAATCATTAATTACTCCTTCACACTACTCAAAATTGGAGCAATTCCTCTTACATGGAGGTGGATCAATATTATACAGAGCTAATGAATGGTTGCAACCTGAATTTGGATATCATTTGAAGTGATTAGAGTGGGATTAGTGACTAAAAATCACTATCGATAAGTTTTTATCAAAATAGAGTACAATATTTGGCAAGAGTTTGATCTCAGATGATGTTGAAAGCAAGCAAGGTTGCCATTCCCTAGAGAAGGGAACATGAGCAGTAGGTCACTTGAGATTGTTCACAGTGATGTATGAGGGACTTGCACACAAAGCCCATCCATTAGTGGCAGCAAGTACTATGTAACCTTCATTGATGATTATAGCAGGATGACTTGGATCTATTTTCTCAAAGAGAAGAGCAAAGTGTTAGCAAAGTTCATGGATTTCAAAGCATTTGTAGAAAAGCAATATGGTTGTTGGATCAAATGCTTAAGGACAGATGGAGGTGGTGAATACACCTCACATGCATTAGGAAGAATGGCATTAGAAGGCAGCTTTCATGCAGGTACACACCTAAGGAAAATGGTGTTGCTGAGAGGAAGGAAGAGTGCTAAATAAAGAAATGTTTTTTGGAGAAAAATTCTCTGCTGTATAATTGATTGTTTATGGACGAAAGAAAAAATTGTTATTGGATATATGTCATAGATCTCCAATAAGATCATTTGTCTTGTTTAAGAAATCATTTTCTGAACCTCTTAAGTCTTAGGATCTCATGGACGATATCAAAAATAGAAATTTAATAATATATCATTTTTGGCAGAATCATGAGACGAGGAAACCATGGCCGTCAGCAAGACCCTCTCTCTAAAGATGATGAGCTTGACCTTGACGTTTGCAAGGCTCTTCATAGAACTCAGCCAGGACCCTTCAAAGGAGAAGGGGAGAACCTGGGCGAGGCTGTGGAGAAATGGGTGGAAGCCATGGAAGAATATTTTGACGTCACCGGCTACAATGAGCAAAGCAAAATGGCTCTTGCTAGGCTGAAGATAGTGGAAACAGCCAGGGTGGCATGGAGGAACCATTGTGACACCAACCGTCTGGACAGAAATACTCAGTCCTGGAACGACCTTAAAACCTATTTAAGGAATAGATTTTGTCCCCCTAGATTTTTGGAAACCAAAATGAACGAATTCTTAGAGCTGAAGCAGTGGAGTAAAACCATCGAGGAATATCATCAAGCCTTCGCTCTTCTACTCAAATACTCACCACCTCTAGATGAAGAGCAACTCATGGCCAGATTCATTCGAGGAATGAACGAGCCCCTGGACACACTGGTCAAAAATGCCAAGCCAGTGTCCATGGGGCTGAAGCTGTCAGAATGGCAAAGGACTTTGCCAAAGCCTTCATCGTACCGCCAAAGCCAGCTCCCTCATCCTTTAAAAGATTTCAGACACCGGGAAGTTCTTCCAACTTTTCGCCTCCAAAGAGACACTAAGGTCATGTGGAGACGGGAAGCTTCAGAAATGAAGAAAGACCTTTCCCCCCCAAAGTACATTCTCAGGAAATCCGGCTCTCTCCAGAATGCAAAGGGAAGAACTTCGAAGTGAGAACAAATGCTTCGGGATGTCAGGGATTTGGGCACCAGCTTAAGGATTGCCCATCTCCTTTGGTGGGCCTAGGAAGCCACGGTCCCAGAGTTCAGAGACAGACTCCTTCATATATCAGGCCAATCAAGGTCCCCTACGCTAGAATCAGGGTAACCCAAGAAGAGTGCCAGCTCAACCTACAACCTCCATGCAAAACAGTTTCCAAACTCTCTCCCAGAATTGGAATAACCAAAGAGAGAGAGTTCCACCTTAGACTGCAGCAGCCAGAGCAGTCACCATAGCTGAGGAAGTGGAGGAAGAGAAAGGACAGATCTATGCGCATCAGGGGAATAACCATCAATTCTCAGTCCTCCGGACTCCAGCAGAGTACCAGGGTAAGAAATTCAAGCTTTTGATTGATTCAAGCAGTACTCATTCTTTTATTTCCCCAGGATGTTTGCGTAAATCAGTCCTAAATAAAAAATCAGGGAAACCTATGCAAGTGGAATTAGCCAGTGGGAAGATTCTTCTTACTCACCTTGAGACTGACCTTATTCAGTTTAGCCTAGATGGGAACGTAACAGAGTGCTAGTTCAGAGTCCTACCCCTGGGAATATATGATGGAATCCTTGGAATGGATTGGCTCCATAAGAATCAGGCTGTCATTCATTGTCACAAAGGTACCATCTCTTTCCTTGACCTTCACGGGAGTAAAGTTCAAGGAATTGGAATTTTCGAATCCCCAGTGCTACATTTAGTCAAGGCTTCCAAATTATTAAAAGGGCTCAGAAAGAAGCAAGCTGTGTATGTCGTTAAAATGAATCCGTGTATGTCGTTAAAATGAATCCAATAGACATAAAATGCAAGGCTAAAGAACCAGAGTGGTTAAGTGAGTATGCAGATGTGTTTCCTGATGAGCTGACTAAGATGCCTCCATCTCGTGAAGTAGATCATGATATCAAATTAACCCCCGGAGCTCGCCAGTAGCCCAGCGTGCATATGCCAGTCCCTAAAGCCATAGAACTTAAGGAACAGTTAAGATAACTATTAGAGCAGGGATTCGTCAGACCCAATGTCTCACCTTGGGGTGCGCCCGTTCTCTTTCAAAAGAAGAAAGATGGAGCGTTAAGACTCTGTATTGACTACTATTGACTACAGAGGATTGAATAAATTAACAATTAAGAATAAGTATCCTATTCCTAGGATTGATGAACATTTGGATCAGTTAAGTGGGACCCAAATGTTCACAAAGATAGATCTCAAATTCGGTTATTACCAAATCAGAATCAAGGAGCAAGACATCCCAAAGACAGCATTCAATACTCGCTATATGGGCATTATGAGTTCACAGTCATGCAGTTTGGATTGACTAATGCCTCGGTGACATTCAATCGTCTTATGCAGGATATTCTTAGAGAATACTTTTATGATTTTGTTCTTGTCTTCTTTGATGATATCTTAGTATACTCAAAGAATATTGCAAACCATGAAGATCATGTGCGCAAAGTCCTGGAAATTCGAAGGAAACACCAACTCTTTGCAAAGAAGAGCAAGTGTTCCTCCTCTGTTGACCAGGTTGAATACTTGGGATTCATAGTGTCAAAGGATGGGATTTCTCTTGACCCCGCAAAGATCCAAGCAGTAGTTGAATGGCCAAAACCCAATTCAGTAAAAGAAGTCAGAGGATTCCTAGGGTTAACTCGATGGTATAGGATCTTTATACCTGGGTATGCTCAGATAGCGTCCCCTTTGACTAACCTTCTCAAGAAAAGTACACTTTTTCAGTGGATTGCAATGTGTTAACTGGATGCCTTTGACAAGCTAAAGACATCCTTAGTAACCAACCCTGTTCTTACATTGCCAGATTTTACCAAACCCTTTGAGGTAGTTACTGATGCCAGTGGATTTTCCTTAGGCGGTGCTCTAATGCAGGAAGGTCATGCAATGGCCTATTAATCTAGAAAACTCAGAACACATGAGAGGAATTATGCCGTCCATGACTTGGAGTTACTCTCAGTAGTAGTGTATGCTCTAAAGTTGTGGAGACATTATCTTTTGGGACAAAGGTTCACCTTGATGATGACAGATCATCAAAGTTTGAAGTGGATCTTCACCCAAAGGGATCTCAACATGCGTCAAAGGAGATGGATGCAGACCCTACAGGAATTTGATTTTGAGATAAAGTATCGACCAAGGAAAGAAAATGTGATTGCAGATGCGCTCACCAGAAAAGCCTCCTTGCTTGCAATTACAGTGGTGTCAAATCCATTGATCAATGAAGCAAAGGAGAAAATCATGCAGGACAAATTCTTTGCCCCTATTGCTACCCTTCTGATGCAGGAAAGCAAGACTCCTTAGGAAATGAGTCGAGTTCTTGGGTACAAACTGGATGAAGGATGCATGTATTATAATAATCGGCTATGTATCCCCAATGATGTGGGAATAAAGGGAAGAATTCTGAGAGAAGCCCATGATAGCCTGATAGCTGGACATCCAGGGTTTATAAAAACCTATATGTCTGTGAAGAAAAGCTTCTTCTGGCCAGGACTCAAAAAGGATGTACTTGATCATGTGTTGAAATTCTTGATGTGCCAAAGAGTCAAGGCAGAGAGAGTCAAGATGCTAGGGAAACTACAGCCTTTAGACATTCCACAGATGAAGTGGGAATGCATCAGTATGGACTTTGTCACTGGATTACCTTCAGTGCAATCAGGTTACAACTCCATTTTTGTGGTGGTTGATAGGCTGACCAAAGTTGCCCATCTAATTTCAGTGAAAGAAACATACTCTGCAGAGCAGTGGATGTTGCCAGAGTTTTCCTTAAGGAGATCTTCAGATTGCATGGTTTACCCAGGAGGATAGTAAGTGACCGAGATCCCAAATTCACATCAAAATTCTAGATTACGTTCTTTGAAGAAGTAGGAACTTTCTTGGATCTCAACACAGCCTGTCACCCCGAAACCGATGGCCAGATGGAAAGGGTGAATCAAGTAATTGAAGATATCCTTAGGTCATGCTGCACAGCAGGGAACCCAAGAAGTGGTTAAGTCATCTGCATTTGGTCGAATTCGCTTACAATGCTTCTTATCATCGGAGCATTGGGATGAGTCCTTTCAAAGCTTTGTATGGACAAGATTGCCTTACACCGTTGACTTGGTCTGACCCATTAATCAGAGTCAAAATGTCCAGACAAATGCTTGACGACATGGACCAGCAGATGCAATCAATCCGTAAAGATATAAAGGTAGCCCAAGACAGGCAAAAGCAGTATGCAGATAAAAAGAGATCTGAGAGAGAGTTCGAAGAATCAAATATGGTATTCATTCGAGTATGACCAAAAAGAAGTTCCTTATCCTTAGGGAAGTACAAGAAGCTCGCTCCCAGATACTGTGGGCCGTATGCTGTCATAAAGAAAGTAGGCGTATTGATTATTCTATGTTTCTGAATACAAGAAAATATTATTTTTCCTTGCTTTGCCTAGTGAGACAAAAATTTCTAGAGAGTGGTAAATCAATATTGGGATATTTTTGGATAAATAAATTCTACAGATATCAAAAAAATGTTTCCCTGAAATAGAAAATCAAAATAGATTTTCCAAGGTGCAATTGAAATTAATAAAAATTGATTTAGAAGACCTTAGCCTAAGGGTCAAGATTTTTGAATTTTTTTTTATTATGGTCCAATTAAGGTTCCTATGGACCAATAAGATTAATCCAAGTGTTGGGAAAAAGATAAATCCAAAGAATAAAAGAAAATACCCAAAAATGAGTAAATGTCCACATAAGATGAAGAGTTGACTAAGTACTAGGTTTATTAGTTAAAAATTATGAAGTATTAATAAAAAAATGAGATATTTTAGAGTAATCATTCATTTTTGACACATGGGTAAGGAAAAGGGGGCCCTTCAAGGAGGCGTCTATTTCATATGTGTGGATGAGTTTTAAACTAAAAAATAATAGGATATTTTTATCTCTCCTCTCTCCTAAATCAAACCAAATCAAAAAGGGAGCCAAACTGGTCCAAAACTTGTCCAAATTTAGCCAAATTGAAGCTGAAAAATTCTAGAACTCAGTTGGACTTAGTTAGTGGCCTCCCTCACCTATAAATAGACCCTCATTCCTTTGTATTCTCATCTTTGAAACTAAACTATGCTGGTATTACTCTAAGTTAAGCTTATTTTCTATTATCCTCTAAAAACCCTCTACAAATTGAAGAGATTCGAGCTTCTCTCTCTCTCTCTTTAATCTTCCTTGGAGACTCCAACAACATACCAAACCAATTGATTGGTTGGGGGCCTCTACTGTGATCAAAGAATCAAGTAATTTAGGAGGTAAAGTGTGGATTATTGTCTTCTTTTTCTTAAATCTCCAAATGTTTCTCTTCTCAACCCCTCTCAAGCTTGAGAAGCATTAATTTGAATGGCTTTTGAATACTATTGAAGTTCTTTAATATATTGTTATGAAGAAATACATAAATTTCTATTTATGCTTAATTTATAATGGTTTTTAAGCATTTCTCTCTCTCCTCCAAAGAATGGTCATTCCTATGACCTATTCTCAATTCGAATGAAGCTTCTCATGAAGCATTTCTCTAATCTAAAAGTAATTTCTATACTTGTCTAATAATTGGAGGCCAAAATAATGGCATTTTAATACTTTTATGATAATAAATTTATGGTAAAATTAAGAATCAATCCATAATTGGATAATGATCCAATTAGTGGTTATTCTAATCACATGAATAATACTAAACTTTATTCTTTCAAATTTATTGAGAATTACCAGTAGTAGCAGTAGAGCTATGGTAAAATTTTTATAAAATTAACACATAAATCATTTTCATTCATAATATGAAAAGAGGACTTCCTACCATATTCTAGGATTAATCATCCTAGATTAATTGAATGATTCTCATTATAATCATGAAAAATTAATTTTTATGTTTATGCATAAATAGTTAATTACGAAAAAGAGAAATTTCTAGTAATCCATTTTTATGTTAAAAGAGTAATCCCCATGACAATGGAAATCCATGTACTCCAATGAAGTAAGAGAAAAATTGTGATGCTAAAATAATGCATATTTTATTTAAAAATTAAAGAAGGATTTTAGTTAAATTTATCTTTTTGCATAGATAAATTTTAAATGATGAAAGAGGAATTCCCACTATATTGGAATCCAAATATTTAAATGAGGAAAGTGTAATTCCTAGTGTAAAGGAATTAATAAAGATTTTTATTTAAATTTTAAGAGAAAATTTAGTTAAATTTATCTTTTTGCATAGATAAATTTTAAATGATGAAAGAGGAATTCCCACTATATTGGAATCCAAATATTTAAATGAGAAAAGTGTAATTCCTAGTGTAAAGAAATTAATGAAGATTTTTATTTAAAATTTAAGAGAAAATTTAGTTAAATTTATCTTTTTGCATAGATAAATTTAAATGATGAAAGAGGAATTTCCACTATATTGGAATCCAAATATTTAAATGACGAGAGTGTAATTCCTAGTGTAAAGTAATTAATGAAGATTTTTATTTAAATTTTTAAGAGAAAATTCAGTTAAATTTATCTTTTTGCATAGATAAATTTTAAATGATGAAAGAGAAATTCTCACTATATTGGAATCCAAATATTTAAATGAGAAGAGTGGATTAAATGATGAAAGAGGAATTCCCACCATACTGGAATTCAAATGTTTAAATGAGAAAAGTGGAATTTTTAGCTTAATGGAATTAATGGATATTTTTATGTAATTTTTAAGAAGAATTTTAAGTAGATTTAATTTATGGTAAAAGAGGAATTCCCATGATGATAGGCTTGCACTCATTGAAATGAGAAAAATAAGGATTTCAAGTTTATTCAAAAAAATAGGTATTGATATTTTAGTTAAAAGAAGAATTTTTATGATATTTAAGAAAAGATGGATTTGAATTAAATTTTAGTGTCAAAAGATGAATTTCCACCATAATTCTACCTAATGAATTAAGGCTGAGAAATTATGTGGCATAAAGAATATCTTTGGATATTTTAATTGGTAAAATCACTAAATTGATATTTACCCAAAATCTAGATGTTTAGTTGAAGGAAATCCTTATAGAACTAAACCGAATGAATTTGGTTAGACTATGTGAGGGACGGACAATAAACCTAATTGTCCTTCTCTCGATCTAAATCAGACAAAAACTTCATGACCAATTCCAGTTACTAAATCCAAAGAATAGACTACCAAAATTAATCTAGTTTTTCCTTGACCAAACTCACCAAGAATCTAGTTGGATAAATGGACAAAATGATGGGTTTGGAACCTCTGTTTTTTCATTCAAAGGATTGTTTTACGCCAGAATGCTGGAGGAAGCATTTGGCTTATGTTTTTCTAAGAGGAGGTTCATTAGAACAGCTGGAGGAAAGTCGTCAAGGGACGTTGCTCGCGGCAAAGCCTACTGAGGTCTTGACCAGCCTCGATACGGTTAAAATGGTGCGCTTCCGGTACGATGGGCGAGGACCAACGAAGCGGTCCCTGAGTGAAGTGCTAGGACACCTAAGGAGGATCCTAGAGGGTTCTGACCAGGCGATGCACGGGCTCGCGATTGCTAGGACACCTATGTGTACATCGAGGAAGATTTCGGATGGACAAAAAGAAAAGATTTTTTAGAACCAGATTTTGATACTGATCTCGTTGGTTGGCCAGCTGGTCTTTAAAGGATACATTTTTGTAATATAGTGGACTCAATATTTTGGAAAATGATGATCAGAAATATTATGATTTCTATTGAAGAATTGTTTTTAAAGCCAGTCGAATCTGTTTTATAAATGGCAATTTCATATTGGGTGTGTACGTGGTATGCCTACCTTGATTTTTGCATGAATCGTCGGATAGGGGGCCTGGGAACTCTTTTCCTCGGTACCTGAGCAAAAATCCAACCAAATCTTTATAAAGGAATCCCACCAATTCAGTGGTCAGGTGGTTGGCTAATGGGGTTAGGCTAGATCAGAGGATTCCTGAGAAACAACTAGATACGATTAGTTACGTTATTTAGTTTTAAATCCTGAGAAGACCTTGTTCTGTGGGAGGGGATCATCGGCTGTGTCTCGTAAATGAGGAAAAAAGCGGTGATTCCATGGACCAAGTGCAAGTCTCTTCTTGATCTAACCATGTGACTTCAGGTTCGGTCAGATCAGTTTATCTAGTTAAGACTTGACTCGTTAGAGTAATTTCCCCGTTAGAAGATTTTTCCCAACTGGCAGAATCGCCCGTGCCTTCCGGGTGAGGGGAGTCTTTCGGGCCCGCCGGTCTCGGAGGGGCTGCTCGGGCTAGCCTCTGGTCCCCGACATCCGCAAGCGAGGCCCCAAGTGTGTGGACCCCGCCCCGCGCGGGAGGCTGACACCGCTTCCGCCGTCGCGGCAGGAGCCCCGGCGGAGCGGCGGGCGGGGGACCTCGCAAAGTGCATGTAAAATCTGATCTAGACGGCACAATAGATAGGTGCCATGAGGCCTTCCAACTGGGACAAAATTTCAAAATTCATGAAGCAGTTGGAAGTGCCTAAGGAAGTAGGATAGAGCCAAAGTAGCTCCCAAAGGTAGTAGTACTTGGACAAGGAAGAACTCCCTCCCCCGGAGCCGTGGGTGTGGGGAGGCAGTGGGCTCTTATGACTCATGGATCCAAGTGGGGAGGCAACAACTCACTCAAAGATCAATACTACTAGTGCCCCTCTCCAATGGAGTCACCTGGTAGACTGAGAAAGGGGAGTACCAAGGTTAGAACCAACAGGCATACCATCCTATGGGGGTGGAAATGGAGTCAAGGTGGGAGAAGAAGGACAAGAGAGCCGGAGAAAATAGTTTTTGGGAAGATGACACCATCACCCCAGAGCAGATAGAGCCTCACGCCTTTACAGAACAGCATGGCTATAGACACAATGAAAAGAGCTAGGGCAAGGTATCCAAAGGTGTGTCCCATAGTCATGCAGTTTTAATGGGCGGACGAGAGAACTAGATTGGGCCACGCATGGGTGAGTAGCAAGAAAAAGGCCTATGAGCCAAGGTATGCCCTGGACCGCCCAATCAAATTTGTTTCAGGGGGCATCACCAACAGAAGAAAAAGCAAAAGCAAAAGGCAGATGGGATAGGCCATAGTTATTTGGACTATAGGATCTAGAGTCATGAATATCCCAATGCAAAAGTTTTCCAGAAGAACAACTGTGGGCTTCGGTGTTGGCATAGCATCCACCGTGATCATCACCAGGGTGCTGGCACTAGCGTCCATTGTGATTGCCAAGTGTTGGCACCAGCGTCCATTGTGATCGCCAAGTGTTGGTGGGGCCAACTAGCTCGTTTGGCCACCGCCTAGGTCGCGGACCACGGACCCATTGTGCAACAAACCATTATAAGAGCCTTCTTGTTTTGTAACAGATTTGTAACGGTTTCTTGGAAACGGGTAGTACTTGGATGGATGTAAACAACAAAGGGGGAATTATTTGGATATGTGTGGATTAGAGGAGAAGAAATAGAGATTAGAGCAAAAGGAATAGAGAATGCCTTCTTGCTTTGTAACAAACTTGTAACGGTTTCTTGGAAATGGGTAGTATCTAGATGGATGTAAGCAACAAAAGGGGAATTATTCAAATATGTGTGGATTAGAGGAGAAGGAATAGAGGATAGTTGAGTACTGAGTGGATGAGTGGAGATTTTGCTATTGTACTACATTGTATTATTCAAGCTAAGACTGAAGAATGTTGTTGGGGTTGGTCTCTCACTTGTCTTTGCTCTCCTTTGCATTATTCTATCTATTTTGCATCATTCCATGTTAAGTGCATTTCTGACGAGAACTCTTGTCTGGAATCATGACAGGCCTATGAACTAACGTGCATGTAGACATGATTAACTCCCCTAGATTAATTAGATGGGTAGCTCAACATGTCAGTGTTGGCTTATTTCATTGGGCACAATTGCATTAGTTGTGCTTTTCAGGAGCCGACTAGGTGGTCTAGAGAGGTAAGCCAAGACCTTCAGTTTGTGTGTATGTTTATTTGGTGTTTGGGGGTGGTGCCTTGTATACCTGATATCATCTTGTCTTCCTATAGTGCTAGCTAGTTGTAGCTAGTGTGAGAGCTAAAAAATCCCTCATAACCATGTCCATGATGCACTTTTTTTTTTGGAAACTTTTTTCTCTTTTAAGAAATGTCTTGGGACTAGCATAAAAATGAGCTGCAACATACGTCTCCTAGTCTAAAGGTAGTTTTTACACATTTATATCGACCAAGAAGGTAAGTAATGTGGGAAGGCCACATGCCTACCCTTGCAAAGATATAGAAAAGCCTAGAAGGACAAAGACGTTGAAAGGAGAAGAGAAGGCAGTGAAATCAAAGATGGCAAGTCCTTCTTTGAAGGAAGGAAGCTGACTGGAGGAAACAAAGGAACCAATCAAAGACGTTGAAAGGAGAAGAGAAGGTGGTGAAATCAAAGATGGCAAGTCCTTCTTTGAAGGAAGAAAGCTAACTGGAGGAAGTAAAGGAACCAAGATGACAAGTTGAGAGCTATTTGATTGAGAAACTGACAGAACAAGAGCCAATAGAAATAATTGCTAATTGAACTAGTGCTAATGAAAGGAGGAAGTGAGAGATTCTATGTTGACTAAATTAGTGTTGTCTAAACCACAGCTGACTAGAGGAAGCAAAGGAACCAAGTTGATAGGTTGAGGGTTGTTTGATTGAGAAGTCGATTGAACAAGAGTTGTAAGAAATAAATGCTCACTAAACTAGTGCTGACAAAAGGAGAAAGTGAAATTTTTTTTTGTGCTGATTGAATCAATGTTGTCTAACCCACAACTGACTGGAGGAAGAAAAGGAACCAAGCTATCAAGTTGAGAGCTGTTTGATTGAGAAGCTGACTGAACAAGAGCTGACAGAAAAAAGTGCTGACTGAACTAGTACTAACGAAAGGAGTAAGTGAAAAAAATTATGCTAGCTGAATCAGTACTGTTCGAATCAGAGCAAACTAAAAGAAATGGTAGGATGGGAGCTAATTGATTGAGAGTTGACTGAATGCAAACTACCTGAAACATAGCTGACCAAAAGAGGAAGAGGTAGTGTGCAATTTGTTTGAATTTGCTTAATTTTGCCCATTTTAGAAGGGGACTTGTGTGCAATTTGCTTGATACTATTTTCATTGAGTATTGTGTTGTAGTTTTGGCTTATTGCTTCAATCACATGCATACTTTGCTTGCATGATTTCATGGCGGATCATTTCCACACTTAAGTCTTTTGACATTTGTATTGGAGTGTGAAGGTTGGTTCGGCTTCGAGGAGACAACGGAACGGTAAGAGGTATTGTTGGGTAAAGGTTTGTCTTCTCTATCTCACCAAAAGTTTGCAACTTTGGTCATGAGAGCTTTGTCTCTCTTGTCTGTTCCATGTATGCATGCATATTCTTTGTGGTGAATGAGATGGATTGTTCATCTACATTATATGTTTAATTCATTTGGTATCTTAGTGGTGCTTACAGGAGCAATTAGGTCCCATTTAGCACATCTTTGGAGGTGATAGTTTGGCTACGAACAAGAGGAATGAAGAGGTGGGAAGAAAGGAAAATGTGACCTTGTTTGTGGCTTGGACTTCTTCAGTGAATTACGATACGAAGACCAACTGGTATAGTTGCATGCTACCATTCCTAGTTTTAACACGAAGGAGGTGAGTATTTGATGGGTATTGGTAAGGCTTCTGAGCTCTAAACTCCTCACAACACACATGCACTACTCACATGCACTATATGTTACAACATACACTTTGTGGTCCCTATTGTGAGTCCTCACGAAGTCTACAAGCACATACACGACTATATATGATAGATATATCTTCTTGGGACTAATTTCACTTATTTGGTTTATCTATAGTACATCGCAATCATGTCTACGGATCGATGAGGGAGTGTATCAACTAGAGCTTATGAGAAGATTGAAGACCTTAACTGCTACGGACTCCATTATACGACCACCTAATCTATGGCTACATCCTCAAGTAAGTCCTAAAATCTATTGTTTGTATCCTTGAGTAGCCTATTATGTTATATTTTAGCATTCCAACATGGTTGGGAAGTCCAATTTTGACTGGGTAGGAAGGGGTACGAATTAGAATAAGTGAAAGATTGTTAAAAAGTTACAATTCTCTGAACTACAATGACTTTTGATGCACAACCTAGAATGAGAAATTGTTTACATCAATAGAAAGATCATCTTGAGTAGATAACTTTTGGCTACTTGAACATCCCAATCGGACTTATGAGTCAAAAGTTGTGAGGTGCACAAGTTAACCGTGTCTGTAGGAGTTGTCCATGCTTGGCCAAAAGTTATCCACGCTTGGCATTTTCTCTCAACTCAATAACTCTTTTTGAGTTATGAATTTTACTTGATGTTATAGAGGCCTTGTAGTAGGATTGTGTCACGTATGACCTCAAATTGCTAAATTTAGAAATTGCTTAAAATTGGTAACGCTGCTCTTTTCCTCATTTACGCCTAGCTAAAAATAGCAAGTGGAATTTGGAAAAGAAGACCTAAAGTGCTAAGACTGAAGATTAGTAGTTGGAAATACCACATATTAAGCCTTATCTCATTTCAATACGTGTAGACCCACCTGCAAACCACTCCAAAAATGAACTTAAGCAAGGGTACATGGCTAAAAATCAAGCATTTCTGGGCTGATTTGCATGAGTTATCTACGCCTAGCCTTAACTTCCACACGGAGAGTCCAAATCACTTGAAACTTTATAGGTGGAGGAACCCTACTAGTACTTACACTAAACTTGACAAGGCGGTGAATTGGCTATTTTTAATAATTCTCCGGACCCCAAACCTTAAGCTAGCCTCTTATCCACAACTGGCTATAATTAGCAATCTATATACCTATTCCAAGTAAGCATGTGTATGGAGGTGGTCCTTGCCTAGATCTATCGCCCTGTCCTCCAAACAAAATTCTATTCTGACCACTTGTGTGAAGACGGCTAGGGACCTGGCAAAAATAGCCATCTATAGAGTAAAAAAGAACAAACAGAAATTAAAACTGATGGGTATGGGACCTTTTTGAATTTAAAATTTATAACCTCTGGTTCAACAAGATTAGAAACCTTGGATGGAATCTCCTTTGATTCCTTTGTGAATGGAAGCAAATTGTGTAAATTCTATGGACATCTAACTGAATCCAAGTTGAATGAAATGCATAAAGCTCAATAAAAGAAATAACTAGAAAAAGAGAATAGAAGATTGGATCAGGTGGAAGGCAAGGCCCAAGCCGAAAAAGCAAAACAAACAAGAAAAGAATATATATAAATAAAGCTGAGTGCTTGACGCACAATCCCTTCAGGAGATGATAAAAACATTTTGTCCTACGAAACATGGGAATGAATGGGAAAACCTAAACTTAAGGAAAAAAATCTTGTTTTGAGTTCATTCAATGGTTATGATTCCAAATGGCTCGGCATATTAACAAATTCCTACCATGTTGCAAATGATCTTTTGGAAGGTAGTTTTTATGTTGTTATGAACGTAGGTGAGATGTCGGAAGAGATCATACTGAGCTGGAACTAGATGGCCAAGTTTAGATCAACCCTAACTGGAAAGATCATACCATGAGCATGATGCTCCCCTCTAGAGTAAACACTATATATCTAACTAATGATATACCAATAGTATGGTCTAGCTCAGTAAGGGAACCTAAGCACTACATTTTAGATACGAAGGGGAAGATTATAATTAGTGTAGTAGAACCAGAGCCAGATTTGATGACATTGTTGGCCCCTAAAGCTGAAACCTTTCCAGAAGCTAACCAAGTTCTTGCTAATGAATCTCCTATAGTCTCAGTTCTTCTAAATGCAGACATGCCCAATGTAGTGGTAAATCGATAGTGATGGGTGGCACAAAATAATTTAGTAAATCTAGTTATGCATAAGCATTAAAGTTGTTTTTGGGTTCCCAAAAAGCAAGTACATTACTTGTCAGTGAAGGATGAATGGAGCCCTCTAGCAGTGAAACCTCAAAGAAATCAAGAGGCACCGATTAACTAGATTTAATCTCTCTTTTGCATATTTTATTCATATAATTGATTTTTTCACTTGATTTCAATCAAAGCTTTTGGGATGAGCCTAAACATAAATAAATGATTAATTCTCAGCATATTTTCAGCCTTGCTTATACTTTTCGATCTGTTGTTAGCTTTGATTTGCTATTTTCTATCAAAAAATGTTTTTTCAGCCAAAATTAAGTTGAATTGCAATATTGCTTTTTGATTTCCAATTCATGGTGGTCATTAAATATTAAGTCTATGCAATTTGTATATCCTACTTTTACATATTCTAATCATAATTACGATTTATAGCAAATATGGGAAGGTTATGCCGAAATTTTTCAGATTTTGGCAAAGCCTATAAATTCATCGAAATTTAAAATTTTCAGTGATACATGACTAGAATGACTCAAGATTTTAAATGACAGTCCATAATCATGTTCCACATAGGCATGCAAAACTTTATCCCTATTTGAGACAATTCACTGACTATTTTTAGTATTTTATGCTAAATCAGGCTATTTGGCATTAATTATGAATTAGCTACATAACACAAATGATGAGGGCTGGTCACAAAGTGAAATCACTTCTATGTTAAGTCTCGGTACCCTCCACATACCTATCAAATCTTATACCCATTGAAGGTCACTTGCTGTACCCTACACTAGGTAGCCCCAGACTGCATTTTTTTGGGCTGATATTGGAAATTTGACTATTTTCTTCCAAACCAAGTAGTTTCTGCTCCTACTCATAAGCAACTCTTGCATAATTCGGAATGTCACATCCAAAACCAATGAGATCATGCTTATGCACCAAAAATTTTGAGTATCTATTTTTAGGCAATATCATTTTTGGACCAAAATTATGTCTGAAACTGGCCGAACAAGTAACTTTTTGACTACTTCCTGCTCTAGTACTATTCTTGTTCCCATATCAATTTCTTTTCAAAACCCAACCTAAAATATTAAGAGGATCTAGGTAAAAATGTATTGAGGTTAACAAAATTCTTAGTGTGGAAACTGTAGAAATCTTTTACAAGCAGAAAGTAGAAAGCAAGATAAAATTATGCAGCAGCATGTAACACCATATTATAGAATTTGGGAATCTCCCAATTCCCATTTTTGAATACTAAAAAAGGGGGGACATGGATAACATGTTTGTAAGTTTCTCAAAGCCCTATCATGTGACCTATCATTGGAAAGCGCTTGAAAAATGGAATCTAAAGAGCCATAAACCACTCATTTTGGATTAATGGTGTTCAAGTTATGGAAAATCCAAAGTTTTGACCACATGTCCCAAACTTGTGGGAAATTCCCATATTCCCCAATATGGTGTTATGTGGAACGTATTACCAAGTTGGAGGCAAGGGTAAGGGAGACTGAACAACAAAATCAACTCATAGTTGACCTCCTCACACATCTTGAAGAAGAGAAAAGAACATCTACATTATGGGCTGCAAATTGCAATAAGATTAAGGGAGATAAGGAGCAACTTGAAAGGAGAAATGTAGATTTGACAAAAGAGAAAGAGGAAACAGGTAAGGAGCTAGCCACTATGAAAAGTGAAAGAAGTCAGCTCCAGGAGGTAGCAAAACAACAACTCAAAGAGACAGAAGCCAAGCTAACAAAGGAATCACTCAACACACAGAGAGACTAACTGCTCCGCTGTGATTGATGAAATGGAAAAAAAACTTTGTGAAGCCAAAGAAAACTTCATCACACAACTTCAAAAACATCAAGAAGAAGAAAAGAAGGTTGTACTGAGAAGTATTGAGAATGAGAAGGCACTTTCTTCCCAACTAGAAATAGCACAAAAAGAATGCCTCGGGTTCAAAGTAGAAGTAGAAGAAAAGAGAAAAGATCTAGAGTCCTCTCGGTCGGCTAGGAGAACTCAATGAAGGAGAGTCCTCCCTAAGAGAACAGGACCAAGGTACGCTGCTAGATACTACTGCAAACCATGTAGGCTAGAGTTGGCTACAGCAGTCGCACTTTGAAACCCTCCACAAACCCAATCCTTTTTCACATCACCTCTTCTTTTATCGCTCCTGAAAAAGAAATTTATTTTGAGTTTTCCCCTTATACATAAGGATATAGAGTGGATGGTCTAGAAACAATGCACCTATATTAATTATGGCCATTTTCACAATGAAATGAAGCTAGAAAATGCTAAAGACATCTTTGTGGTTCCAGTTCATCCTATAGTACTTAACTTTAGAGCATGGGTGAAAGTCTTGATGCATTCTCAGAAATTCACAGAAGATGAAGAGATAACCCCCTTAGGTTTGCCATAAAATCTTTCATTTGATTCTCAGAAATTCACAGAAGATGAAGAGATAACCCCCTTAGGTTTGCCATAAAATCTTTCATTTGATTCTCCTTGTCCTCTCCCAAGGATTATATAGCTAATAGAATAACTTGGTTGACCACATATGGACTCTATGAGGTAAGGGATTGCTAAAATTATCTAAAGATTAGAAATAGAAAATCTTACCAACCTTTGGGGATATGGAAGTTATACCTTTGTGCACCCATTTAGAAAATCTAGATGCACAGGGTTCAAGGGAATTTGATTTTATTCAGCTCAACTATCCCATACTGAAGGAAGAGGAAGAAACAGATTTAGCAGAAGGTATTCGTGATTACTTCTAGGATAAGCCTGAAAACCCAGATGTGGATGAGGATAAGAGGAAGCAACTAAATAAATTAACCTATCCTTATACCATGTCTATCTTCTCAACCACTCTTGGCTGAAGAATTCCTGGGAGTCAACCAAGTAATCTGGACAAGCCTACTGACCAAAAAGAAGCAGATACATCTCAACAAAAAGTACATGTACCACCGGCTCAATACTTAGTAAATGAAAGGAAAAAATGGTCGCATAATTCTCAATGGGTAGTATATGAATTGGAGCAGTTGTTTTGGAGATTGAAGCTACTTCTAAGGCCAGCCTTAGAAGAAGCCCGAGAAGCACTTGCTATTGATGTAGAATCTACAGCAATCATTGTGAACCTAATTCAAGATTGTGAGACTCAAACCAAAAAGGTGGGAATTGAAATACAGATTCTCTTCACGAAGATGGAGCGAAAGATACTAGACACTCAGGATATCTTTCATCAAGAAAGGGAGCACTGGGAAAGTAGGAAGGAAGTGGTTGTTAAGGAGGTACAAACTTGGAATATACTCTAGAAAGAATCAGAGAAGAAAGGCCTTGCAACATTTGGGATATTGCCTTAACAGATAATTACTTTCTTCAGTCAGCACCAGTGGCACATAGGAACATTTACACAATAGTTAAAATGCTACTAAGCTGCTTCAATGTGTCAATAGTCACCTTGCACTTAAATTTTCATGACGACATGAGAAAATATACAGAACTTAATGTCATATCTATCACATTATGTTGGGCCCACTCTAGTCTTTGGTTTGTTCTTTGGTGATTTTACAGGGTGTAGGATGTCAGAGATTATTTTCTCTTTCCTATGCATCCATTTGTCCTCAATTTTAGAGCCTGGGCTAGGAACATTATGCTCACACATGCATGGAATGAGAGTGATCCACCATTAGAATTGTCATCTCCTCCTAAATTATACAATTTTTAAAGCCACTCAGAAGATAGTACATGGTGGTTAGAAGTGTATGGTGTGCAAGAAGTGAGGACTATCTACCAACACTTGTTAGGTAGAAATAACTCTTTTTACCATCCCTTAGGGTCTATCAAACTTCTCTACAAAATACACAACTATTTAAAGAATATGCTTTCACATGATGTTGATACAGGAGTCTATGTTGATTTGGTCCAGTATCCACAAGTAGACACACAAGAAATCTACAAGTTGCAAAATAAATATCATGACCTCTCGAAACTTGCAAGCAGATTTAGGGCTGATTTGAGCAAAATAGAGAGAAGCAAGAAGAGCTTAATTGGGCTTAATCATGGAGTAAGGAGGCTTAATTGGAAGAAATTAAGGACTAAAGAGGGAGAAGCTAGTAGAGAGCATCAATTAAGGGCTAAAGAGGGAGAATCAAGTAGAGGGCCAAAAACATTTCATTTTGCTGCACAGTTTAGAGGATTTCAGCAATTTTATTTTAAAAAATCACTAATTTTATTTATAAAAATGCTTCAATTTGCCTTCATAATTAGTGAACATACTAAAAATTCAATGTTATATTTTTATGTGTTGTCTCAAAATGCTAGAAACCTATAAAAATTACCTCGACATGATTGAAACCTATTTACTATTTTTAATAAATCCAAAACCTATTTTTAGGCAATAAAAATGGTATATTTTGCACATAATGATTAGTAAATCAATGAGATAATTAATGGGATATTAATGAAAGATTAATTTTATTGTGTTTTCATCACAAAAATTTCTAAATTGATTATGTTGAAATAAAATGTGAAAAATATATTTTTTATAAAAATTATAAAAATTAAGAAAATTATTAATGCATTTTCTAAAAGGAATTAGGTGAAATGATGAACTAGGAAACGTTTCAAAATGTTGGAAAGATAATGTGAAAAAATATAAAGAGATGGAAATGATATTTTTTGGTTATACTTTATTAATTAACAAAAAAAAGATTAAAATAAATATTAAAGAAAATTCATTTCCATGCATAATCAAATCCATCAAAGTTGTAACACATTATGAAGGATTGAATGTGTATTTTTCATGTTTAGTTAAAAATAATTAAGTGTCAATTTAATTAGTTTTTTTAAGTGTCAATTTAACAAAAAATAAATATTAAAGAAATTAGTTTCCATGAATAAATAAATCCATGATAATTATGAGAGTTGTAATACATTATGAAGGACTGAATTTATATTTTGCATGCTTAGTTAAAAATAATTAGGTGTTAATTTGATTATTTTTTCTAATTATGATAGTTTAGTTGTTAATGAAGGAACCCTAATTTACAATGATATTTTTTGAAATTTTATTCAAAAAAAGTATGATTTCAAAACCTTATTTTGAATTTTTTATGATTATTGGATGCACTTTACTATTTAAAGATTAATTTTGAAAATACACTATTTTATGCAAAGAATTTAAACAAAGCATGTTAATGAAGAGGGAATTATGAGTAATTGAATGGATCAAAGTTATATCAAAGTGTGTTTTAACTATATAAAATTTATGAGTTTCATCATGGTGGTGTTCTTGGAAAATTAAGGATTTACTTGATTTATAGTATTATAAATAAGGTTGATATTTATTAATAATTAGTAAACCATGTCTAAATCTTACCTGTAATTAAGGGAATGTTTTAGAGTGATGGAGAGTAATCCTAAAAGTGTCAATATACCAAAAATAATAATCTAAACACATAATATTCATTTTCTTGATTTATGGGTGCTATTTTAGAAAATTAATATCTCCAAAATAAGTGAGGAATTAAGGGCAGTATTGAACTATGACTTATTTTAAAATTATATGAAGTTTTTCTATGTAGAAAGGTTTTAATTTATGCTTCCTTTGTGAGTATGTTTTAGTGGAGGGTTAATAACTTAACATAGAGATATATTTTGGGTATGTCTTTAAAGAGAAAAGTTCTTACTTTTCTATATAGAATATGCCTATTAAATTTCAAGCTTAGTTAATTTATTTTGAGAGTATTTCCTTTGTAAATTGACCTTGAGTGGTAATTTCTTGGAGGATCTATGAATGGAGATCTAGGAAGAATTTTAGGGTGGTGTAAAGAGCTAAGTTTCCTATATCATGAGCCTTGTGCCTTCATTTCTATTATTGTTGCTAGTGATTGCTTTTCTTATGTGTCATTGCCATTGAGCTCTCTCTCTCTCTCTCTCTCTCTCTCTCTCTCTCTCTCTCTCTCTCTCTCTCTCTCTCTCTCTCTCTCTCTCTCTCTCTCTCTCTCTCTCTCTCTCTCTCTCTCTCTCTCTCTCTCTCTCTCTCTCTCTCTGTGCGTGACATTGCACAAGCCCTCCTCCCTGCTCGCACTGCGCGCTGGTTGTCTCTCTCTCTTTGCGCCCCCCTCCACCCTTGCTTTGATGCCCTTGTTTGTACCCACCCACCCACGATGCCCTGCTCGCGTTGCACGCTCGTGGTCTCTCTCTCTGCGCGCCCCCCTCCGCCCTTGCTATGTTGCGCCTGTTTGTACCCATGCACCTGCGTTGCTGTGTTGCGCCCATTTGCACCCGCGCTCCTAGCGCAACACCTCCCTTAAGTACACTATGTGGTGTACTATGTGTCGGCCTTGTTTTTCCCACCCACCCTTGCTCAGGCCCCCAAAGGGCAGCAACTAGGGGGAAATAGCCACAATGAACCTATCATACATAGCCAGGTATGAGTAGGAGTTAGCTTTTCGAGGCGAGACCCGCACATCAGGAGGAGTACTACGTGGCTCTAGGGGGTAGCTATCCTTTTTAGATCCCATCTCCAATAGATTCTCAGCATTGTCCCCGGAAGGACGAGGATGCACGATATCTTTGGGTGCGGCTACAGAGCTTAGTAGTGTGACAGAGTAATCCACATTGCTGTGTGTTATTTTTCACCACGCCACTCCCCTTATGCTGCTGCACAGCATGGCTAGTCACCGTACTTACCATTATATGGGGATATCATTGAGTTCTCATAGCTGGGGAAAGTCCTCCTGCTGCTTGAGATTTCAACGCCAAGATGGGAAGTCAACAGGTCCCACTACTCGATCTAGACGACCCTATCAAACTACAGGAGCTGGACATCACTGACACAAGGCTGCAGTGACCATCACAGGACCATGAGGAGGTCATAGTGTATGGAAGATATTTCTTAGAGCTGGGAGCTGCACATGGTCTCATTATCTATAATGAGATGTCCCGATGGCCCTCCTCCAGCACCCTCACTTCCTTCCCTCACTCAAGAGGTACTAGCATTATGGACTACCTTACGGGATCTCCATCTTGGCACACCTTCTCCCCGACTTCTCCATTCCGCCACCCCCTTTTGAAGCTTACCATGCCTACCTCTCTTTCACTCTTACCTGCACATCACCCGTCCCTCCACCACCACCCCATCTCACATTACGCCAACTCCAGGATGTGGAACCTACTGTCCCCCTATCCACCCTCACAGCACAGCTCACCACCATACTCCACTGCTTCTTTCATCTGCATGTGAGTGGTGGTCTACCGCCACCAAGCCACCTTGCGGTTCCATGCCCTAGAATTGTTGGTATGATCTTGGGCTCTCCCATTGCGTAGTCTACGAGGTGGTACAGATTGGGAAAATCACGAAGTGCCAAGCGCAACGGATTTCTCAATGGCTCACCCAACGCAACAAACAAGAGTTCCATGCTCGAAAAGAGGATGAGTTATACCAACTTTTCCTAGGGCCGCGAATTGCAAAGAGACCTGGAGGAAACTCCGAGAACATCGCTCTCCCACACCTACCCGGACACATGGCACTCCTATGCATGCTCCCTCTATCATATCCTCCATTAGCCACGCCTACCCCCACCACCAGATCCCCGCCCCACCACCTCCACCTTCTTCACAAAGGGCATGGTCCTCAAGGCCATTCGTAGACTACGTAATGGTGGGCAAGCCCAGGATCATGAGGGACTCACTGTCGAGTACATCTTGCATGCCGATGATACCCTGGCACCCCTACTAGCCTACATGTTCAATAGAGCCCTTTGTGAAGGATTTCCACCCTCTTGGTCCACCAACACCATCACCTCCATCCTCAAAGCCCGGAGATCCACTTGATCCTAATAACTACAGGATGATCATGATTGGCCACACATTGGCCAAACTCTGGATCAGTGCTAGAGGTGAAGCTCAGTTCATTTGCAGAGAGCTCGAGATAGGCTAGCTTTCGAAGAGGAGCTACTCTACCCTTGACCACATCTTCACCCTCTGTGCCATCATTGAGGAGGGTAAAGCACGACATCAAAGGATTTACTGCTGCTTTGTGGATTTTCGCAAAGCTTTTGATACTATACCCCGAGCCCGGCCTCCTACACCATCTACAGGAGATCAGAGTCCCATCTAACATGGTTTGGAGCATCATCGCCCTCTATAAGTCCGTCACACCGGACGAGTGAGAGCCCCAAGAGGTACATCACATGAGATTTCCAACACTATTGGGGTGAAACAGGTCTGCCCTCCTTTATCACCCACTCTTTTCGGCCTCTACATTGATGATATCTCGAGCTTCATTGATGGATTAGGTGGGGCTGGCAGGCATATTGATCCCCATATTACTTTATCCAGATGACATCGCCCTCCTCTCAGACTTAGCCGAAGGGCTTCAGAGATAGTTGGATGCCTTAATTGACTTTTGCACTTAGTGGGACCTCTTTGTTGACCTTTGTGTGGGTGAGCAACAAGAAAAGGGCTTATGAGCCCAAGTATGCCCCGGATAATCCCATACAATTCATCTCAAGGGGCTTTGTCACGGATGGGGAACCTGAAGAAGGGGGATGGACAAGGCCCTAAATGCAAGAAGTGTAGAACTCACATGCAAAGGTGATCCGGATGTAAAATTTTGTTTACTCAAGAAGAAAGCAATTCTAGTTACACAAGAATAAGATCAACCGCGATCAATTGTAGTTTTCGCCGAGCAAAGGCCATCAAGATTTGGGCTCCTTCAAGTGGACAACAATGATCATCAACTTTGTGGGCTTCGTTGTTGCTAGTGCAACGTCCACCGTGATCGCTAGGTGTTGGCAGCCATTCAACCATTGGCCCCCGCCCAAGCATATCCGTTAGACAACTCCTCTAGAATGGAATCTTCTTTCTTGTAAACAACCTTGTAACTATTCTTGCCAATGGGTAGTACCCGGGTGGATGTAAAGAAAGTAAGAGGAACTATCCAGATATACTAGAGAGAGAAGAGAGTAGAGAGTGTGACCTATGGGCGCAATTGCGTTGTACTTGGTGCTAGTCTTTCACTCTGATGATACATTGATTGTTGGTGTAATTGTCCATTCTATATACTATGCAATTCTATTTGATTTCTAGGTTGTGTTAGTGCTTTTGTCTGGATATGTCTTCTAACTGGAATCTGGATCCAATATCATTCCTATCCGAACGTGACATCTATGTGGAAATAGAATCAAGAGTCATGTTAGGAATCTAATCAGATGTGGAGCTAACCTCTGTGATATTGCGACTAACTCCCTTAGCTTAGACAGATCGGTGGCACAAGTTACAACGCGTTAGTGTTGGCTTATCATGTTGGGCATAGTTGCATTAGTCACGTCTCTCCGGAGCTAGTAGGTGGTTTGGAACCATGTAAGTGTTGGTGGGTCTCGATCGACACCGATAAAAACCATTCGTGGACACTTGTGTGTCATAACATCCAGCCCAATCTGAGTCTGTAAATGTATGCAGCTGTGATCTACGCCCCTTGGGATAAAATAACCCAAAGTGTTTAGTGTCCTTTAGGTAACGGAACACACATTTGACAAACTGCCAATGCGTTGTACCTGGGCTATGCATAAATCTACTCAATATTAAGACCACATACTGAATGTCAAGCCTGGTGTTACACAAAAAGATAAGGCATCTAATACAAGCCGGCATCAAAAGGATCACCTGCATCTTCAAGACTTAGTCGTAAACCTGGCTCCATAGCTGTAGCCACAGGTTTATAGTCTTTAAGATCGAACCTCTTCAACAATGTATTTATGGATTTCCTCTGAACAAAACCACAAGGCTGACCTCCTCATGGAAATCTCCATTCAAGATGCAAGTTTGATATCCAACTAACGTACATTCCAACCTTTGTGTGCTACTAATGCAATGATACTCCACATGGTAGTTGTACGACATGTGGGTGCAAAGGTTTCACCATAGTTAATGCATTTTTCTTGTGCAGAACTCTTTGTTGCAACAATCCTTGCTTTCTATCGCTCGCAACACTACCATCATCTTTACGTTTAAGCTTGTAAATCCATTTGCCAACAATAGCCTTCTTGCCATGAGACAAGTCTACCAAATCCCATGTATCATTTTTTAGTATCGAATCATACTCAGCTTACATAGCACTCATCCAAATTTCAGATTCCTTTACTTCATCAAAGGAGACATGTTCCTCTTCATTACATAAACTAGCATGACCTACATCAACATGAGATACATGATGAGAACCTGTTTCTCTTCATTACATGTTCCTCTTCATTACATGTTCCTCTTCATCATTACATAAACTAGCATGACCTACATCAACATGAGATACATGATGAGCCTACTCACCACAAGAATCCGCTTGGTTATAGAATGATAGAGACAATAATCCTTACTTTCTGATCTGTATCCCACAAAAATACATTTAACAACCTTATCGTCAAGCTTGCTACAACAACCTTATCGTCAAGCTTGCTACAAATTTTCTCAAGCGCAAGTGCATAAACAAGACAACCAAAAATACGTAAGTGAGACACAGAGAGCTTTCTACCATTCCAAAGCTTAAAAATATATAATTATATGCAAAGCCTTTGTATGACACTTGTTCAAAACATATGTTGCACACATGACTACTTCTAGCTAGAAACATGCAGTAACTCCTAACTTTTAATCATACTACATGTCATCTTCATGAGAGAGGTTTTTTGCGTTTAGCTACACTATTTTGCTGAGGTATATAGGGCATAATAGATTGGTGTTATATCCCATGATCAACCATGTATGTGTTAGAAATCTAGCATGGTATCATACTAAACTAAAACATGAGGAAGACCGCAAAGGAATGAAGCAAAACTGAGAGATACTTTCCATTGATGTGACCCCTGAATAAATAGGGCCAAATACAAGACCATGAGTGAGAGTGCTTATGGGGTAAATGTAGAGGTGCCACATGGCACACACTCGAGACTCAAGACAAAACTGAAACTAGGCAAATGTAGACTAGAGAAATAGTACACCTAGTGTGCACTTATTTCCAACACCCTTCTTAAGTGGACACTAGGAGGAAGACAAAAAGACAAGACTAGAAGACAGACATAAAGACCTATAGACTGAGAGACAAGACATAAGACATGACAGACAAAGATCCTGAGACACCCCTCCTCAAGTGATATCCTCATATGGGTCCACAAGGGTAGGTACAAGAGTGGATCATAGACAGACAGAGAGAGAGAGAGACAATCGGCCAGTAGAGTGGTCCCACAGAGAGAGAGACTGTCAGATAGACATGAGAGAGTCTGACAAATAGAAGATGAATGGGGACATTGACAGAAAATGCCAAGAGAATGTGGATAGCTAATCCACAAAAGAGAGGCATATAGACTGATAGACAGAGTGTCAGAGACATGTGACTGTAAGATCACACAAGATAGACACATAGACAGAGAGACTGACTGATTGTAGATAGACAGAGAGATGGACCTTGACTGATAATCCCTCCTCAAGGGCAATCCTTCTGCTAGAGTGAGTAATGCAGGGGTGCCTCTTGGATAGGGACAAAGATAAGTCCATGTAGACAAATAGTCATGACATTACCCCATGATCTACATCATTGGTGATCAATGGTGGTAGATAGCATGAAAGCATAGACAATTATGAGAGAGATGGGAAGGTCTTACCATATTTGGCAGTGTCTAATCCCGTACAAGATAGAGAAGTAAATGAAATTCAGAATTGAGATTTTTGATTTTTCAAGAAATAGAGAGTAGACTAAAAATACTTCTTAGATGGAGAGTGCCTTGAGCTGCTGCTGTAGAGGTTGCTAGAGTAGAAGATGAAGACATGGAAGTTGGAGTGGAGGCCGGAGAAGAAGATGATGAGGCACAAACTGACTGAACAACAGCACCCGGCCTGGTATAGACAGCAGCTCCACAAACACGCAGCAACGAGAGAATGGCAGGGTAGACAGGAGCGGCCAGAGGCTAAGGAGACAAGCGGGCAGTTCCAGCAGGAGATGGCGGGGCAGATGCAGCGCAGGCCTTGCTGGAGATGAAGAGGCAGAGGCGTAGAAGGGAGCGCGGTCCAGGGGAAGATGGCGCAGATTTGCAACAGGCTGGAGCTGAGTCGTGGCGCGACAGAAATATGGCGGGGCAGAGATTGCGCAGGAGCAGAAGCAGCAGGTGGGCAGAAACAGGAAATGGCGCGCAGATTTTTGGGACAGATATCGGAGAAGGATAGTGGGGCAGAGGTAGAGGATATCTGGGAGAGGTAAACTGAAAGGAGAAGAGCATGGTATCATACTAAACTAAAACATGAGGAAGACTGCAAAGGAATGAAGCAAAACTGAGAGATACTTTCCATTGATGTGACCCTTGAATAAATAGGGCCAAGTACAAGACCATGAGCGAGAGTGCTTATGGGATAAATGTAGAGGTGCCACATGGCACACACTCAAGACTCAAGACAAAACTGAAACTAGACAAATGTAGACTAGAGAAATAGTACACCTAGTGTGCACTTATTTCCAACAGTATGCATGAAACTCCTTAGACATGTTTTTTGCGTTTAGCTACACCATTTTGCTGAGGTGCATAGGACATAATAGATTGGTGTTATATCCCATGATCAACCATGTATGCATGAAACTCCTTAAACATATACTCTCCCCCTCGATCAGTACGATTATATGTAGAAACACTTTCAACCATAGTAACAAAGTGCTTAAAACACATAAAAACCTCTTATTTCTATTTCAATGGATATACCTAGGTATGTCTGAAATAATCATCAATGAATGTGACAAAATAGATGTAGCTCCCAATAGATAGTGTCCTCATAGGACCACATGTTGGGGTAAAGGCGTTATGCCCACCCTTATAGTGTGTACAAGCCCATAAGTTATAGTACATAGTACACTTAGTACTTTTAATGTACTAAGTGCACTATGTGTACTAGTGCAATATACATGTGTGATAGGGGAGTCACACACTCATGCTTTTTCATGAGTTGACTTATCCCCACAACTCTCTCTCTCTCTCCCTTGCTTCTCTGTGTATGTCTCCCATGAATGAACTCTAAACCCTAATTGCAGTTTCTCCCCATCAACTGGTATCAGAGCGTTGGTCTCTCCAGATTCTTCTTGAGTGCTGATTTCTGTCATTCCTTGCCCAGCCAGTAGGCGTGGGCTGGCTCAGCTGTTGCCCAGCCAGCAGCGTGGGCTGCCCCAGCTGCCCAGCAGCCAAGCGATGACTGCCCAGCAGCCAGGCGGGCTGCACAGCAGCCACGAGCGAGGAGGTCAGCACACGGCGCAGGCAAACGGCGCAGGCGAACACTGAAGCAAGGCGCTGGTGGCCAAAGAAGCGAGTCGGCTCAGCAGCGAACGCAAGCGTGTAGAAGGCGCACGGCGAAGCAAAGCATAAGCAGCTACGTGAGCGACTCTAATCAGCAAGGCGCTAGGCGAATACGTCAGGCGGGCGTTAAGCGCTAGGCGAAACTGGAGGGTGTGAGCGTGGAACGAACACGCGTGAGCAACGGGGGGCACCTACTTCCGACTTCAGGCGCCTACAACAACTGAAGCGCAAGGACAGTCAACGCAGCAGCAGCCACTTTTTTGCATCTGAGCGTGGAGCGAAGACGCGTTGGGCAGCACTTCTTGATCTTCATCGCTGCGCTCTCGGCCATTTGCTGCTGCAGACTCGTCAGGCTCGCTATGGTCCCTCCTTCCTTCGCATTCTGCCATTGCCCGCAACAGTCACCTGTGTAAAAGCGCCTCTCTTGAGCCCGACTACAAAGGTTTGCATGAACAGCAGCATCAGCATCAAGCATCAGCACCAAATTCATCAACCCGCCTGCAAATCAGAGAAAAATCCAGAAAATTCAGAGGTATTTTGCTTCAATTTTTTTTTGGGACTTGCAATTGAGCAGGTACAATTATCAACTGAGCAGGTACAGGTGCCCAATTGCTCAATTTCTGAGCAAAATTGGCAAAATTGGGTGACATTGGTCACATCCCACGTCAATTGGCAGGAAATCGGTGACATTGGTCACATTTGCAGTCAATTGGCAGTAAATTGGGCATTGAAATTTGGGGCTTTTGATGTAAATGTGCAATTAAGCACTCATACATGCTGTATGATGTGAAAAATCGCACATTTGGGCAAAATTGCAGCAAATTGCAGTGCAAATCAAGGGGCTTTTGTGCCGATTTGGTTGATTTGCATGCAGGCAATCGCATTTGATGCTGTGAATAATGTGTTGATGCCTTACAAGCACTCAATGTGCCTGTAAATCAAGGGGCTTTCATGTATTTGATGTATATGTGGCCAGGGGGAAGCATCGTGAACACTCTGGATGCCTTCATGTGCGCCAATGTACCATGCATGATCAGAAATTGATCTCAAATCAAGGGGCTTTTCAAGTTCGTATGCTTGTTGAGCTTGGCAAAGCAGCAGGCAAGCCATTTATGCCTTGAATCCTCAAAAATCAGCTTGCAGTCAAGGGGCTTTTGCCCAATTTCTGTTCGGGACTGTTGTATGCAGTGTTCGTGACTGTAAAAGTCTGATTTTCACTCATTTGGACAGCCACGAGAGCATTTATTGCTATTGTACCTGCTGGTACAGATTTGGCACAGCTTTGTGCATGTTTTGGCATGGCTGTACACTGTTTTGAGTGATCAAAAGGTTCAAATTCAGCTGCTGAAATTGCCGATACAGGTTTGGTACATCATTGGTGAGCGCTTAGTACTGCTGTACAGTACTTTGGAAGGGCAAAAGAGCACATTCAAGGTGCTGTCCAAAATCTGCAGCAACCAGATTTTGGTGTTTTCATCACAAAAAGTGGGAGAAAAGTTGCATTCTTGCTTCCGCAGTGGGAGATAAAGCTTGGGAGAACATTTGTGAGCACTTTGTGTGCTTTGGGTGCAGTGTTTGCACATTTGCAGGGAGTCAGGCATTACAGGTTGCATTTTGCTATGGCAACCACAGGTGAGAGCTCTTCATTGCTTCACATCAAGAAGCTTGAAGGCTCGCATAATTATGATATTTGGCAAACCCAGTGCTACAATGTGTTGCTTCAGAAAAAGCAACATAAGCCTATCAAAGAAAGGGGTGTGATGCCCGCTTCTCTTACAGCTGAAGAGTGGGAAGATATGGATGAGCTGGCAAGATCTACTATCATGTTGTCTGTGTCAGACTCATTACTTTTCAGCATTCGTGAAGAGAAGACAGCTTGGGGAATGTGGCAGAGATTGCAGGACTTGTATGCCCAACAAAGTGCCTCAAGCAAAGTGTATTGGTTGAAGAAACTCATAGGTCTTCAGATGAAGGAAGGGGCGTCTATGACAGCCCATTTAAATGAGTTTAATGGTATTGTCAGCCAGGTTATCAATCAAAAGTTGGCAATGGACGATGAGTTCAAAGCCACTTTTCTGTTATGCACTTTGCCAGAGAGTTGGGACACATTCAGGACAGCCACTAGCAATTCGAATGCTATGCTGTCATATGCAGATGTTGAGGGTGCTCTTCTTCAAGAAGAGATGAACAGGAAAAACAACTCTGTTGGCAAGTCTAATGCAATGAATGCACGTGGGAGATCCCAGCAAAGGGGGAAAAGCCAAGAAAGGGGAAGGAGCAAGTCTCGCTCCAAAAAGGATTTGGAATGCCATTATTGTGGCAAAAAGGGACACATCAAAAAGCAATGCTACAAATGGAAAAATGATCAAAAGGAAAAGGGAAAAGGCAAAGACAAAGAGAAGGATGAAGCCAAAGATGTAAAGCCAAAGGGCAAAAGTGGAGTCAAGATCGAAGAAATCAATGTGTCACATGCAGGTGGCAGTGAGGATGAGGTCCTATTTACTTCTTCACTTGATGCCCATTCACTTCTTACAGGTGGTCATGGTATGCACTCATGGATCATTGATTCAGGTGCCTCCTTTCATGTCACAGGTTGCAGAGACTTGTTTGTCAGGTACACTGCTGGCAATGAAGGAGTGGTTTATTTGGGTGATAACCATGCATGCAAAATTCTTGGCAGAGGTGATGTGAGGCTTGTATTTTCAGATGGCTCACAGCTTATGCTCCATGATGTCAGGCATGTGCCTGAGATCAAGAAGAATCTGCTTTCTACTGGACAGCTTGATGATGCTGATTATGTAACCACATTTGGTAGTGGAAAGTGGAAGATTAGTAAGGGCTCACTGGTTGTTGCCAGAGGCTCTAAGGTGGACACTCTTTACTTTATGCATGCAGGTGTTTGTCACCATGCTAATGTAAATGCAACCGAGCTGCCGGAAATTTCTATGTGGCATAGCCGGTTGGGACACATGAGTGTCAAAGGAATGGAGCAATTGTCTCGTTTGGGTTACTTGCCTTCTCTAAAGTTTTCAAGTTTTCAGTTTTGTGAGCATTGTATATATGGTAGGCAACTACAGTGCCCCCACAAGAAAGCTCTTGGACAGAAAGATGCTCAGTTAGAGCTTGTGCATACAGATGTATGTGAGATGCCTCAGCTTTCTTTGGGAGGGGCAAAATATTTTGTGTCTTTTATTGATGATGCCACACGCAAGGTGTGGGTTTATCCTCTTCGTTTGAAGAGTGATACATTCTCAGTGTTTGAGAAGTTTGTTGCTCTTGTTGAGAATCAAACTGGCAAAACACTCAAAGCTTTGCGTTCTGACAATGGTGGAGAGTACATGTCCAAACAATTTCAGGACTTTTGTGATGCTAAAGGCATCAAGAGGGAGCTCTCTACTCCTTATGATCCTCCACAAAACGGGACAGCAGAGAGGATGAACAGGACCATACAGGAGAAGGTCCGTTCTATGTTGTCACATGCTGCATTACCTCATGGTTTTTGGGCTGAAGCTGTTATGACAGCCGTTCACCTTATAAACAGGTCACCTAACACGAGGCTTGGTGGAAAAGTGCCAGAAGAAGTATGGACAGGGAAGCCTCCGTCATACAAGCACTTGAGAGTGTTTGGTTGCGTTGCGTACGTGCACATACGCAGGGAAATGCGCACCAAACTTGATCCCAAGTCTCACAAATGCATATTCCTAGGATATGGTGACAGAGGTGAAATGGGGTATAGACTTTGGGATCCCATGAATAGAAAGATCATACGCAGCAATGATGTCATTTTTGATGAAACATGCATGTATAAGGAGCCTGCAAGGCAACAGGAGCCTGGCAGAGTCATCTTTGATGATGATGGACATCATGGACAACAACAAAGGGCTGTAAATCAGCCATTACAGCAGGAAAACCAGCCCTTAAATGGTGCTGAAAATGGTCCAAATGGACAGCCAGATATGGCAGAAGATATCCCTATGGATATACCACAGTTAGAGGAGATACCGGGCATGATTTTTCAGCCTTATGGCATGGAACAGGAGCCACCAATGGGTGATATGCAGGCTGGACAGCAACCTGCAAATGATGGTCATTGGGTACGGAGGTCCACTAGACCCTCCAGAGCGCCTGACAGGTTTGTTCCAGGGGTTGACTATTTGATGCTTACTGACTGTGGGGAGCCCTCATGTTATAAAGAGGCTTTACAGAGGGCAGACAAAGCTCTATGGGAGCGTGCCATGAAGTCAGAGATGGATTCTCTGCATAAAAATGGAACTTGGAAGTTGGTGCCTTTGCCTGCAGGCAAGAAGGTTTTGCCATGCAAGTGGGTATACAGGCTCAAAGTTGCACCAGATGCAAAGCCAAGATACAAAGCCAGGTTAGTGGCTAAGGGCTTTAAGCAGGAATATGGTGTGGACTTTGATGAGATCTTCTCTCCAGTGGTCAAAATGACCACACTTAGAGCTGTGTTGGCTTTGGTTGCGCATGATGATCTGGACTTGATTCAGATGGATGTGAAGACTGCTTTTCTTCACGGTGATCTCCATGAGGAGATATATATGCAGCAGCCAGAGGGTTATGCAGTGAGTGGAAAGGAGAAGCTTGTATGCAAGCTGAAAAAGAGTCTTTATGGGCTCAAACAGGCACCAAGGGAATGGTATCATAAATTTGATACATTCATGAAATCTCAGAAATTCAGGAGAAGTGACATAGATCACTGCTTGTACACCAAGAAAGCTTTGGATGGCAGTCTCTTGATTCTCATTTTGTATGTTGATGATATGTTGATTGCCGGGAAATCTCGTAAAGAGATGGATGCTTTGAAAAAGAGGCTGCATGAAACCTTTGATATGAAGGATTTGGGTGATGCAAATCACATTTTGGGTATGCGGATACTTCGGGACAGAAATCAGCATGTGTTGTATTTGTCTCAGAAGGAATACATTGGCAAAGTCTTGCAGAGGTTCAATATGGACGGGGGGAAGAAAGCTAGTACTCCTTTGCCTCCATATGTGAAACTCAGTGCTATGGACAGCCCACAGTCAGATAGAGACAGGGCTGATATGGCCAAGATTCCGTATGCTTCAGCTTGTGGCAGTCTCATGTATGCCATGGTTGCTACTAGGCCGGACATTGCATTTGCAGTGGGAGTGGTTTCTAGATACATGGCCAACCCTGGCAAGAAGCATTGGGAAGCAGTGAAAGGTGTCATGAGATACCTGAAGGGCACACAGGATTTGTGCATTTGCTTTGGCAAACAGGATGCATTAGTGCATGGTTACACGGATTCGGATTATGCCGGTCATCCAGATAACCGGAAGTCTACTACCGGTTATGTGTTTTTACATTCACAGGAGGTGCTGTGTCATGGATATCCAGGATGCAGAAGTGCACAGCCTTATCTACTACAGAGGCCGAGTATATTGCAGCCACAGAGGCTTGCAAGGAGGCATTATGGCTATCTCGGTTAGTGGTTGATTTGGGCTATACAGGGGATATTCCATTGTTGCATTGTGACAGTCAGAGTGCCATTCAGCTGGCAAAGAACCCTGTTTTTCATGCAAAGACGAAGCATGTGGATGTAAAGTATCACTTCATCAGAGAGGTGATAGAGAACAAGCAAATTCAGCTTGTTAAGATTCACACGGATGACAACCCGGCTGATCTGTTGACGAAGAGTTTGCCTCCGGAGCGGTTTGCTCATTGCAGACACTTGATGGGCATTGGATGAGGCCAGTTTCAGCCTTGATATGGCCTTGTATATTATCATGTACATGCTGATTTTTTCTTTTCCTTTACTTAAGGGCACTTTGCCTTTAAGTGGGAGGTTGTTGGGGTAAAGGCGTTATGCCCACCCTTATAGTGTGTACAAGCCCATAAGTTATAGTACATAGTACACTTAGTACTTTTAATGTACTAAGTGCACTATGTGTACTAGTGCAATATACATGTGTGATAGGGGAGTCACACACTCATGCTTTTTCATGAGTTGACTTATCCCCACAACTCTCTCTCTCTCTCCCTTGCTTCTCTGTGTATGTCTCCCATGAATGAACTCTAAACCCTAATTGCAGTTTCTCCCCATCACCACATACATCACTACGAGCTTAATCCATTTATATGCTAACAAGGCAAATAAGAATAATTCAATAAACTAAAATAGAATGATAAATCTAAATACTTACTTTCTTTTTTCTCATATAATATATTCTTTATTTATTTTAAAATTCAATAATCTCCTTAAGGCTACTCCTCAACGCACTACTATCATGGCACTCGTGGAGAAGAGATGGAAGTGAATGAAGAGGCATATCCATGGCCTTGCTGCTATCCTGCCTACAAAGCACTCTCACTTTTCATAGATTAAGAGTTGCTTTCAATTAGGGATGCTTTCTTACCGAAAGTAGTACCCGATGATAAGAATGGACAATTTCAATTCTTACAGAAGCTCATCAACTATAACGATCAAAGGAGTCCCATATTCGCTAATGCCGTATGTTGTAGAGATTCTATGGTGAAGTCTCTCTTTTGGTGGAAGTCATTTGCTTACTTACCTACAAAGAGTAGCTTTGAGGATTCTAGCACAAGTAACCACTAACCACTAAGTTACTAACTTGTTAAGAGATTCTAACTCTTAAGACTTGAGCTAAAAATTATAATTATGTATACATACTAGAATCCTGAACATTGTTTATGTTTATTATGGATTGGGATTGCTCTTCAAGTGTATCTGAGAGGAACTGGAGTTCCTACTCACTTATACACACGAAGTTACGCAATCGATTGAGCACGAGACAGATAGAGCGACTACTCTATTATCGCAATAACTTGCATGGTGCATGCAATGCACGATATGACTCAAGCTAAACAGGTATACTGCTACGTTATACCTATATAACTTTCAATATTGTATTATTTACAATTGAAATATATTGTAACTTGTGGATTTACTAATAAGCCCAAAGCCCCTAATCAATTACAAAACTTGTAGATAAACATCGACGAATTCAAGTTGACGGTGGTGGAAACTCTTAAAAGTGTCCACAAGGAGCGTAATGCAAAGGAGAAGGCCATATATGCGGAGCTCTACGAAGAGCTAGAGGAGATTGATAGACGAGTCTCTCGCACTCGTCGGTGGAGAACAAGTTTGTCTCATTCTTACTTTTGGCTCCCGAGGCTCTGGTCGCCGACTTTTTATATATTCATGACTCTTTGACATGTACACTTATCTACTTTCATTTTCTATGCAACATTCTAAATTTCTATATTTTGGGTAAGTTGTAACTTCTCTAAGTTTTGCATCTATGTGTATGTGTGTATAACAATATATATTTATATTTTTAAGTATTTTTTAAATGGACCGTACCTCCACCGTATTTTTATTTTCAAAATTTAGTGGTGCGTTCCGAGACCGTATTTGAACGTATTGTACCGAATCGAGCTTTTCGTACTTGACAACTATAGTCCCTGAGGCTGCACTCAAGGGAACGGAGAAGATCATCGCGCAACTCTCTGGCACCAATGGTCGGGAAGGATGGAACAACACACAAATCCAAATGGAAGCTACATTCTCCTCGAAAATATCAGCTCCTTCGCCAGGGAGACATTTGAAGAAACTGTAATCCACTGGCAGTCCCACGATCCTGGGGGAGCCACCTGGTGACTCTGGTGGAAGAGCCCTCAATGGGGAGGCAGCAATGGTCATCTCTACCGGCTTCGAGACGCGATGAATCAATCGGCAGACGGAACTCGTTGTCTGCCTCTGCTCCGGATCGGGTGCAGCCAGAGGGCGGCGGGAATGCTCAGGAGAGGCGGAGGGAGGGGGGGAGTGCGGGTTCAAAAGAAGAGGACAGGGCTAGGGGGACTGCTGCAGGAAGAGTCGGAGGCGAACACGAAGCTCTTGACAAGCTCTACCCAACAACATGAGTTACAAAGTTAGTTTATGATGTGACTAAGTATAATTAGTTTTTAAGAAGGATGGAGGGACCACGAAGAGGAATAAAGCAAGGAGAGCAAAAGATAAAAAACACATTGTTAGTCCATGAGCTGATGTCAAAAGCAAGGATAATCCATTCAGGCATCCTGCTGGGTTAATGGTGAGGCTTAATATGCCCATCAGATTGTAGACCCTCCAAACTGCCACCCAACCACCCAGATCCTTGATAGTAGCCGTCCATCATCTCCTGTACACCATCATCCTTGCAGTTTTTTCATCCAGTATCCTAGCAGTATGCCTAACCCTGTATGCACATCCTTGCAGTACGTCCCTACACACAATCATCTAATGTCCTCACACGAACACATGAAATACCATGTGCACCATATATTGAACACATGAAATACCCCATATATTGAACAATCTCTCTTTGAACACATGCATGTGTGCACATGCAAACATGAACATTGTTGGTGATTGTTCTGCTGATTTTCTGGAAGACGTGACAAATAAATTGTATTGGACACATCAAAGGGCCATCCATCATTGGTGATATTAACAGAGGGGGCCTCGAAACATCAACTGCAAGAAGCCTTTCTGGTAACCACAGATACAACCTATCAACCCTGCATTTCCGTAACAAGCTTCCAGTGGGGCCCCTTTATGATGATGAGGAGGAGGATCTTTGCCTGTCAGACTTACTAGACTTGCGTCTCTCCATTGCTGCAACATCTTTCCGAAATGCCTCTGCCAACACTTCTTTCAATTCACAATAACGGCGTTTTTTCAACCTCTGCTCCTCAGGACTTCCCAGTTCTATGCAACTTAGCTCCGATGGATCATCATCCGTGAAACTGTTCAAGATGGCAGTACAGCGAGGAAACATCCTCCTCCCTATTGTAACTGACCACATGAGGAAGATACCCAGAATGTACAATCAGTACTGTTAATCTCGCTCTCTCTCTCTCTCTCTCTCTCTCTCTCCGACAGTCCAAATCATTACAGGGCACCAGGCTCTGGTTAGCTGATGAACTCACTCCCCTACAGCTTAAAAACAAAAGTGCAGAACTCGCCAAAGTCCGAGCAGCCTGCCAAGCTGGAAAGTGGGCAGTCTACCGTGACGGAAGGGTAATAATCGAGGACTTCCGTAAGCCTAAACCCAATTGACTAGCATTCTAATGTGCCATCGGCATTTTTTGTATCACAGATAGTTGTTTATCATCCTAGGGTTTTCATTAATCTTTTGCTTGTGCCTAAGTGCACCCCGAAGTGGATTGTAATGACTGTGAGGTACCGGTTTTTGGTCCCATATGCCTTCAAGGCATTCCGTGGACGTTAATATGACTTTCTTTTTTCTCTCTCTCACACACACACACCAATTGACAAAAACTGCTTCGAATAGACAAAGATTACCAGTTCTCTGAAGAGCTTCAACTCTCTTGAAACGAGCCTCATTCATCACAGGGGTAGGCATAGAAGAGCTAACTGTTGGAACCTGGTTGATGGGAATATGATTCAGCGGAGATTGGTTTAGATCCACATTGGCTTCCCTTTTCAACAGGTTAGAGAGGTCGGAGACTCCTAACCCAGTAAACTCTGATGTAGACTCCAGATGCGATATACCTGTAACCAGCTTTACTTCTTGTGGAAAAAGCAAACGAGCAACCGCCACTGTACATGATAAAATTCTCACGTAAGCTTTAAGCAAAAGAAAGAATATTCAAATTAGATCCAACTTCAGACTCAAGATGGAATGGTTACATCCTGCCTCACCCATGGCTGTGACTCAATTTCTCTCAGCCCAGTCATGCAAGCATATGCCTCTAGTGCAACTCCATCAAGCATATGTGATCATTCTGTTGGTCTGGTGTGTCTTCTGCTTTATGATTGTGCTGCTGGCCCACCATTTGCAAAAGCCATGGCAGACGTCCTTAAAGAGCTTCACGAGGACGTGTGCAAAAATCTTGCAGCCATGAGAACTGAAGCCCTTTGTGGTCGTTAGGTCTTCCATTTTTTAGCTCATGAATGGCTTTGGTGATATATACAAAGTAACAGGGTGTGGATTGTTATAGACAAGCCAGCAGGAGGAATTACTAAGGATGCTGTATAGTGTTATAGACTAGCATTATAGCTAAATAAACTTACAATCAAGAATAAATATCCATTGCCTTGGATCAATAAACTCTTTGATCAATCGCTATGTGTCGTCCTCAGAGGAGCCGGAGACACCCGGAACTACGTAACCACAGGACGTTTTAACATCCTTTTCCATCTAAATCCTTTAATCCATTTTGGGCCATTACCTTTGACAATGTTCATTTTCATCTACATCTTTTCTCTCCTTCTCTAGATTAAGCTTTTCTCTCTCTAGATTAGCCAGTTTAATCATCTATTGACTTGCTCAGATTCAAAGGGTTTATTGCTGAAAATTCTTTCTAATTCAAGATTTCATCATTTTAATTCATAAAGGGATCTATTTCAAGTCTAGCTTGTTTGCGCCAAGCTAGTGCACAATTGTGCACATAGTTCCACACACCAATCTTTCTTCAGGATACTAACCTAGGCTTGGATCTGCTTTCGATTTTTCATATCAATTTCTAACTCCATTGAACACCATCCATCTACACTAGAACTCCTTCCATAAGGCCGAGAGGACTGACTTCACGTTAGTCGGCCATGCACACGCAGAAGTTGGCAAGCATGGTTCATCATTTTAGTTCACAAAGGGATCTATTTCAAGTCTAGCTTGTTTGCGCCAAGCAAGTGCACAATTGTGCACATAGTTCCACACACCAATCTTTCTTCAAGATACTAACCTAGGCTTGGATCTGCTTTCGATTTTTCATATCAATTTCTAACTCCATTGAACACCATCCATCTACACTAGAACTCCTTCCATAAGGCCGAGAGGACTGACTTCACGTTAGTCGGCCATGCACACGCAGAAGTTGGCAAGCATGGTGATTTGAAGCCCGACGGCATGCAAGGTGAAATCTAGCATCAAGTTGACACCGGATCCACAATCTATGATGGAGCCAAAAAGTGACATGCTATTGTGATGTGGAATCGTATGTTATGTTTGTTAACATTGTTATGTGTTGACTTGAACAGGGGAAACTCCGTTATATATGTTGTAAATGTTGAAAAACTTGTAAGCCCCACTTTATGAGTGACTTGGATGGGCAACTTGTTAAAAGCGTGGGTACCCTTTTACTTTATTTTTATTGAGATATAAAGCTTTGTACTATTGTAATGTGGGGGGAAAAGCTATTTTAATAGAAGAAAAGCATGTTTTAGCTTTTCCCCACCCGAAAAAGTTAAAATCACTTTGTAAATATTTATTGGGCTAAGCCCCGTTGTAAATCAGCATCGTGTATTACTAGCTGTCATGATTGTAACTTTCTCTCTCTAACTACTCTTGATTAGCCTTCAATATTGAAAGGACACCAGTGAAGGATCACACACTCTCACATGGGTCATCACCAAAGGACACATCTCTTCAAAGAGACACATCTCTAAGTCCAAAGGACATAACTATTCATTCAAGGGTCACACCCTTTTGTCAGGAATGTGCCTCTTTATTTGTATCTATTCACGCCCTATTTAACAAAGCCTTGTGTCTCAATGCAACAGCATAGCTTTTCGCTCTTTGCCTCATATTTAAGTATTGAAGTATTAATCTCCTTAATTATGTTTAAATATTTAATTAAGCTAAAAGCTTAACAACTTTGTATTTTTGCTGGTTGGAGCCGTCTTCTATACACTCGCAAGTCTTTTACAATAGTCCTTTGGGACGCTCTGGGGTTCCCTCACTAGTTCTATGATTGGCTCTAGACTAGGGTCAGGGATACACATAGGCAGGGTCACTGGTTCATATTCGACCACTTGCTCAAGGATGGGCTCTGACTCATCCTGCACCTTCTTTACAAGCTCTTGGTCTTGTTTCATCCCCTCCTCCTCCAACACGGGGTTGGGGTACTCCTTGAGTTTCTTCGGAAGGTTTGCGTAATCAATGGGTTTCTTCTCTTTGGAAAGAGCTGGTTTGAGCGGGGAGATCACTCGAGGTCTCCGTAAGGGAGGCAGCTTCGAAACTCTCGTTCCGAACCAAGCATGACTCCACCTTCTCTTGCTCACGTGATTGATGATGGCTATTTTTTGTTTCTTGGATTGTGGTAGTTCATGGTTATACACACATATGGGAGTTATGTGTAGTTTTCATGTTTGTTCACCGAGATAGTGGTTTCTTAACGCTCGGGGTACCTGTAGAGGGATAGGTGGTACCTGTAGAGGGATAGGTGGTCCTTGGTATGCACATGTGAAAGCACGGGGTTGGTTTGAGTTATCCCACATGAAGGGATTGTAATGCCTACCAGTTTTTTGTCTAAAAGGGGTTTTCCCTACCCTTGAATGCAATCTAGATGTTTCTTTACTTTGTTCATTATTTGTTTAGTCATGGGTGTTAAGTTCAGCTACATCAATTTGCCACTGAAACCATACAAGCGAAGAGACAAGCGAAGAGTGTCCATTATTGAGGCCTAGCCAGCAACAATTTTGTGCTCATTGCGAGTGCCGTGGGAACCATAATGCAGTCCATTGTTGGTACCAAGGAAACCCAACAGGGTGGACTCCAGAACCACAACCCATTCTCCTAGCGCCAAAGCAACCACTAGCACCGAATGCTCCTCAACCAACAAATAATCCAATGTCCATTTATCAAAACCCCTAACAGGGAGGAATGTACAAACCGCCACTAAAGCCATACCCACCTCCGGTGTTACCACCCCAACCAGTTCCTCCCAGAACCCCACCAATACAACAGTACTCGGTGACTTTGCCAATGGGCTCCGAGAATCCAAAACAAGAGAGCTATTATGAGTCATATGAGCAATACGATTCGTATGGATACAAAACAACCTCTAGGCATTGACTATGCTTCGTTGTTCAAAGCCATGGTGCAACAAAGGATGAGAGACTTCAATAACATGTCATGGCGGCCACCTGTTAAATGTTTCCATTGCAAGGGTCCGCACCGTGTTGCCAGGTGTCCTAAAAGAGCTGTCGTACCAAGCACCCCAACTCGCCAAGCCCTAATGCCATTCCATAGGAGGCACCTGTTACAAGTGTGCATGCCTTCAAGGATTGTCCCAACAAAGTGACAACTGTCGGAATGAGCAATGGAAATGAGACAAACAATTGAGAGAAAAGAAACGCAAAAGTACTGGAGAGAGAAGCGTTGTATAAACTCTGCTATATCCACAATAACCGATACAACTTAGTGTGGGGGGGGAGTGCCGTATATATACAACCTAGGGCTTCTAGTCGGCCAGTGTAAAACAAGCCGACAGCCCCATAAAAAGGACCCACGACTAGCAACAAACTTGGTCGGCCAATAAAGGCTAGTCAACCAGCATACAGTCGGCCCCTCCTGGCCAACAAAACACCTACAGCCGACCACGGAAAAATATAGCACCGCACGACTAGCAAAACTAGGGGAAAATATGGACAAAAATGGAGACTCCTCACAAGCCGGCAAGCACACCCACAATATTGGCCCTCACTCCCTACTATGAAATATGGTACAGACAGGAGATGACTGCTAACACCCCCTCTCAGCTCCTAGATGTGGAACCAACCCAAATGAGCTGGAGTGCTGACGGAGCATTTGCTGAGGTAGAGGCTTCGTGAAGATTTCTGCCACATTGTCCTCCATCGAACAAAAGACTAGCAAGATGTCACGAGCCAAAATCTTCTCACGAACAAAGTGATAGTGTATCTCTATGTGCTTGGTCCAGGCATGGAAGACTGGGTTCCAAAGAATAGCTACACAGCTCTGGTTGTCGCACTCGATGACTGTGGGTTCCTTCTAGGGAAACCCAATCTCGCTGAGTAACCTCCACAACCACACCACCTAACACGCAGCACCACAAGCAGCCCGATACTCTGCCTCAGTAGGAGACAAGGCAATAGTTGGCTGCCTCTTGGTGCTTCAAGAAATCGCTCCTAAGCCAAGGGTAAAGCCGTATCTTGAAGTAGATCTCCTCATGTCTGGATCTCCTCCCCAATCAGAGTCACTCCAACGTCGGAGACTGACTCGGTCCTTCGTTCCCCCTCCAGTGTTATAAAAGAGTCCAAGATTCTTAGTACTGTTGGGGAAAAGGCGTTATGCCCACCCTTATAGTGTGTACTAGCCCATAAGTTTATAGTACATAGTACACTTAGTACTTTTAATGTACTAAGTGCACTATGTGTACTAGTGCAATATACATGTGTGATAGGGGAGTCACACACTCACACTTGATGAGTTGACTTATCCCCACAACTCTCTCTCTCTCTCTCTCTCCCTTATTCTCTCTGTGTGTATGTCTCCCACATGAATCTCTAACCCTAATTGTCTCTCCCATTCAACTGGTATCAGAGCCTTGAGCTTGGCACGAGCAGAGGAGCTTTCTGGTGCTCAGCAAGGAGCACATGCGCTGCAAACAAACAGGCTGTCGTGTTGGGCGCTGCAAAGAGCTTGCTGTCGTGTTGGGCGCTAGACGGCTGGCTTTCAAGCGTTGGGTGGCGCACCAGGAAGGGGGCGAACCTTCAACAAGATCGCCGTCGACCATTAGCTGGGAGGAGTAGCCGTGGGGCAGCGTCAACAGCCGTGAGACGCCGACTCGTGAGAGGAAGGCCCGTCGCATGTAGTGCTATCCACTAGGCAGGCGGGCGTCAATACAACAGGCGAACCACGTCAGGGAAGTCCTTCTCGTCCGCTTCCAGCAGGACGGAGATGTGTTCGAATCCTTCTACTGTATTGTCAATAGCGAGAATGCGGATGTGCTGTTCACACTCTTCTGCCAGCTTCACGACATAGGCCGCCTGTGTGACGATGAGGCGGGCCTTGGCGGACTGCACCTGACGATGAATCTCCGCCGGCTTGTAGAGGGAATTGGTGGTGGTAGCCACGGCGCCTCTCATAGCCACGCCCAAGAAGAGCAGCACGAACTCGGAGAGCTACGCACTTACGCTTCTGTGTATAGAAGCTCCAACCAGCTGCAGTTCATCTGCACAGATTTTCAGTAGCCATCAGCACCAGATTTCTGCAGCAGCACCAAATTCAACAAACCCCCCTTTCCTGCAACAAAAAATCAAAAAATTACCTAAGGTATTTGCTTCAATTTTTTGGAATTTGCATGTCCAATTTGCAATTGAGCAGGTACAATCATCAATTGAGCAGGTCAGGTGCCGAATTGCTCAATTTTTGAGCAAAATTGGCAAAATTGGGTGACATTGGTCACAATCAGGATCAATTTGCAGGAAATTGGATGTCGAAATTTGGGGCTTTTGATGTAATTGTGCAATTAAGCATTCATACATGCTGTATGATGTGAGAAATCGCACATTCGGGCAAAATTGCAGTGCAAATCAAGGGGCTTTTGTGCCGATTGGATTGATTTGCATGCAGGCAATCGCATTTGATGCTTTGGGCAATGTGTTGATGCCTGACAAGCACTCAATGTGCCTGTAAATCAAGGGGCTTTCATGTATTAGATGTATATGTGGCCTGGGGGAAGCACTGTGAAGACTCTGGATGCCTTCATGTGCGTCAATGTACCATGTATGATCAGCAATTGATCTTAAATCAAGGGGCTTTTCAAGATTTTATGCTTGTTGAGCTCGGCAAAGCAGCAGGCAAGACTTTTATGCCTTGAATCCTCAGAAATCAGCTTGCAGTCAAGGGGCTTTTGCCCAATTTCTGTTCGGGACTGTTGTATGCAGTGTTCGGGACTGTAAAAGTCTGATTTTCACTCATTTGGACAGCCAGGAGAGCATTTATTGCTACTGTACCTACTGGTACAGATTTGGTACAGCTTTGTACAAGTTTTGGCATGGCTGCACATTGATTTGAGTGAGGAAAAGGTTCAATTTCAGCTGCTGTACTTGCCGGTACAGGTTTGGTACATCATTGGTGAGCACTTAGTACTGCTGTACAGTACTTTGGAAGGGGAACAGAGCACATTTAAGGTGCTGTCCTAAATCTGCAGCAACCAGATTTTGGTGATTTCATCACATACAGTGGGAGAAAAGTTGCATTCGTGCTTCCGCAATGGGAGATAAAGCTTGGGAGAACAACTATGAGCACTTTGTGTGCTTTTGGTGCAGTGTTTGCACATTTTGCAGGGAGTCAGGCATTGACAGGTTGCATATTGCTATGGCAACCACAGGTGAGAGCTCTTCATTGCTTCACATCAAGAAGCTTGAAGGCTCACATAACTATGATATTTGGCAAACCCAGTGCTATAATGTGTTGCTCCAGAAGAAGCAGCACAAGCCTATCAAAGAAAGGGGTGTAATGCCCGCTTCTCTTACTGCTGAAGAGTGGGAAGATATGGATGAGCTGGCAAGATCTACTATCATGTTGTCTGTGTCAGACTCTTTACTTTTCAGCATTCGTGAAGAGAAGACAGCTTGGGGAATGTGGCAGAGATTGCAGGACTTGTATGCCCAGCAAAGTGCCTCAAGCAAAGTGTATTGGTTGAAGAAACTCATAGGTCTTCAGATGAAGGAAGGGGCGTCTATGACAGCCCATCTAAATGAGTTTAATGGTATTGTCAGCCAAGTTATAAATCAAAAGTTGGCAATGGACGATGAGTTCAAAGCCACTTTTCTCTTATGCACTTTGCCAGAGAGTTGGGACACATTCAGGACAGCCACTAGTAATTCGAATGCTATGCTGTCATATGCAGATGTTGAGGGTGCTCTTCTTCAAGAAGAGATGAACAGGAAGAATAACTCTGTTGGAAAGTCCAATGCAATGAATGCACGTGGGAGATCCCAGCAAAGGGGTAAAAGCCAAGAATGGGGAAGGAGCAAGTCCCGCTCCAAAAAGGACTTGGAATGCCATTATTGTGGCAAGAAGGGACACATCAAAAAGCAATGCTACGAATGGAAAAATGATCAAAAAGAAAAGGGAAAAGGCAAAGACAAAGACAAAGATGAAGCCAAAGATGTAAAGCCAAAGGGCAAAAGTGGAGTCAAGGTTGAAGAAATCAATGTGTCACATGCAGGTGACAGTGAGGATGAGGTCCTATTCACGTCTTCACTTGATGCCCATTCACTTCTTACAGGAGATGGTCATGGTATGCACTCATGGATCATTGATTCAGGTGCCTCCTTTCATGTCATAGGTTGCAGAGACTTGTTTGTCAGGTATACTGCTGGCAATGAAGAAGTAGTTTATTTGGGTGACAACCATGCATGCAAGATTCTTGGCAGAGGTGATGTGAGGCTTGTGTTTTCAGATGGCTCACAGCTTATGCTCCATGATGTCAGGCATGTGCCTGAGATCAAGAAGAACCTGCTTTCTACTGGACAGCTTGATGATGCTGATTATGTTACCACATTTGGTCGTGGAAAGTGGAAGATTAGTAAGGGCTCACTGGTTGTTGCCAGAGGCTCTAAGGTGGACACTCTTTACTTCATGCATGCAGGTGTTTGTCACCATGCTAATGTAAATGCAACCGAGCTGCCGGAAATCTCTATGTGGCATAGCCGGTTGGGACACATGAGTGTCAAAGGAATGGAGCAATTGTCTCGTTTGGGTTACTTGCCTTCTCTAAAGTTTTCAAGTTTTCAGTTTTGTGAGCATTGTATATATGGCAGGCAACTCCAGTGTCCCCACAAGAAAGCTCTTGGACAGAAAGATGCTCAGTTAGAGCTTGTGCATACAGATGTATGTGAGATGTCTCAGCTTTCTTTGGGAGGGGCAAAATATTTTGTGTCTTTTATTGATGATGCCACACGCAAGGTGTGGGTTTATCCTCTTCGTTTGAAGAGTGATACATACTCAGTGTTTCAGAAGTTTGTTGCTCATGTTGAGAATCAAACTGGCAAAACACTGCGTTCCGACAATGGTGGAGAGTATATGTCCAAACAGTTTCAGGACTTTTGTGATGCTAAAGGCATCAAGAGGGAGCTCTCTACTCCTTATGATCCTCCACAAAACGGGACAGCAGAGAGGATGAACAGGACCATTCAGGAGAAGGTCCGTTCTATGTTGTCACATGCTGCGTTACCTCATGGTTTTTGGGCTGAAGCTGTTATGACAGCCGTTCATCTTATAAACAAGTCACCTAACACGAGGCTTGGTGGGAAAGTGCCAGAGGAAGTATGGACAGGGAAGCCTCCGTCATACAAGCACTTGAGAGTGTTTGGTTGCGTTGCGTACGTGCACATACACAGGGAAATGCGCACCAAACTTGATTCTAAGTCTCACAAATGCATATTCCTAGGATATGGTGACAGAGGTGAAATGGGGTATAGACTTTGGGATCCCGTGAATAGAAAGATTATACGCAGCAATGATGTCATTTTTGATGAAACATGCATGTATAAGGAGCCTGCAAGGCAACAGGAGCCTAGCAGAGTCATCTTTGATGATGATGGACATCATGGACAACAACCAAGGGCTGTAAATCAGCCATTACAGCAGCAAAACCAGCCCTTAAATGGTGCTGAAAATGGTCCAAATGGACAGCTAGACATGGCAGAAGATATCCCTATGGATATACCACAGTTAGAGGAGATACCGAGCATGATTTTTCAGCCTTATGGCATGGAACAGGAGCCACCAATAGGTGATATGCAGGCTGGACAGCAACCTGCAAATGATGGTCATTGGGTACGGAGGTCCACAAGACCCTCCAGAGCCCCTGACAAGTTTGTTCCAGGGGTTGACTACTTGATGCTCACTGACTGTGGGGAGCCCTCATGTTACAAGGAGGCTTTACAGAGGGCAGACAAGGCTCTTTGGGAGCGTGCTATGAAGTCAGAGATGAATTCTCTGCACAAAAATGGAACATGGAAGTTGGTGCATTTGCCTGCAGGCAAGAAGGTTTTGCCTTGCAAGTGGGTATACAGGCTCAAAGTTACACCTGATGCAAAGCCAAGATACAAAGCCAGGTTAGTGGCTAAGGGCTTCAAGCAGGAATATGGTGTGGACTTTCTCCAGTGGTCAAAATGACCACACTTAGAGCTGTGTTAGCTTTGGTTGCACATGATGATCTGGACTTGATTCAGATGGATATGAAGACTGCTTTTCTTCACGGTGATCTCCATGAGGAGATATATATGCAGCAGCCAAAGGGTTATGCAGTAAGTGGAAAGGAGAAGCTTGTATGCAAGCTGAAAAAGAGTCTTTATGGGCTCAAACAGGCACCAAGGGAATGGTATCATAAATTTGATACATTCATGAAATCACAGCATTTCAGGAGAAGTGACATAGATCACTGCTTGTACACCAAGAAAGCTTTGGATGGCAGTCTATTGATCCTCATCTTGTATGTTGATGATATGTTGATTGCCGGGAAATCTCGTAAAGAGATGGATGCCTTGAAGCAGAGGCTGCATCAAACCTTTGATATGAAGGATTTAGGTGATGCAAATCACATTTTGGGTATGCGGATACTTCGGGACAGAAATCAGCATGTGTTGTATTTGTCTCAGAAGGAATACATTGGCAAAGTTTTGCAGAGGTTCAATATGGACGGGGGGAAGAAGACTAGTACTCCTTTGCCTCCATATGTGAAACTCAGTGCTATGGACAGCCCACAGTCAGATAGTGGCAGGGCTGATATGGCCAAGATTCCGTATGCTTCAGCTTGTGGCAGTCTCATGTATGCCATGGTTGCTACTAGGCCGGACATTGCATTTGCAGTGGGAGTGGTTTCTAGATACATGGCCAACCCTGGCAAGAAGCATTGGGAAGCAGTGACAGGTGTCATGAGATACCTGAAGGGCACACAGGATATGTGCATTTGTTTTGGCAAACAGGATGCATTAGTGCATGGTTACACGGATTCAGATTATGCCGGTCATCCAGATAACCGGAAGTCTACTACCGGTTATGTGTTTACATTCACAGGAGGTGCTGTGTCATGGATATCCAGGATGCAGAAGTGCACAGCCTTATCTACTACAGAGGCCGAGTATATTGCAGCCACAGAGGCTTGCAAGGAGGCATTATGGCTATCTCGGTTAGTGGTTGATTTGGGTTATACAGGGGATATTCCATTGTTGCATTGTAATAGTCAGAGTGCCATCCAGTTGGCAAAGAACCCTGTCTTTCATGCAAAGACGAAGCATGTGGATGTGAAGTATCACTTCATCAGAGAGGTGATAGAGAACAAGCAAATTCAGCTTGTTAAGATTCATACGGATGACAACCCGGCTGATCTGTTGACAAAGAGTTTGCCTCCGGAGCGGTTTGCTCATTGCAGACACTTGATGGGCATTGGATGAGGCCAGTTTCAGCCTTGATATGGCCTTGTATATTATCATGTACATGCTGATTTTTCTTTTCCTTCATTTAAGGGCACTTTGCCTTTAAGTGGGAGGTTGTTGGGGTAAAGGCGTTATGCCCACCCTTATAGTGTGTACTAGCCCATAAGTTTATAGTACATAGTACACTTAGTACTTTTAATGTACTAAGTGCACTATGTGTACTAGTGCAATATACATGTGTGATAGGGGAGTCACACACTCACACTTGATGAGTTGACTTATCCCCACAACTCTCTCTCTCTCTCTCTCCCTTATTCTCTCTGTGTGTATGTCTCCCACATGAATCTCTTACCCTAACTGTCTCTCCCATTCAAGTACCATGCAGATATCGCAAGATCTGCAATCCTGCATCCCAAGGAGTCTTCAAAGGTGGCTGCATAAATGAGCTCAACAGCCCCATTGGAAAACCAATCTGGTGTTCAGCAACCAAATCAATGAACCGACAAGCTTCCGATACAAGGAGGCATTAACCTGCTCACAAGGATCATGTAGAGTAAGTTGGGTATTCGGGTCCATCGGAGATGAAATAGGCTTGCAGTTGTCCATTCCAAAGGCCTCTAGCAACTCATGAACATACCACGGCTAAGAAACAAAGAACCCCCTCTGAGCTGCCAAATCTCCAATCCCAAAAAGAAGTGAAGTAAGCAATCACCGACAAGGCAGCCTTCATCGCAACTGTGGTCCACATGACCGCCAGTGAGAATAAGATCATCCACATAGAGGATAATCAATTTGACCATACCGTGTTCCCGAAAGAGATACAAGTTTGGATCTGCAACTAATCTCTCGAAACCCTTTCGCAGAAAGAAAGAATCAATCTTCTAGTTCCAAGCCCTAGGAGTCTGTTCAAGACCATACAAGGCCTTCCGTAACCTGTAAACCATACCTTTTGATCCCGGAATCTCAAAGCCTGGAGGTTTCTCAACATACACCTCCTCCTGCAAGTCACCATTTAGAAATGCAAATTTCACATCCATTTGATACACCGGCCACTGCTGAGACGAGGCAAGGGCAAGAACTGTCCAAATCATGGTCATCCTAGCTGTAGGTGCAAAAGTGTCCTCATAGTCAATGCAAGGCCACTAAGCATAGCCCTTAGCCACAAGTTTGGCCTTGTGCTTGTCTACGGACCCATCGGACATATACTTGGTCTTGTAGACCCACTTGACACCAATGACTGACCGTTTTGGCAGCCTTGGTACCAACTCCCAAGTTCCATTCTTCTCTATGGCTTCAAGTTCCACTTGCATGGCTTTCCTCCAAGTCTCCTGGGAAAGAGCTTCCTTAACTGAAGTAAGCTCTTTGTCCCGATGATACAAGACATCAATGCATAGTTTACCTGTAAAGGCTCCTCTGACTCACTTTTATCACGAACTCTGTGCGATCTTCGAGGTCCATCCTTCGTGGTCCACTCAGAGGGGTACTCCGTCACACCTGACTCCCGAATGGTATCCAACAACCACTTTGGTGCCCGAACACAACGCGGAGCCTCCTACTGCTGCTGTTGTGGCACATCTCGGGCTCAACCTCTACAACTGACTAAGGTTGGCTAGCTGGAACAACAGCCTAGGACTCATCCCCATACACATCTGGCCCTCCAAGAAGCAGTGGCTCCTCAACAGTGGAAGCTGGAACATGCTCATCAAAGACAGCATCTCTATTGACAACAACCTCATTCTGCTCCGAGTCATATAACCTATAGCCTTTGGAAAGAGAGTTATATCCCACAAAAACAAGCTTCTGGGACTTTGAGTCAAGCTTTCCCCCCTGCTTCTTTGGAATATGAACATAGGCATCACTCCCAAAAACACGGAAATGGGAGACATCTGGTTTCCTACCAAAATAAGCCTCAAACGGAGTCATCTTAGGCACTGCAGTCGTCGAAGATTGCTTGAGGATATGGAAAGTCGTAACCAGAGTCTCTTCCCAAAGTGGATGAGCAAGGTCTTGATGCTCCAACATCATCCTCACCATCTCCACCATAGTCTGGATCTTACGCCTCAACTACTCCATTCTCTGAAGGCGACCCTGTATTGGCTAGCTCCCGCTTGATGCCATGCTCCGCACAAAACTGCACAAAAGCATTGGAAGAGAACTCCCCTCCTTTGTCAGCCCGAACAGTCTTCACCTACAATCCAGACTCCTTTTCCACCAAAGCATACCAGTCCTTGAACCAAGCAAAGGCTTGGTCCTTATGTGGCAAAAAATACACCCATGTGAACCTACTACAATCATCCACAATCAACATGAAGTACAAAGCTCCTCCCAAGGATGGGGTTTGCATAGGTCCACACAAGTCAGTGTGTACTAACACCAGTGGTTTCGAAGCCCGCCTAGTAGCCTGCTTCTACAGCTTCCCACAAATGCAAGAACTACAATGTCCCTGCTTGCTGCCAACATCTGGCAAGCCATCCACCATCTGGTCCCAGAAAGCCCGCCACAGCGCATCCACATTCAAGTGACTTCGACTGTAAAGAATTCTCTTTGCTCTTGTTGCTGCTGCTGCTGCTGCCTTTTGACCGCTGGCCAATCAAAGCCTCTGAACCTCCGCCCTGTGGAGGGTTCAAAAACCACTCCTCTTGGTCCATGATCATCAGCACAAGCTCCTCCCAAGTAATGGTGCTAAGCCTCCCACTAGTGATCAAAGAGGAACAGAAAGTTGAGTACTGAGGGGATAAATGTGACAGCAAGGTGATGGCCATGTCCTTTGATAATATCTCCTTCCCAACCTCATGAACCTCCTGCTGAAGAGCCTAGAGTTTGTTGATGTGCTCTCGCATTGTCGAAGACTTTGCAGGATTCATCACTCGCATCTGCACTTCCAAGGAAATTCTCTTCATGGGTAATACCCGATTGTACAAAGAGGGTGAGCAACCACTGTCCTAAAGAGTTATCCCGAAACTAGAAGTATCTTCCATTTGACAACCATGCTTTCATCTTGATGTCCTCTATAAATCTGGTCTAGAAAGCAAATTGATAACGCTCGCTGAAGCCCCCCCCCCCCCCCCCCCCCCCCCCCCCCCTGCTTGAGCCTGCTGCCCGCCTTCGCCTTCGTCTCTCGCCTTCGCCCCCCGCCTGCTTGCCTTCGCCCGCGCCCTCGCCCTCTCCTTCGTCCCCCCCTGCTCGCGCCCCCCCCCCCCCCCCCTCCGCATCCCGCCCTTGCCCGCCTGCCCCCTCTTCCTTTCGCGCGCCCCGCCCCCCTTTCGCGCCCTTCTCCCCCCCTTTTCGCCCCACCCCCTTTCGCGCCCTTCCCACTGCCCCCTCCTTGCTTCCCCTCGCCTCCCCCCCCCCCCTTTTTCTCTCCTCTGTCATCCGCCCCTCCGCCCCTCGCTTTCGGTCTTTCCCTCCCCGCTCCGCGCTTCCCCCCGTTTTCGTGCAGCTTGGATCTTGCAGGACCCTCCGTCTCCGCTTCGCCCTCGACTCAGCTTAAGACTCTGATGGAGGCCCCTCCCGCCTCACCTCAAAGGGACTCTTCCGCAGCCCCCTCGCCCGCCCCTGAGGATACCCCCATCAGGCTTTCTCTTTCGCTAGAAGAGGAAGCGAGCCTTGCCGCAAAGGTGGAACGCCTCCGGGTACATTCCACCATCTGCCGTATAGTTGGGACCCGCCCCAACAAAGAGGAGATCCAGGATCTTTTCCAAGCCCGCCTTCTTGCAGATGTGGGCAAGATCCTGGATGTTCAGTTACTGGGCTGCGGACACTACCAGATTGAGTTCGAGACAGCCCAGAGCGTGGCCTAAGTCCTAGCCATGAGTCCCCTTGACATCAGGGACGCTCGGGCCTTCTTCAGACATTGTCAGCATGGTTTCGACCCAGCAACAGCCGAGCAAGGAGAGCGCCTATTCCATGTCACAGTTTGCTTTCCTGGACTTCGCCGCAAGTACCTTCCGCTCCTTTCCAGGATAGGATCCTTGGTGGGCTCGGTGCTTGAGACTCGCCCCACAGCAGCTTCAGTGGTGGCTAGAGTAGCTGGCCTTCCTTCAGTCAGAGTTTTGGTTCCTAACATCTCCTCCCTTCCGAAGGTCATTCAGTTACCTAGGATAGGGGGGGGATGGATCGAACAAAGAGTGGAGTTTTTGAGGCTCCCGAACCAGTGTTTTATATGCAGGCAGGTCGGCCACCTGGCCAAGGCCTGCCCTCGTAGGAGACCCCGACCTTCACCGCAGCAGCAGACCTCCGATGGCCCGTCCACAGATGCGGCTCGACAGGCAGCCTCCAGGACACCTGCTCAGCCCACAGAGACCTTTGATTGGCAGCCTGGACAGGGGCGCCGTCAGCCACAACAGCATGCCCAGAGACCGACGCAACAGCAGACACAGCCTCAGCATCATTGGGTTCCAGTGAGGAACAGCTTTGCTCCCCTCCAGGAGGAGACCCCACCGCAGACTGAGGATCAGGAGATGCCAGCGCCCCCCCCTTCACCTCCACCCCCCCTCCCCCGTCCCCCCCTCCCGCCTCGCTTCCACCCTCACCTCCTCCCGTTCCCGCTCCCGCATTTTCAGCGTCTCCTTCCCCACCCCCTCCTCCCCCTCCGCTCGTCTCAGCTCCCCGGGAGGCACTGGTAGTGCTCTGGCGCTCACCTGCAGTCCGGCGGGCACTAAGCACCGACCTTGCTCGTGTACCGCAGAGCTAGAGCGGAGGGCCCCCATGAGCCAACACCTATCAGAGTTCATGTGGTAATACTTCCGGCCCGAGGGGAGGAGGCACTTGATTCAGCGGTGGCCTTTTCCTTCCCTCTTTGCGGCACTCGCGACCGGGAGTGGACTCTGGATCTTGCTCTTAGTATTTTGCAGGCACAGGCAGTTGAGTTTTCTCACCATGTGAGCGACTTGGAGATTACATACATGGTAGGCCGACTCTGGGAGTTGGCACATTTCTTTGACACCGGGAGTGCGGATGCCTCCGGGAATCGACACTTGGTGGTTCGCATAGTGGCAGACCTAGCGCGAGACCCTGGCTATGTATGCATACATGAGTATTCTTTCTCCGAGCGCGAGGCAGTCGCTATGGGACACAGCCACTGGCGCTTGGTTCGAGACTCTTGTAGCACACCGGGTGGGCAGATTCGTAGTCGCTCGGATATAGATTACTCTCCATCCAAGCCGCTTGCGAAGGCCCGCCGTATGGCTGAGACAGCCTCCACCTCAACAAGTCATCCATGAGGATCATCGCATGGATTGTACAGGGCCTTGGCGGTGCACACTATGTACGTTATCGTGGTTGCTTGAGGCAGGAGCTTCAGAGATGCCTGGTTGGGGGCAGTATTGATATTCCGATGATGCAAGAGCACCATTTGAGTGAGAGCAGGATTCGGAGATATGGTTCGGTGATGCCTGGTAGATGGGACACTTTTTGGTCTGCAGGTTTTGGCCCCTTGGGTGGGCAGGGAGAAGTATGTATGGTCATTGCGGATGCATGGCGGCAGGCCGTTGTGGATCGCGGGGTCACTGTGCCTGGTAGAGCGCAGTATGTTATTCTAAGGATGCACGATGAGCACATTGGTGTGCTCAATGTCTATGCGCCCAATCATGCTAGTGCCAGAGCAGAGTTTTGGACCCTTGTTTACAGATGCATTGCCCGAGGCCGCACATTGGTGTGTTGGGGGAGACTTCAACATGCTTGAGGACCCGGCCGATAGGATGGGAGGCAGTCATGTTGCAGTGCACGGCACGGAGCTTGCAGCTTGGGAGCGATTTTGTATGACACTGCAGATCACTGATGCATGGCAGCATGAGGCTTTCTCCCGTTCTCAGGACAGTCTTAGTTTTTCTCGGTCGGATCGCCGGCAGGGAGGGACTAATCTGTCACGGATTGATCGCTTCTATGTCGGCGACAGGTTCGGGGAGCGTGGTGGCTCCGTTGGCATTCTCGCTGGCACCTCTTTCTCAGACCATGCGCCAGTTATTTTGACTCTTGAGGAGAGGACACGGGAGACCAGCTTGCAGTTGAGGATCCCAGAGAGGATACTTATAGACCCCAGTCTTTTTGAGGACATTGAGAGGATATGGCAGGATAGCCAGAGCTCTGACCTGGATGCAGCAGGCCAGTGTGCCCACGGGCTCATCGAGCTCAGCTCTTTTTTGCACGCTACAGCCTTGACACGGCTGGGAGAGACACGAGAGCGGGAGCGTCGCTTGAGACGTAGCCTTGCTTCGCTCCAGCGCCTTCAAGAGCAGCAACCTACATGTGAGGGGTGGCGTCCCAGCTAAGCCAGGCACGCCAGGAGGTTAGAGAGGCAGAGGAGCAGAGACACGAGTTTTACTATCATCGCCAGGCCTCTCAGTGGACTCAGCTTGGTGATAGAGTGACTGGGGGGTTTTTTGAGATCACCGGACCCCGCCATGCTCGAGCAGGAGTACGCCAGCTCAGGAGGCAGGACGGATCGTTAGCCACTGAGCCCGAGGAGATTAGAGCTATTGCCACTGAGTTCTACAGAGACCTGCTTTCAGCGGAGCCAGCCACGGAGGCACGTGATGCTTGCAGACAGACTATGTGGGCCCATGTGCAGAGGAGGGTCACAGATCGTATGCGCACAGCTTTGGGTGAGCCCCTTTCAGAGGATGAGCTTGGTGAGGCTTTGAGAGCCCTCCCGCGTCATAGCTGCCCTGGGGAGGATGGATTGACGCCTGCCTTTTTTATGCGCTATTGGGACCTTTGGAGAGGAGGAGCGATGGAAGCTTGACCCCTCCCCAGCAGGGCCACAAAAATTTAGTTGTACCTGTAGTTGAACTTAATGCCCACAACTAAACAAATAATGAACAAAGTAAAGAAATTATCTGGATTGCATTCATTGCCTGCAAGAGTAGGGAAAACCCCTTTTATACAAAAAGCCCATAGGCATTACAATCCCTTCATGCGGAATAACTCACACACACCTTGTAATTTCACATGTGCATACCACGGGCAACCTACCCCTATACAATTGCACACCAAACCATATCTCTTCATGGCAATAAGTGTGGGTGTCCAGCTTGAGGGACTGGCTGGGACTGGCCTTGAGGTTGCCCTTGGGGTTGGCCATGCCCACTGCTAGCCTGTTCGGTTGAGCAGATTCTCTGCCAACTCGTCCATGCTCATGTGGGAAGGAGGCGGCTAGGATACGATCACAGGGAATGAGTACACGGCGTGTGAGGAGCTGGTCCTCTCCCTGCACTTACCAAAGTTTGGCCGAATGCCAGGAAGCCTTCGCTTCTCCAAATCAGACTAGAGGCTGATTGACAGATTTTATGCGGATGAGTGGGCTTGCAGCAGATGTGGTTTGGTTGGTAATCTCTCAGTCCCTCACTTTAAGGCCAGGAGAGGCGGCGGCCACACTCGACTTTGGACTACAGGAGATCAACACCGTCTTGCAGAGCACATCTCAGGACAGACTCACCAGGTTCAGAGAGCAGGAGATCACTCCATGCCCTTCCGCGGGGTAACTGTCCAGGCGATGATGACTTGCCGGTCACTCTCTTTCTGCGTCATTGGGATCTCATGGAAGACGGTTTCATGGCCGCCTTCAATGGCATCATGGCCTCACGTCACATTCCGAAGAGACTCTCTAAGGGGCTGATTCACTTGATCCCAAAGGAGGATGGTTACCGGTTGGAGAATCGGCAAAGACGCCCCATCACCCTCTGAGGAAACACTTGCAAAATCCTCATCAAAGCCATCAGCCGTCGCCTGCAGCCTCATCTCCCCGACCTGATCCATGGCACCCAAACCGGCTTCATCCGGGATAGGAGCATCCTCGTGGATAACGTCTTCACTTTTTGGGAGGCGACAATTGGAGCAAGACTTCGCAGGGAAGACATGGCAGTTCTCCTTCTGGATTTTGAGAAGGCTTATGATAGGGTCAATTGGGCTTTTCTAGAGGGCACCATGCTTACGATGGGATTTCCAGCTGGATGGATTAAAGGTGTCTCCGCCCTATATTCGGCAGCTCACAGTCGGGTCCTCATCCACCAGAGGGCCACGGGGGATAGGTTTCCGATCTAGAGATCAGTCAGACAAGGATGCCCCCTCACCCCCTTTCTCTTCCTCTTCGTGGCGGAGGCGATGGGTAGCTTTCTCTCCCCGCAGGAGACAGGACTACAGGGTCTCTTCCCCTCCATTAGATCCCAGGAGGAGCCTCTTGACTCAGAGTTTGCAGACATCATAGCCGCATACCTCTCGGGAGAGGAGAGTTTTTCCCTCACCATCGAGACATTCTACTTAGCCTCCAGAGCTCAAATTATCTGGCACTAGTCGTGTAGTTTCTCGGTAGGATCTTCACGCACCCCGGCTTGGCACCCAGTTGAGTCATTTCAGCGAATCCCCAGAGGCACCCTGATCAAATACCTCGGGTGCCAAGTAGGGATTGACATCTCAGCCAACAAGCAGCAGCTAGCCCCCCTTCTTCTAAGCATTTGGAAGAAGCTTTTGTATGGAGCACCGCCCACCTCTCCCTCGCCGGCCACGTGATTGTGGCCAACCATGTGCTCCTGGCTGAGAGAAAGATCATCACATGTTGTAGGCCCAAAGCACAAACTGTAGAAGGCTGGAAACAGTTGATTATTGCTGAAAATGAGCACGAGGGAAGCCCGTAGGTGCTTACAAGCATAAGAGACTGTTGCTGCAGCCAATGACCTCTAGCAGATATGCAAGAATGAGATGAAAAGTGGGGAAGGGTGAGCACCCTTATATATCCCTCCAGAGAGCTGGTTGGCCAGCTGTAGCAGGTTGACAACTAATATGTAGCATAAAAATACTATAAAATGCCTTTAAAATGGTAAAAATACCTAAATAATATCTTGCTAAATATGCCAATGCAGGGTCTCATAAAATGATCAATACAAGCATGAAAAGGTGGTGTAGACCCTCTGGAGATGATATATTCCATGTGACATGTGGTGGATGAAGACCGTAGTAATCACAACCTTAGTCTACACTTAACTGCACTTAATGATGTTTAAGAGACAAATAGATATGTGTCAATGCAATGCAGCTATATTAGATGAATGAAAGATGTTACAATGATGATCCAAATGGATCTGGAAAGCTGAATATGCTGCCTATATGCTGTAAATGCGGGCTGAACTGCTGTCCACTCTTTCCCTTGTCTCCTGGAGGGAAACGCTGAAGGGAGCTTTGGGAACAGAGGCTGAATGCTGATGAATGATGAAAACGCAGACCTGAATGGCTGATTCTGGACTGTATGCTGCTGCGTTTGCTGAATATGAGGCTGATGATGATGCGTTAACTGACTATGCTGATGGAGATGCGTTAACTGAATGCTGATGGAGATATGCTGAAACGCTGCTGATCCAGATGGAGGATGCGCTTCACTCTGATGATCCCCTGATGACTGAATGGATGATCTTGCTGTGGAGAGGCGCCTGTATTTATATGGGTGAGAGAGGGCTGGTCGGCCAGCACTAATGCAGTCGGCCAGTTCATATCTCCCATAACATGCTAATAAAATACCATAAATGGTAGTCGGCTGCCCCATAAATGCATAAAAATGCCTGAATAAATGCTGGTAAAATACCTGATGATATCTGTGATGCTAATATGATGCCATGTCACTGTACACCTGACTGGTGTGCACGTGACATTCCAACACCTACTCTTCAGCGCAGAGGGGCGGTCCAATACCAGCACGCTGAAGAAACACCTCCGAAGTAGCTCTCGGAAGTGGTTTGGCGAAGAGATCAACCACCATGTCCTTGGTAGAACAGTAGGCCAACCAAAGAAGTCCCAACTCGATCCAATTACGTACAAAATGATAATGCACTTCAATATGCTTGGATCATCCCCGTATCACAAGATTCTAAGCTAGAGCAATAGCACTCTGAGAATCCGAGAAGATGGTAACTCGGGAAGTGTCGGCACAACACAAATGCTCCAGAATCTAGAATCTGATGAATCCAAAGTGCTTCGGTAGAGGAGAGAAGGTAGGATTCAGGCCTTGAAGGCCCTGGGGTAGAATTTGGAGAAGGAACAACTGTAGAGAAATCTCTGGAAGCCATGTTTGCTGACAAATAATCCTCCTCTGACTTAGGTAGTCCACTGACAACTTGCTAAGCACCACCGCTGTAGTGCGTAAGGGTGTGGAGAAGAAACGGCAGCAAAGGAATCTCCGAGAGCCCTGTCCTCTGACAATAAACCTCCTCTAAAGCAAGAGGGCTGTAAAAAAAAACAGCAAATAGCCTACTCTAAAGCTGTGCACAACAAGAGGAGAGAAAGAAGAGAGGGAGGGTGGGAAAAGAGAAAAAGAAAAAGCAAATCTCTCAGGAACCCTGTCCTCAGCACCTAGAAGAGAGCTTCAGTCTCCAACAGCAAAACGCAACAGTCTCAAGCTACAGATGCAAAAAACGCAGCCAAAATGCACAAACCGCAGAAACTGCTAGAAACCTCTACTCCTAGAGAGAAAACGCAGCACTTTCCTACTTGTAGATCATCGTTTGGCTCTGATACCATGAAAGAAAGAGCATCACAGGTTGTAGGCCCAAAGCACAAACTGTAGAAGGCTGGAAACAGTTGATTATTGCTGAAAATGAGCATGAGGAAGCCTGTAGGTGCTTACAAGCATAAGAGACTGTTGCTACAGCCAATGACCTCCAACAGATATGCAAGAATGAGATGAAAAGTGAGGGGAAGGGTGAGCACCCTTATATATCCCTTTAGAGAGCTGGTTGGCCTGCTAATATGTAGCATAAAAATGCTATAAAGTGCCTTAAAAATGGTTAAAAATGCCAAAATAATATCTGCTAAATATGCAAATGCAAGGTCTCATAAAATGACTAGTACAAGCATGAAAAGGTGATGTAGACCCTTTGGAGATGATATATTCCAACACTGGCCACCATGTGGTACATCACTTCTTGATGGGCGTTGTCCATAGCTTGTCTAGGTCAGATATAGAGGCTGATCCAGAACTTTCTGTGGGCTGGGTCCGATGCCCAGCTGGCTCGGGCCAAGGTGGCCTAGAGAGTGATTACTCAACCTCGGACATGTGGAGGATTGGGCATTATAGGCCTAGCTGTGCAGAGCAAAGCCCTACTCGACAAGTTAATCGTCAGAGGCCTTCTATCTGGTGGTGAGCCCTGGAAGGCCTTTCTAATTGATCAAATCTCAACTCGGAGCCCCTCACTTCGCGGCCTCTGGACTCCCAGTGTTTGATGGATCTTCACATAGGCCCGATCTTGAGGCCTGAGCACCACTTTGAGGACAGATTTGCAGCCAATTTGATGGGAGCTTGGGGTCACCTCAAGCCAACCCTCTTGCAGCTCCCCCCATCCTTGGACGAGGAGAGGCTCCGCCAGTTTAGCCACCGTTGATTTGGAACCGCCTCTTCAAGACGACCAATGGTCAACCTCTAGGTGCGTATTCTCAAATAGCCTAGGGCCCCCTCAACTCTCACCCAGCCCAATCTGTTGGTGAGTGGTCTAGCTTCAAGCAACTTCCTCAAGAGGCTCGGGATAGACGCCTCGCAGAGATTCGAAGCAGAGAGTAGATAGTCCTCGCCACCAACTCAGCCATACCCCCCTTCAGGACTCCTCCCCTCCCTAGTGGCTCGGAGCTTTCACACGCCACAACGTCCTGGCAGTACTAGGCTCAAATGGGGGACCAACTCTCATTTTCTTAGTCGATACCATGGGAGTCTGACCCTTTTCCCATTAGAGGACTTTAGCAGGGCCGACTTCAGAGTGTCCGGATCATCAACTTCCATGAGCACCGCTGGCACATCCCTAAACCCCCATGGCGCAAGTAGCCCGAGATAGGTCCTAGAGACTCTGGCTTTTGGGAGGGCCAGCCTTTGATGCGGATTCAGTGGGACCCTGGCAAGTGGGAGTGGACAGATCCCTTTAGCCTAGAGAGCCCAGCCACCCCCCTTTTCCACTACTCGGCAAGGCTAGGCCGGCAGATGCAGATGCACGAGATTGACAGTGGTCTAACACACTGCACGAGGTGCATGCAGGAGTCGCAATGACATTGCCTTTGGGCTTCCCCAAAGGGCAACAGATTTGGCTGAGGAATCTTGGACTATTCACCACACCTCAGACCTCTTTGAGAAGTTGAGTGTGAGGGTGGGTGGGTGGGTGTGTGTGTGTGTGTGTGTGAAGCTTGAGAGAGTGTGTGTGAGGGAGAGAGAGTGTCTTGAGAGGCTACAGCTTGCTTGTGTGAGAGCTTGAAACTTGAGACCTTGGCTCTTGAGGCTTGCCGCTTGAGGGAGAGAGAGTGTGTGTTTGTGAAGATAAAGCTTGAAGTGTGAGAGGGAGTGTGTGTGTGTGTGTCTTCTTATAGGGAGAGAGGCAAGAGAGAGGCCAAGGCCCAAAGCCTCAAAGGTTCAAGGCCTATGGGCCAAGGCTAAAGGCCCATGAAAAGCCCCTCCCAAACGGCAAAAAAAAAGGTCAAAAATGTGACCATTGCCCAAACAGTAACCTGCAGACGTCCCCCACAACCGTCCCCTCCTGGATCCGTCCCCGGAATGCCATCCCTTGTGAGGGACACCCAGCTGGGGACGTCCGTCCGTCCCCGTCCCACAATGTTCCCGGGACGGTGTCCCCTCGTTCCAAGGGTCCGTCCTCTCCGTCCCCTATGACTATGAATAGAAGGATCTATTTCCAGGGAAAAAACAAATCAGTTCAATTTGTCCAAAAGAAGGCATTAGGTCTCACAAGTGATGATTCTCAATATTCTATCGGAGGCAAAGCCACTGTTCCACTTCAAACACCATCAAGCTAAGTGAAGGATCTATCTAATGTCCTTGTTCCGGGAGTTCAAAGATAATGGCGTGTTAGTTGCTTGGAAGGCTTTTTAACTGTAGGTATGCAACCCATTTACTGATGTACTAGGACTAGATGGCATAATCGTCTTTAAAAGTTGCATACGAGTACAGATTTTAGTCCTTTTATGCTTAAATTTGGTGTCAATGCTGTGTCTTTGTGAAATCTCTATGGTCAGGAGCTTGGATCTAGTGCAGACGTGCACCTGCTTCATGCAACCGAGGCCGGCAGCAGTCTCGAGGCCCACGAGGGTAGCTCCGTGGCGGTATGGGACGTCACGGGGTAGAGATTGGTCAGTACGTCTTGCTAGTTAGCTCAGCTTGTGGCTCGGTGGGACAACCAAGACTTGTGGGTTTTGCCCACGGCTATCAAGGTTGGGTGGTGAGTCAGGCCTGCACCTCCTTCACGTTATTTGGCTTTGTTTTGCAGGTTTCGAGTCGTGTTTCAAGAGCGTTCTTCGAGAAGATCCGTGGGGATTTGACATAGAGGAACTAGAAACGTTTATGAAAAATTAGGGAAAATGAGAAAAAAATTGAAAGATTCAGGAGAAAATGGGAAAATTGGGGAGGGAATTGACAATTGAAGTAGCATAAGAATTGTTAGAACATAAGGGACTTTCTTTTCATTTTTTACCCAAACCGTTGAATGTCAATGCTTAAATTTGGTGTCAATGCTATGTCTTTGTGAGAGCTCTATGGTCAGGAGCTTGGATCTAGTGCAGACGTGCACCTGCTTCATGCAGCCAAGGCCGGCAGCAGTCTCGAGGCCCACGAGGGTAGCTCCGTGGCGGTATGGGACGTCACGGGGTAGAGATTGGTCAGTACGTCTTGCTAGTTAGCTCAGCTCGTGGCTCGGTGGGACAGCCAAGACTTGTGGGTTTTGCCCACGGCTGTCAAGGTTGGGTGGTGAGTCAGGCCTACACCTCCTTCACGTTATTTGGCTTTGTTTTGCAAGTTTCGAGTCGTGTTTCAAGAGCGTTCTTCGAGAAGATCCGTGGGAATTTGACATAGGGGAACTAGAAACGTTTATGAAAAATTAGGGAAAATGAGAAAAAATTTGAAAGATTCAAGAGAAAATGGGAAAATTGGGGAGGGAATTGACAATTGAAGTAGCATAAGAATTGTTAGAACATAAGGGACTTTCTTTTCATTTTTTACCCAAACCATTGAAAAAAAAAACTACTCCCTCTAAAATTTTATGTACCCGTATGAAATCTATGGTACATTACATATTGTACGGATAATACAAATCTGTACAAGTACGGAATGCAACTGTGAAACTTAATGAATAGATTTTTGACAATTGCACAAATAGCACTAGAGTTCTAGACAAAGTGCCACAAGCTGTATCAGGCTGCATGCTGTTAGGTGCATTTTGTCAAAAGAAAAGTGATGCAGAAGACACAAACGGAAAAGCTGGTAGCAAACATCTTGACAAAGGTTTTGATAAATACTTAAGAGGTCAGTTGGAGGTTCATCAAAAGTGGATTTGGGCTTATGAGAAAGTGTTGTTGCATGCATGCATTAATGGCCTGGCATGTGGACATGGACCTTACTTGCAGCCACCTAAGGACAAGCCAGGATATAGTCTCATTTGGGTTGTTTGGAGAATCCACCGGAGGTGCCCAAGACGTGCACCAGTGGATGGGACATAAGTTGGGTACAGTGTGAACATGTTTAATGGCATTTTAGATGATAATTATGAGGCTGAAATCTGATCGCCAATCAGCCTACGACCTACTATCAGATTCCTACATCAGGTCACGGGTCATTTGAAGGCATCCATTAGCCAGAGTCTGCATGACCAAAAGCAAGGCACCAAGGCACATGGTGGATAGGCCACCCTCACGTGCGTTAGGGCATGCACAAGTGGAGGACAACCAGGAACCTTTTGTATGCACAGTAGATAGGCATGCATGAACTGGATTTCATGCCAATATCCAAGATCATCATTGTACATAATCATGTTCTGGAATGTACAGGAGATTAGGGTTTACATCTCTTGTCTATTTTGTTTCCTCAAGTAGTTTGATTGGTGTTTGTCATGTGCACAGTGGGTATCTACCGTGTGCTATACACATGCAAGACTAGTTTCGAGGCTCGGGGAAGCTTGGAACTAGGCATGCTGATTGACGAGCTGAGTTAGGGAAATACTAACGGGCGGGCACCCAAGTATGGACGGGCGGGCGGCCAAGTGTGGACGTCCGATGACCGGCCAAGAGCCTATAAAAGGGTGGCCAAGGTTAGTTATTGTATGATAGAGAGTCTCGCGAGTTTGTGAGAGCTCTATGGTCTTGGAGCCTGGATCTAGTGCAGACGTGCACCTGCTTTATGCAGCCGAGGCCGACAGCAGTCTCAAGGCCCGCAAGGGCAGCTTCGTGGCGGTATGGGGCGTCGCGAGGAGGAGATTGGTCGGTACGTCAACCTAGTTAGCTCAGCTCGTGGCTCGGTGGGGACAGCCAAGACTGTGGGCTTGCCCACGGCTGTCATGGTTGGGAGGTGAGTCAGGCATGCACCCCCTTGCTTGCTTGTTGTTCGTTTGTTTGCAGGATTCGAGTTTCGAACCGAGATTGATCACGAGGGGATCCGTGGGGATTTGACAATGGTATCAGAGCATACCTCGTGAACGAGCAAGTCGGTAGGTAGAGAAGAAGAGGTCGAAGAACGGTATGTGTTAAAAACTTGCTGTTTTTTCTGTGCATACTGCAGATTTCAGAAATAGTATGTGTTTTCCTTCATCAAAGAAACCCATGTTGTTGATGGAAGATGGTAGTTTTGGTAGGATTGATTGGTTTGCAAAGAAGAGAGAGAGTTGTGGGTGCAGTCGCATGACCTGCAGGGAGAGAAACAGAAAAAAAAAAGCATGATGCTTTTCGTTGCTTTTTGTTGGACGAGAGAGAGAGCAAGAGGAAGTGAGCTAGCCGCATGGTCGTGAAGAACTGCTGGTTATGAGCACCTTTGCGTTGGGCAAGTGTGACGGGCGGCCAGGCTTGCAACCAGCCACGTTTACGCAAGCGCCCAAGGCTGGGTAGGCAAGCGGCTTAGGCCGTGTAGGCGCCCAGGCCTACGCAGGCGCTCCAGCCAAGCAGCGCCCAGGCCAGGCCTGCGCAGCCAGCCCTGGCAGCGCCAACGCTAGGCGCTTTATGGCCAGGCCTATGAGACAGTGGCGCAGGCCACTGCAGGCCGCCTGTGCGCAAGCAAGTGCCGGCAGTCGTCAGCAGACAGGCGCCGGCAGTACAGCACTCGACGTCAGCACCGAGAGGAAAAGCATGCGCCGGCAGCTCACCGACGGGTGAACCTAGGAGGGAAGCGAAAAAAAAAAACACAAGGAAAGCATTCGTTTTTAGTGCTTTCGTTTTTTTTTTTTTTTTTTTTTGGAGTTTCAAATTTTAAATTTTAAAAGAACCCTCCAAGGTTTCAAAGGTTTCAAGATGTTTATTTTTTTTAAAGACAATAGAATATATATATTCATATATATATATATTCAAGAAAAAAAAAACACAAAAGCTAAAGCAAAAGCTAAGCTTAGCTTTTGGGGATTTTTTGGCTTTTGGGAAACCTTTATAAACCCCCTCAAGTGGGCTTCTTGCCACACATCTCTCAAGTTCTCAAGTTTTAAAGCTCTCAAGCTATCAAGTTCCTGTGCACTTTTGTTGTGCAAAGATCGAATTTTCTCTCCACGTACCCTCTTCACGATGTCAACCCAAGAATCAGAGTTGGAGCCCCTCGTGGAACGCGAAGGCTTGCCGGCTACGGAAGGTACCGATGCCGATCTTTTTGACGATTTTGTGTCAAAATCAGATTTCCAAGAGTTCAAAGTAGCTCTCGAAGCTTCTTTGACGGAACGTCAGGCACAAATCGCAGCCCAGATGCAGGCTTTGCAGAACTCCATTGCTCTATTGACCACTACCCTCTCTACTTTCTCGGGAATGGATACCTTGGCTTCAGCTTTAGGCACCAACATTACTCCGGAACCGTTCGGGGGCGAGCAAAAGCAGCGCACCAAGGAGATCGTGGACACGTGGCTACACAAGAGGCAAGTTCACTTTCAGTTTCATCCATATGATGATGGAAAGAAGATCCAATTAGCAGCAGGTTTCCTGTCCGGCAAAGCTTTGCTTTGGTGGAAGGAACTGAACCCTAAGCCAACGACTTGGACACAATTTGAAGATATCTTCAAGAAAGAATTCCTCAAGAAAGAGGATGATTACGATGTTGTTGTCCGGTTCATGACCTCGCAGCACCTCACTTATGAGGTCTACCTCCAGAAGTTTCGTGACTTGCAGATGAAAGCTACAAAGGTGGATCCCACTACTCTTTTGGGGTTTTTCGTAGCTGGTTTACCAGACTCGTACCGATTACAGGTTAAAAATAACAAATGTAAAACTTTGAACGAGGCCATTCATTCAGCTCGTATCTATGACGATACGATGGTCTCTTCCAAGTCGAAACCCGTTACCGAGCAGGGGAACAAGCATAAAAGAAAGTTCTCCGCACCTATGGCTAACACGAATGAAGGCAAGTCTTCGGACCAACCTTCGAAGAATTCAAGTTCGACACCAGCGAAGAAGAAACGACTCCTTAGGGCTTTAAAGCTCAAGAAGGAAGGACGTTGTTTTATCTGCGAAGAAAAAGGACACATGCGTAACGAGTGCCCAAAGCAAAAGGGTACCAAGTCAAACGCAGGACCCAAGCCAAAGACAGCTAACCAGTTGTCTTTGACAGGTACGTCAATTTCTGTACTTTCTCGCCCTAGTACTTGTTCTGATTGTCTGTTCAATTCTAAGGTATTTGGCATGCATGATCTTCTCCGCGTTTATGGAGAAGTGAATGGCCATAAGGTTCACGTTCTTTTAGACCCTGGCAGTTCGCATAATTTTGTTAACTACAAACTTGTGCAGAAATTGAGTCTTGATACGACACTCAGCGACCATACCTATGAGGTACGTCTACCTGCAGGAAGACAAGTTTGGGATCGCAAGGTGGAGATGCTTCCAATCCAGATTCAGGACTACAAAGACACTCTCGAATGCTATGTCATGCATCTGGAAAATGTAGACTTGTTATTAGGGATTGAGTGGTTTAAGACTCTTGAAGTCCAGATAGATTGGTCTAGTCATATTTTTTCTTTTCAGCATAGGGACACCAAGTATAGTATTTTAGGTGATTGTATCCATCTCTCTCAGGGACCTCTTGTAAATACAATTGATTTTGGAAATATAATGAATTCTTCTTTGTATACCGCTTTCCACTGTGTATTGATTCCACTTTCTTCTTTTCTCATCCCTTCCATGGATGTGAATGAATTAAGTGTGTTTGAAAGCAAAGAATTACAGAAGATACTTGATTCGTTTCAAGACGTATTTCCTAAGGAACTGCCATCGGGTTTACCACCTGAACAGGCAGTAGATCATCGTATTGACTTGATCCCTGGTGCTCATCCTGTGAGTATTCCACCTTATAGGATGAGCCAAGCTGAGGAAGATGAGTTGGCTAAACAACTCGAAGATTATTTGAGGATGGGCCAGATCCGTCCAAGTAAATCACCTTGGGGTGCACTTGTGTTGCTTAGGAGAAAGAAGGACAATACTTGGAAAATGTGTATAGATTACAAAAGATTGAACAAGCTGACTATTAAGAACCGTTATCCTCTCCCTAGATCAGATGACCTGATTGACCGGTTAGCAGGAGCGAAATATTTCACGAAGATAGATTTACGTACTGGCTATCACCAGATACGTATTCATGAAAGGCATGTCGAAAGAACCACCTTTCGGACTAGGTATGGCCATTACGAGTTTCTCGTATTACCTTTTGGGTTAACCGATGCTCCAGCCACTTTCCAGCAAATGATGAACGATCTTTTTCGTGAACATTTGGGAAAATTTGTGGTGGTGTTCCTGGACGATATTTTGATTTATAGTCGTACTCTTGAGGATCATGTCAGACACCTCACGATTGTCTTATCTATTTTAAGACAGAATCGACTATATGCTAAGTTGAGTAAATGTGAGTTCTTTATGACCGACATCATTTACTTGGGACACAAGATTACTAGAGATGGATTGAGCATTGACTATGACCGAGTTCAGAAGGTTTTGGACTGGCCTATACCGCGAACAGTGAAACAACTTCGTTCTTTTCTCGGTTTTGTTGTATTTGAAAGGAAGGAAAGCTCGTTGGACAGAGTTAATGCAAGATTTTGATTTTGAGATCCGTTATCAGAAAGGGTCCATGAATAGTATTGCAGATGCGCTTAGTCGGATTAGAGAGGTGAATACTTTGTCGTTCACCGAGATTTCTACTGACTTATTTCAGTCATTGAGAGGGCTTTGCAGGACTGATAGTTATTTTGGTCCATTTTGGCAGAAGATCTAGGACGGGAGCTCATTGATTAACCAAGACTCGGTGACTGAGCAGTCTACTATTCAGGCTGCAGGCGGTCAGTGGATGATTCGGAATGGTTTGCTATTCCGTAATGACAAAATTTGTGTACCACGGATCCCGGACATCAGGTCCAAGATTCTGAGGGAGTGTCACGACGCCCCTTCTGCTGGACACCCTGGGGTACATAGGACACTATCATTAGTGAAACACACTTTTTATTGGTCGAAGATGAAAGGGTATGTAGAAGATTATGTTCTCAAGTGTCAAATTTGTCAGACAAATAAAGCTAAACGCTTTAGACAGGCTGGGTTGTTGCATCCTTTGCAAATCCCAGGTAATAAATGGGAAAGTATTTCCATGGATTTTATTACCGGATTGCCAAGAACACATCAAGGCCACGATTCTATTTGGGTTGTGGTAGATCGCTTGACAAAAATGGCTAGATTTTTACCGACCCGGAAGACTATTACAGCTACGCAATTAGCTCGGCAATTTATCGAGCAATTGTTTAGACTGTACGGGCAGGACATAGTCAGTGATAGGGACTCTAAGTTTACGAGTGACTTTTGGAAACTTGTTTTTGAGAAGTTGGAAACAACTTTGAATTTGAGTTCCTCTAATCATCCTCAATCTGATGGCCAGACTGATAGAGTGAATCAGATTTTGGAGGATATGCTTCGAGCATATGTATCCAAAAGACAGAGTTCATGAGAGGATTATCTTCCTATGTTAGAATTTGCATATAACAGTACTAAGCATACGAGTACACGGTTTAGTCCTTTCATGCTTATGTATGGTTTTCAACCTAGATCACCTGTTACAGTAGGATTCTCAGGACTTCAGCATGATGCAGCACGTAATTTTTTGCAAGATATGCAAGAAATGTTACAAGTTGCAAAGGAATCTATTAGAAGTGCTCAAGACCGAGACAGGTTTTATTCTAATAGACATCGTTCACGCAGGGAGTTCTCTGAAGGAACGATGGTGTATTTGCGAGTTCCGAAAGATTCCAAGACTTTACGGACAGGTAGATCTCCGAAATTATCCCCTAGATACTGTGGACCATTTCGTGTTACATGACGGATTGGTTCAGTTGCATATGAATTAGATTTGCCTTCTCATGTGAAAGTTCATCCTGTATTTCATGTCAGTAGACTTAAGGAAGTACTGGGTGGAGCAGATCAGTTAGTTACTCCTCAAGAAATTATAGATGTCCAGGACATGACATTTGTTCCGCACGAACCTGAAAAGATTCTTGGCTTTCGTGAACGAAGATTGCGTCATACGCTTATCACGGAATACAAGATCAAGTGGAAGGATCGTGTTAAGGAGGACGTGAAGGATCGTGTTAAGGAGGACGCTACATGGGAGACATTGACTTCTCTTCAGAGAGATTACCCTGGCTTTTTAGTGAGCTCAGGAGTGAGCTCTTAGAGAAAGGGGAGTATGTCATGTGCACAGTGGATATCTACCATGTGCTATACGCATGCAAGACTAGTTTCGAGGCTTGGGGAAGCTTGGAACTAGGCAGACTGATTGACGAGCTGAGTTAGGGAAATACTAACGGGCGGGCACCCAAGTATGGACGGGCAGGCACCCAAGTGTGGACGCCCGATGACCGGCCAAGAGCCTATAAAAGGGTGGCCAAGGTTAGTTATTGTATGATAGAGAGTCTCGCGAGTTTATGAGAGCTCTATGGTCTTGGAGCCTGGATCTAGTGCAGACGTGCACCTGCTTTATGCAGCCGAGGCCGGCAGCAATCTCGAGGCCCGCGAGGGCAGCTTCGTGGCGGTATGGGACGTTGCGAGGAGGAGATTGGTCGGTACGTCAACCTAGTTAGCTCAGCTCGTGGCTCGGTGGGGACAGCCAAGACTGTGGGCTTGCCCACGGCTGTCAGGTTGGGAGGTGAGTCAGGCATGCACCCCCTTGCTTGCTTGTTGTTCGTTTGTTTGCAGGATTCGAGTTTCGAACCGAGATCAATCACGAGGGGATCCGTGGGGATTTGACAGTGTTAATATGCCATGCTTAATGTTAATCACACATCAAGCAGCTAGCATGTTACATTTGCAAACATAAGCCCAAACTTAAATTTAGATCACATTTCAAAAGACATGATGATGCTACACATAATGAGTTGGCATGGTAATATCAAGCAAGCATCACACTTCATGCAAAGTATACAAGAGGATGTGTATCACGTCTATGTACCTATTAGCAGCTCATTTGTTTTGGGCTTAATCAATTTCATTTGGTAGACAAGCATTTAGAACTTTCTTATGATGCTCAGCACCCTGTATTTGACATGACCTGATGATGCTACACATAAGGAGATGGCATGGCATGATAAAGAATTCATGCCAGACATGCAAGAGGATGTGACATCCTCTCAGATCCATTCACTCACTAGCAGCCTACATAGCAGATGCTCCAAATAACCCCATACTTGACCATAATATGCAACAACATGGAGTTGAAAACTTGAACAAACACATAGAGCATTAAGAGGGCTATTGCAAACAGAAATGGATACTTGCCTCTATTTTCAAGATACAGTAATCTCATAAATAGCTCTTTTTCATCAACTGCAGGAGGGAAGGTTGCATCCTCAAATAGATTATTCATTCCAGCCTGATAAAGGATCTCCACAGAAAGGCATTCCTTCTGTAGATCTTCTGCAGAATCAGCATTGCTCTCATTATTGGACCTTCTCATCAACCTTGAGCATAGCTGAAGTGCCGTCCGCCCATCCGGAGTAGTCTCAAAGGGATTGGCCCCCTTAGAAAGAAGCACGACCAAAATGGAAGGATCGCGGCGCATGGATGCAACGTGTAGTACAGTAAAGCCACGATTGTTCCTAAGATTTACATCTGCCAGCCCCAGTTCCAAGACATCCTTTACTGTGTGAGGATCACAATATGAAACAGCATAGTGCAGACCATGGGCTCCATCCAAGGTCACCCGCCCTTCTTTCAGTAGAAGCTGCACTAGCTCCACATCATCTGAATCCAAAGCTTTCCTGATTCTCTGGCATTCCCTTTCAAGAGTAGGGTTTAAAGTCTCAGGTTGCAACAGACCCATCTTACATCGAAGAACAAGAACCTCATCAGCTAGCGCCAAGGGAAGTTGTTTCTCCAAGTCAACAGTGCCTATGTTTGAGATGGCAACTAAGTGCTTAGACAAGGACACTAGTGAAACTGCTCCATGTACCTTGGCTGCAACAAGAACAGGAAGGACCTCATCTACTTGCGCCTTTTCAATTATATTGTGAAGATTATGCTGCAACAATACACTACATAGTTAATCAGAAGCTCAACCCGCCCCAATCAAATATATGCCAAAAGAAACTGAAATAAATGCAAGGATGCATACAAACTACCTACAAAGAACATTAAAACCACAAACAATGCTTTTAAAACATTAGCATGAGTATTCAGACAAAAAGGCTGAAAGAAGAGCTACCAAACACTAATGGAGTCACCCTCCAAGGCCTCTCTAAGACTAAAGTGCACCTACCAGCATCACCAAGTCATGCCTTTGCCTTCTCAAGCGTGCTGTTGAGCGGACACCCAGACAATCTTGGATGAGTCTAGAAGCTGCGCCAAGACATGCATGCAACCCCAACTCACCAGAGCGCAGACTCCTCTCTCTCTTTCTGCTTCTATTTGCAGCCTCCCTTCTCCTATTTGAGTCCTCTTCCCTGCTTCCCCCAAACTTATTTTGCAATATTCAGAAAATCAACTTGCTGGTGTGTTCTTGGTCAATTTCCCAAATCTATCCCCTTTCCTCTTAGCAATTTCTTCAACTGACCCATGTCTGCACTTTTCCCCTTTCACTTTTAGCCCTGCAGTTTTCAATTTTCAAACTTGGATTTTCCTCTATTTTTTATTTTTCTTACACAGAAACCTGAAATCCCAACCCCCCCCCCCCCCCCCCCCAAAAAAAGAAACTCATACCCCCTATGGTCAGTAGGGGCAGCTTCAGGGCGGCTCAGACCACATGAGGAAGCGTTGGGAGGCCTGTTAGAAGTCATCTCGTGTGCCCGCCCTTTGTAGGTGTCTTATCAGTTTTCCTCACTCCCCGTATTTTTCCCCCAGTTTTCCCTATTTTTCTGTGGCATAGGAGGCAGTCTTGTAGTGGCAGGAGGACCTTGAACCTGGCCAACTGCATCTGTGGAGACTCTGGAGGGACTGCTCTGCACAGGTCGTGGACCTCCCTGATGCTGGCCGATCCCTCTTGCTGCTGGCCGACTATGCATTTCAGCAGTCGTGGGGTTTTTGTGTCCTGTCGGCTGCCCTACAGCAGGCCGACTACTGTTGGGGGGCCATATAAAATGGCCCCCAGCCCCCTTGTCACCATTGTATCATTCCGGGATTCTTTTGTGTATATAGAGCAGAGTTACACGCCTCTACCTCTCTCTCTCTTGTGCTGTTATTTTCTGCATTGCGTTTTGCTCGTGTGTTCCCAGATCTAGTCATCATCTCCGCTGCGTAATCTGACATGGTATCAGAGCCTAGGCTCTAGATAGTTCTTGGGATTTGTGTGAGCAAGAGGGGGACTGTTGTATTGCTGATTGGTGGATTGTTCGGGAACAGGAGAAGCAAAAGAACGGCAGGCTGATTTGCTGGACTTTGTTCCCACCCACCCACCCTTTTCAGAGTACATCCCCGCAATGGAAGATCTGTTTGAGATGGCCGAGAGGCATGTGAAGATCCCGACACTCCCCACGTTCCCGGTGGACCGTCAATTGGATGGGAACAACTACGGCATATGGAAGGTTATGATGGAATCTATTCTAGAGTCTTACAACCTCGCTGATTTCGTCGTTGTTGGGGTTCCACGGCCGGAAGTAGAGGAAGGGAAGTTACCGTCGATCCGAAAGGACCGGGAGGCTCAGACACAGATGTGGGATCGTGTCAATGCCAGGGTCCGTTCGTTTATCTTTCTCAACTGCACACCGCAGGTAATCAATCATGTGAAGCATATGACACTGGCCAGAGGTATATGGCAGCATTTGGCCTCTCTTTACAACAGGGTATCGCCCATGAAGAGGATTTCCTTGGAAGTGCAGATGCGGGTTATGAGCCCTGCAAAGTCGTCGACGATGCGGGAGCATATTAACAAGTTGCAGGCTCTCTAGCAGGAAGTTCTTTAGGCTGGGAAGGAGATATCGTCAAAGGACATGGCCATAACGTTGCTGTCGCACTTGCCCTCTCAGTACTCAGCATTTTACTCATCTTTGATTACCAGTGGCAGGCTCAGCACCATCACGTGGGAGGAGCTTGTGCCCATGGTCTTGGACCAAGAGGAACGATTCACGAACCCTCCTCAGGGTGGAGGTTCGGAGGCCTTAACTGGCCAACGGTCGAAAGGCCGTAACACGAGCAAAGGGAAGGCTTCATCGGAGAAGTCTTCTGAGAAGAAGTCCGTTTACTGATCGCGAGAAACTAAAGGCAGAGAGGACCTGTAATGATTGTGGCGAGAAAGGCCACTATTGGAGGCAGTGTCCCAAGCGGAAGACCGAGAAGGGTGAAGATTCCTCCGCAGCAATCATGAAGACTCCGGCTTTTGTGCACCTGGAGGTGATGGACACCGATGTTTCATTTTCTTCAGGCAGGGAGGAGGTTGGAGGATTCTCCACAACGGATACTCGGGAGTGGATTCTAGACAGTGGTGCTTCCAGGCACATGACTCCTTCCCGTTCTGATTTACAGGATCTCTGCAAGTATTCTGGCCACATTCTTACTGGGGATACATCCAAGGGGGGGAAGCATTCCTCCCAGGTGTTGTTTGTTCCGTCACTTGGTTTTCATCTGTTGTCAGTGCATCAGGTTTGCAAGACTGGCGTACGGGTGGAGTTTGATGAGCATTTTGTTGCTCTCTGGGACAAAGCAACAGGCCAGGTGGTTTGGGAAGGCGGAGTGGAGAATGGAGTTTACAAGCTTTCAGCACTCTCTCTCCTTGTCTGGTAATGGCCACTTAAGTGTGGATACGCTGCAAGTGCAGGCTTTCCAGGACCAGATAGTGGATAGCTTGCCAGTAGATGGCAACAGTTGGCAGGAACTCTCCAGTACTGATGTTGGTAGTTCTTGTGTTCGTCAGTCAGAGGAAACTGAACGGGTAACTTATGCTCTGATGTCTCGTAGTATTCGGGACAAAGAACCTCCTGTAGATGAGGATGTTCTTTCCACGGGGACCTTTCGGAAAGCCAAGCAGGTGGCAGTTGATTACTTGCAGAAGGAGGTGCATACTCTAGGCTTTGTGGTTCCGGATTTAGAGGGGGTGGTTGACAGGTTTCAGAAGGCCTTGCGTAGTCTTCAGCAGGTTTCCAAGACTTGGTTTTGCACCGTAACAGGTGTTGATCCTTGTGAGCAGTGTGATGCCTCTTTGACTCAAAAGCAGAATGGTTCATTGATCTGGTTGATGGACGCCAGATTGGACGGGAGCTTCCTGATGAGGCAGTTGAGCTCATGGTTGCGGATGACTCTTTGGGAGGCAAGATTGCGTTTCCTGTGGTTTCTGCAGCATGCGAAGGATCATGGACTCTTGAACACAGGAGGGGGATTGATTGATGGAGTCCGACTCCACGGTTGGAGTGACTCAGTTTGGGGAGGAGATCCGGACACGAGGAGATCTACTTCAGGCCCAAGAGTAGTTTTATGGAGCAGTAAGAGGCATTCATCTTTTGCCTTGTCGACGACAGAGGCAGAGTACTGGGCTGCTTGTGATGCTGCTCATGAGGTGGTGAGGCTGCAGAGGTTGCATTGCAGGATTGGGCTTCCACTGGAGGAACCCATGGTCAGCCAAAGGCACTTTGTTCGTGAACAGATCGTTGCTGATGACATCTTGCTAGAGTTCTGTTCGACGGAGGATAGTACGGTGGACCTCTTCACAAAGTCGCTATCTCAAGATTTGCTCAAGCGGCACCCCAGCTCCCTGTGGTTGGTTTCACAGCCAGGAGCTGAGAGGGGGTGTTAGAAGTCATCTCCTGTCTATACATATACACCAGGGCCTCTGTTGTGGGTGTGCCTGCCCTTTGTAGGTGTCTTATCAGTTTTCCTCACTCCCCGTATTTTTCCCCCATTTTTCCCTATTTTTCTGTGGCATAGGAGGCAGTCTTGTAGTGGCATGAGGACCTTGAACCTGGCCGACTACATCTGTGGAGACTCTAGAGGTGGCCGACCGCTCTGCACAGGTCGTGGACCTCCCTGATGTTGGCCGACCCCCCCTGCTGCTGCTGGCCGACTGTGCATTTCAACAGTCGTGGGGTTTTTGTGTCCTGTCGGCTGCCCTACAGCAGGCCGACTACTATTGGGGGGTCATATAAAATGGCCCCCAGCCCCCTTGTCACCATTGTATCATTCCGGGATTCTTTTGTGTATATAGAGCAGAGTTACACGCCTCTACCTCTTTATCTCTTGTGCTGTTATTTTCTGCATTGCGTTTTGCTCTTGTGTTCCCAGGTCTGGTCATCATCTCCGTTGCGTATTCTGACAAGGCCTTCCTCAGGATCTAACGGCACAATCCCTTTCTTATAGATAGAGGTGGTGAGCCCACTTGGCATAACAGACTACCTGTGTGGTTATCCCCCCCCTCCCAAAAAAAAAAAAAAATGTATGGGATATCCTTCTCCTCCTACAACGGTCAACCAGAGAAGTGCATTGTTGCATGCACGGAAGCTTTTCTACTAAATCCACAGCCCTAAGCCTCATTAAGAACAAGATGCTGATTAAACATGATTAAGACAGAGAAGAGAGAAGAAGAGAGAGATAGTTGGTGTCAAGGTTTTCTTGTATTAATATGGTACCAAAACGTTACTGAAGATTGTACATGAAGGCCCTTGGTCTCCCTAGGGGTGACCTCTAGCCCCTTCTACATGCTTGATGATGACTTCTACTTCTGAAAATGATGAATGACTAAATGTGTCATGACATTATGCCTTTATATATGCTTGGAAGTCCTGGTCGGAAAACAAGACTATTGTCGGCTAGTTCTTGGACAAAATATTCCTGATATACTGCTTTAAATGCTGCACTTTATTCAATGTTTTGCCCCCCTTCTGCTGGCCTTCACATGGTTGCTGCCGACTAGCTGCCTAGGTGCCTGGCTAGTTGCCGACGGCTGTAAGACAGCGTGGCTGGCTGCCGAGAGGTTGTCCAGACCCTCCATGATCATGAATCTGTTGATGGTGCTGATGATGATGATGATGATATTGATGCTGATGATAATGATAATGATAATGATGCTGAGGCTGATACTGATGATGATGCTCTAAATGTTGTCCTAATCAAGGATTATGATGTTCCTGCTGAAGATTAGCCATGGCACGAGCGTGCACGCAACATGCATCCTCCCCCTTTGTTCATCTTGACTAGGGTTTCCCTTTGGGGATGGATTTGTACTTAGCCATTTTGGCTGTTTTCTTGGTAAATAATCTTGGTAACTCAGAGATGTAGAGAAAAACAGATCTTGATCTTAATTTTCTTTCCATTTTTTTAGCAAGACCCCCAAAAATATCAGAATTTTTTTTTCATTACAACCTAATCTCTCTCTCTCTCTCTCTTTGCTGGGCCCCACTGAGGGTATTTGGGACCCAATCGGGTGTACTATGCCTTATTCTCTCTCGTCAAAGTCTTCCACGCTTTTCTCTCTCTTGGCAAAAACCAGCGGGCTGGACTGCGCTCACTCTTTCTCTTTTTCTCTATGGTGGAAGGAGGCGCAGGGCTGCAGAAAAGCGAAGGACTAGATTGCACGCGGGGCTCTCTCTTTCTTAGTGAATGGCTGCGCAGGTCTACAGGGGCAAGCCGGCGGCTGCAGGACAAGAGGCGGACTGAATTAACAGCAACACGTGCTTTTCTCTCTCTCTCTCTCTCTCTCTCTCTCTCTCTCTCTCTCTCTCTCTCTCAGGGCTTGCGCTTATACCTTCAGCAAACGACAAACTCTCTCTCCCCGTCACTTCCTCTCTCTCTCTCTCTCTCCCGTCGCCGCTGCAGCAGGGCCTGCCCCTCCCGTCGCCGCTTCCTCCCCGTCACTTCCTCTCTCTCTCTCTCTCTCCCGTCGCCGCTGCAGCAGGGCCTGCCCCTCCCGCTGTAGTAGCAGCCCCCTCCTCTGCTCCTCTGCTCGCCCTTACCCTCTCTTGAGTAGGGTTTAAATTCAGTACCCCCCTGAGGGGGAGGGGGGGGGCTCCCTGTGGGCTATTTTCAGCACCCCCGTGATACAACATGGCCCCTAAACTGAAGTCATTTGCAACCATGGCCTCGAACCCACCCCCCCTTCCACCCCTTATCAAACCTCAATCCCCATGGGAGATCTTCATCATGGGAGAACTGAAGAAATTGCAGCAGGAGGTCTCCACCCTCAAAACTGAGCTGACACACAAGGAAACAAAGATTGCCAGTCAAGAAACAAGGATTGCTGGCCTCGAAGCTCAATTGCAGGACATCAAGAACAAGCAGGAGATTCAGGAAGCAGCCCAAGAAGCAACCCAAAAAATACAGGAAACACAACAAGAAAGCACAAAACCTCAGGTAAAATCAGAGAACTTTGTCAGTGAAGTACTGTCAGTCCTGAAAGAAAATGAAAGGGTCAAAAGCCTGGAAACTTTTGTTCGAATTGGGGGCTTGCCAGAAGACTGGTCAGTAGGTACCAACACAGATGAACAGCTAGAGGGATACATCTTGGATGTAGATATCATAAAGGAACGACTCACTAAAGTGGTACCTTTTATAGACCTTGGTGACCCAACTGACATTCAAATTAAAGGGAAACAGGCTAGGGTTCGATACTATGATATGATTGATAAGATCAAGGTAATGAAGCAGACTAAATCATTGCAAGGTACCTCGGTGTGGATTTCTGATGAGTTGACCCCACTACAACTAAAGAATAGAGCGGGGGAACTGGCCAAAGTCAGAGAAGCAAGGAAACAAGGGAAGTGGGCGGTCTATAGAGGAGGAAAAGCTATCATCAAAGATTTTAAAGGTCCACCCTCCTTTTGAAGGACATGAACTTGATACTTATACATATCTAATCACATTAAGCACATGGTGATTTTACCATTGTAACATGTAACTCTCATGAGTCATGAGAGCTTTGAAGTTAGTTTCTTTTTGATCCCACATGCACTTTTCTTTAACCGATACCCCGAAGTGGATTGTAACCAAAGATGTATTCTGATCTGTCCTATAGGTCAGCTTTGGCCTCGACAGGACGTTAATATATCTTTCTTTCTTTCTTTCTCTCTCTCTCTCTCGCACAAGATATGTCAGCTTTGTCACACAGAGGCTGAGACAGAGGCCCACTATGTATGCAGATGCCCAGTATACTATGAGATTAGGGGGAGGTTCCACTGCCTCTTCCAAGATGGATTTGGACCACTTTCCAAGATCATGGATTTTCCATACCAGAGATGCTTGGGACTCTTCCTCTTGGAGCTTCGCAGACACAAGGAGTCCCTTCTACAGCCTAGACCAATGGTACCCGCAAGAATGCCATGGCTTTGGTGGTATGATCGTGATGTTTCTCCTTTCCTTAATGCCACTTGTGATCTTCTTCTTTCTCTTGATGAGACCAATACTACAGAGAGCTCTCACCGACTTCTTCTAGACCAGAGTGACGAGGGCAGACTCACCCACTACACTCGACCTTCAGGCTGATGTAGGAACTCGGCCGAGAGGAGTGACACTAGACAGAGCCATTGAGATATGCAAAGCCCGGCGCCCTCGACCTCGTGGTCCTGGCCCACACCCACATGACTACAAGAGGATCAGAGCCATCATCTCCCACCACCACAAGACTTTCTCCTGCCGGGAAATGATGTAACCTTTCGGTCTCATAGGTCATTTTGGCCTTTTGTAGACATTAATACAGCTTTCTCCCTCCTTCCCTCCCTCCCCCCCCCCTCTCTCTCTCTCTCTCTCTCTCTCTCTCTCTCTCTCATATCAAAGCCCCGAAAGAGTTTTAACACATGTTTCTTTTATGCAATAGTTAGAAGGGCAATGGGCAGCCGCCGGTGTTGAACCTCTTGGTGATATTATTGCCCTCCTTTTCTGATCAAATGGATGAGGCCACCTGAAAGCCACTCTATGCATGATCTCGTTCTTCTAAGAGCTCCCCGCTTACCTGTCAGTAAAAACTTGGCACCCCTTACCACCAGAGCCAACCTATTTCGTGTAATTGGCCTAACACTTCCCTGAGCTTCCCCCAATGGGTACTTTGTTTGATTATACAGACTTGTCTTGAGGTCAATTTACACTAATTCATTAATTGATGACTCTAAGACGTATTTCATGCTTAAGCATTATTCTAACCTCATCATGAAATGTCAGCTTAATTATGTAACTGCACATGCATGTTATGCATACCTGCCAAAAAGCCTTCAAATCAGTGATATCCAAAACTGATGAAAGACAAAGCATCTCAACTGCAAACTCCACAACTGGTCTACAAGCTTCATGCAGACACTGATCATCGATGCATTTGACAACTGGAACAGTTTGCTTTCCACTGTACAGGAAGCCTATGGTGACCATGAAAGCATCATACCCTACTCTGCCCGTATTGGGGCATGTGTCGAGGAGCCGGCCCAAGTCTATTTTGAGTTTGGTAGATTCATTGTCAGTCCGTCCAACAGGAGCAAGTGACTCCAGGTATGTCATGTCCTGGGAGAAGAGAGACATGAAGAAAGGGCACCGTACAGCCAGGACGCAGCGATGGAGTGGTACAGCATGATCCGAGACGTAGATGAAGACATCACTGAAGATGTCCCTGGAGTCTGCGGAAATCAAGCTATGGAGGTTGGAGCTGAGCTTTTGGTAGGTGGTGTTGTCATCAGGAGAGGCGGGCGGGTTGAAGATGGTGCTGAGAGCGGCCTCGGTGGAGCTGCTGTTGCTCATGGAGAATGGAAAGGGGCTATGAGCTAGGATTGGTGATGACAGGTGAGCTGCTCTTATGTGATGATCTTCTTCCATGTGGATATAACCCAACTTGTCTCATTACCATGTTTTGCTAGCCTTTCCACGCTCCGGTTGTTGCCCTCGTTGCAGAATGCGGCAAGATGAAGACATGCAGGAAACCCTAGGGTTAGCTTGAATGCAGAAGAATGGCTCTGTGTGGGTGTCTTCGCTACCACGCTGGCAATCAGGACATCAAGGAATCCGTCTATTGCATGTAAGAAAGAAACCCATCAAAGGTTACCTGTATTGGGGTGAAATTCCACTGCAATTGCCTTGTTTTACAGGTCACATAGATGCTTCCCAATCCTTCGTTCTGAGAGACAGATAAGAGAAGGACTGTCACCGCACGTCGTATTACAGAGGTGTGCTTCGATCGTCTGTAGTGATCGGTAACCATTGAGGTACTGGGTCTACTATTTTTGAGTACTTCGTCAACATTACTATTTGAATCTACTTTTTCTTCTTCTTCTTCTTTTTTTGGACCAATATAAATATATATTAATACTACTTATACATTGAGTACTTTTTTTTAACTTAAAGTCGAATTCTGGGTGGGGACAAATAGCCCAACTAAGTTCCAAATAGACCAACCTTATCTGCACATTGGCTTACATCGATCATCGCCAGCATCATGCTTGTTTTTGGGGGCATTTTGGCTATAACATAAAACCGATCGTCAAAAAATAAGGTAAATTGTGAAAAGACATGCATTATTTTTACTGAACCCGTCATTCTAAAGGGTGACCCAACCCGTCAAAAATCATCCATATATACGTATTATTTTTACCACTAATGGTAGCTTTCACCATTTCTACATTGACCCATGAGTTACGAAATAATTGCTAGATTTTTAGCAACCTAGCTCCTCCTCATTGTAAGTTGGTTGTCCCATCTAATCTTAGCAAAACATGAAGACCTTGGTAGCAACCTAGCTCCTCCTCATTGTTGTAAGTTGGTTGTCCCATATGATCTTAGCAAAACATTAAGGACTTGGTAGCAAGGCAACTCAATGAACATTTACTCACCATTGGGCGAGCTTCCACGTTTCCTCTCTTAGCAAGGCAACTCAATGAACAATAACTACTCACCTTCATTGGGAAAGCTTCCATGTTTTCTCTCTAGCTTAACAATTAGGTTACAGGTAACACCTTTGTAAGAGCACACTGTATTCATCAAAAGTTCAAGCATGCAAGGAGTGTCAGGAAACTCCATCACCAACGAGAGTGCTGAAATATGTGATAATGGATGCTGTGTGATTCAAATGTGCATAGTCCTTTTATATGCTATATGTGTGTAAGGTCTTAATAGCCTAAAAGATAAAGTTGAGTTTGGTGAATGCAATATGGTGAGAAAGGTTAAAAGAGTAGAGATTGATGAGATCGTGCTTGGTATATTTAGAATGATATCATGGGTTCACATGGAAAGTGCTAATCTCATTTCCAATGGAAAGTGCTAATCTCATTTCCAATGGAGAGAGAGAGAGAGAGAGAGAGAGAGAGAGATATCTTTCATGAAGCGATCCACATTTCTCTTATAAGCAACAAGAACAGACACATACACACACACACACACACAGATAGAAAGCATGTGTGTAATGCTATACTGGGATTTCGAAGAACGTACTCTCTTGTTCTTATTTTAAAAGAGATATTATAATACAATTATCTTGATCATTTTGAGACTAGCCTTTACTTATTATTTTGTTTATTATTAACTATGGATTTAATTGTCTGTTATAATCATCTGTAGCTCTTGATTTAAAAAAACCATTAAAGGGCTGATGTTGAAATGGAACTCTATTTAGTTCACCTTTACTTAAATTGTTTTTGTACTTTGAGATAAGCATATAGTTATTATTATAAATAGAAAGTTGCTTACAAATTTTAATCTATCGATTATTTGAGGCATATATCTTTAGAGTTTTCACTTTTTAGATGGACACTGAAACTAAGATTCAAAAATATTTAGCTATCCATGATGGAATATCACAATATCTTTATTGCTAAGGCATTGATTTAGTAGCTATAAGCCATCCTACATTCAATAATCTTTTGCTATCCATGATGGAATACAACTATATCTTTATTGCAAAGGCATTGATTTAGTAACTATAAGCCATCATGCCAAGGCATTGAATACCATGATATCTTTATTGCAAAGGCATTGATTTAGTAGCTATAAGCCATCATGCACCATTTCATACCATGATGGAATACCACAATATCTTTATTGCAAAGGCATTGATTTAGTAATTATAAGCCATCATGCACCATTACATAGCATATCTTATTTCCGAATTAGCTTTACACCCTTATCTTTAAACAATTCCCCACCCTTCATCCTCCTAGGCCTTAGCAATGTATCCCTCCTTGTAATGAGTCAATGACTTTGCTTGATTTGGTTGCCAAGTCTTACTCTTCATGCCCCATTTACATTTTAAATTATTCCCCATAATCCAAATAGGCCCTAAAGACCCTAGTGTTTTTTATTACTCCGAACCATAGGTGTAGCTCATAGTACCCTCATCCAATATATAGTCGTGTCATTCTCCACCAAATGAACTAACCGTAAGGAAGAGACTTGCCACAATAGTAGCCCTTTTATACGACCTATGTGAGCTAAAAGACCAACTTTTGCATCAAATATGAAGGCATTCCTAGTTAACCAGATATGCCACAAACCTGTCCACTTGAAAAAATAAAAGAAAACTGAATGTTATGGGTTATCCGTCCCATTCAGAATCTTGCCAAAAATCCAATCTTTAACCATTACGAGCCTATCTGTCAACGGAATCTGTACGCGAGAAAGAAATCAGAAAGAAAATCCCACACCTTCTTTGCCACCGGACATGAAATGAAAAGATGCGGGCATGTTTCCAAGCATGTAGTACAAAACACATAACTACCAGAAGCAATCCACCTCTTTCATAACTGGTCCCCCAATAGTAGCCCTCCACCAACTAGCATACACCATAGGAACACCTTCCCTTGATATGGAATCTTAGACCACCAGCCCTGTATCACACACACACATAAACTCAATTCACGTTTTTTTTCTAATCCTTTATTGAACTCTAGTGCATTTTTATAAAGTTGGGCATTAGTAAATTATGAGAATGTTCAAAACAACATATGTTCAAGCATTTGCAATATAATGTTCAGTTTAAATGTTTGATGCTTTTTTCACTATAATTTTTACAATATAATGTTCAGTTTAAATGTTTGATGCTTTTTTCACTATAATTTTTGCAATGGTATAACTTTATGTTTATCTTCCATTGAATGAATGCCTATGTGAGCTATTTTTTCTTTGAGCAATGGGATTTTGTGTTTAATAGCTAAATGTTATACCATTTTAAAATTGATAAATGGCAAGAAATGCTAGTCTATAAGTAAAGGTGGAAAGGTGGCAATGTGTGCGCCCTTCACAAGTAACATTTTATATTTATGGTTTATGTTAAGTTAAAACTCTTGATTTTTATTGGCTTTAGAACAAGACAATGTCATCACCAACAAATCTCTACATTAAGAACAACCAGAGTTCACATTAAAGAGCTCACCGAGTTATGGCTTGCTTTCAAACAGCTTGTCATAAAAATCACACACTTTATTAAGAAAGAGTTTTGTGAGAAGTGTGATTCAAAATTTTCCTGAGGTGTTGGTCCCAAAATGAATGAATTTTTTTTTGTATTTAGTTTCTAGCAAGTGGTTTTAAACTCTCTCTCTCTCTCTCTCTCTCTCTCTCTCACACACACACACACATGGAGGGCCAAAGAATATTTGTAAGGTCCTCTTATTTATAGTGTACTACTCTTTCCAAATTCTTGTAATATTTAAAGACCATTGATAGTGGGGTAAAATGCATCTAGCAGATAATTTATAGTGGGAATAATATAATCCTACTATGGTAAATTAGATAAACACATTATGAAAAAAAAATACTAGATTCAATAATTAAATCTCTCTCTCTCTCTCTCTCTCTCTCTCTCTCTCTCTCTCTCTCTCTCTCTATCTGTCTCTCTCTCTCTCTCTCTCTCTCAAACTCTCAAATAAGGTGTTATAGTGAATATTGAAAACAATTTTAAAAGACTCAAAACAATTATACACAACTCAAATATGTTAAAAGACCATAAACATCACAATGAATGTACAATATGTGTCAAAGGACTGTGTGGCCTCACTAGAAGTGGTCCATGAAAACAGTGGTGTGGAGGTTCCATCGAGGGACCGGTGGAGAAAGGATGCCTACAAACATGATGGAGTGGAGGGTAACCCAAGGGTGTAGATGTGATGGACCTCAAATTTTAGGGTATAAGGAATGGGCATGAGGCTTCTCCATGATGGCAACTCCATCATTTGGCTCCCACGGCAAAACTCTCAACAGTTTTTTGCCGCCGAAACCACACCAACCAAGCCAGTACTTGTCCAATTGATAAAGATGGACAAAATCCTACATACTTTCCCACACCTAACCCATGGGCACTCAAAACCTCGAATTTCCCACCCCTTTTCCCCAACGAAGCCTCATCCACAAAGCTCCACCCTGCCCTCTTCGTCACCAAACCAAGGGGCAGTGCTACAAATGGCTAAGCTTATCCAACCCCTCAAAGATAAACTCAAAAGTAAGCTCACAATCTAGCTACATGGGCCACTCAGTAAAAAACCCTCTTTAGGGGTGCTGACCAATAATAAAAAAAGTCCCTAGGTGATTAAGACCATAGGCACATCTTGGTTAACACATTCTTACGACAACTATGTCCGCACACTTATGTAATAGGCACCATCACTATATATTGTAAATCCCGTCATTTGATGAGGGAAATGCCCTAAAGATGCTCCCAAGTATTGAGCTTCGAAGGACAAAAAAGAGGATCTTGGTCAGTTGGCCAAACTATAGAGAAAAGCCTTGTAACTATGTTTTGGGCACCTAGGGTCACTTACTCTCGAGCGGCCTAGTGGGAAAAGGCTTGGAATTCTAAAAGCCAATTTCTCTTGTTTGTAACTCATTCTCCCATTTGTGCAATAGAAGTGGAGTGTTCTCTCTCCCCCTCTCTCTTGTAACTCAAATATAGCATGTGTGGTGTGCTTAGGGTTAGGGTTTGGGAGTGATTAGTGCTCATCACTTGTTCACTCTTGCTTCCTCTCTCTCTCTTTCTTGTAGGCTAACCAATGCGATCCTCTTTTGCGAGAGATCCCACATGATCTTCGCGAGAGAGCTTTCATTACCCGTAGGATTAGGGCAACCGCCTCGGTGGTGTGACAACGAGTGCAGGAGAATGGCAGTGATAAGTGGCTAAAGTGAAGCTCTTGAGCTATGCTCGAGCTTGGCAGATAGGCAACTTCCCATGACACATTAGAGTAGGGTTTCCTTAACACCAACCTTTCGGCTAATGCATTTTTAGTGTATGGCAATTTGCAGGCTGGGAACTAAAAATTCCATATGTATTACTGCATCAATGTCATAAGCTGGATGGAAGGGAGTGTATCCCGTCGCTACCTTATATGATGTTGTGCGATAGGCCCATAATGCTACAATCAGCTTGTGTTCCCAATTCGTGCGACTAGCTTCCAAGGTTTTAGTCAAGATAGCATGTAATATCTTGTTTGTGCTCTTGGCTTGGCCGTTTACTTGTGGGTAATAAGGTGATGATTTGTAGTGTACTACAAGGAATCCTGTAAGTAATTGTTCAATCACCTCATTAATGAAATGTGAACCCCAGTCACTAGCTAATTTAAGTGGACAGCCAAATCTGGAAATGAACTGTTCATATAAGAACCTGGCTGTAGTCTAAGTATTATCTCTTTTAGAGGCTCTCGCCTATGCGCACTTAGTGAAATAATATGTAGCCACGATCACGTAACGGGCTTGTGTGACGGATGTGCTACTGGACTAATGGGTCCAACAAAATCAACACCCCATTTCTCAAAGGGTTGTCTCACAATCACAGGGGTGAGTGGCATCTTGTCCTTTTGTTGTGGAATACCAAATCATTGACATTCTTCGTATCTCTTTATAAATTCTATGGCGTCCCCGAATAATGTAGGCACCACATTCCCACTTGAAGCACTGTACGAGCTGTAACTTCTCCAGCAAAATGTCCGGTTATTCTTGCATGTGCTTCTCCTAACATCGTGTGACAAACTCATCTTCTTGCACACATCTCCTGAGGATATCGTCCTTGCCTAGCTTATATAATTCCCTAGCACAACGAATTGATAAGGTGCGGTTGGCTTAATAAGCCAACACATCTTATCATTGTTCAAGGGTCGATCTTGTGGGAACCCCATAAGCCAGATAGTCAAATATTTTCTCACTCCACCCAGGCACCATGTCAAGTTTGAATAGACAAGCATCTGGAAAGGGCTTGTTGCTAGTTCTCTATTTAGGAATTCTAGACATATGGTATGCCAAAACATGTTGTATTCCTTTTCTCACCAACCATGACTATAAAGTCGAATTCTAGGAGAAGACGTAACCATTGGGTGATTCTTTCTGTGGTGCAAGGCTTGTTCACCAGATATAATAGGGCTTGATGGTCCACAAAGAATACAAATTTATTGGCCAACAGGTAATGTCTATATTTCTTTATAGCATAAACAATGGTGGCTAACCCTTCACGCTCCATGGTGGTGCAGTTTATCTCTGCATCATTTAGTTAACGACTCGCAAAGAAAACTGGGTAATCCAATTTGAATTCCGTAGGATGCACTAATACGTATCCTATAGCAAAGTTTGATGCATCGATGTGCACGTAGAATATAAGATTCCAATTGGGTGGTCTCAGGATTGGTGCACGAGCCAGTGCATTCTTCAACTTATCATAGGTCTCTTGGCATTCCTCAATCCATTCAAAGACAATGAGTAGTTTATACAATGGCCTAGCAATTTCAGCATAGAATGATGAAGCGCTGATAATACCCAATGTGGCTCGTAAACCATTGTACACCTTTGTAGTTGGTTGGTGAGGGTAATTCTAAGATCAATTTTACCTTGCTCTCGTCAGTGAAAATGCCATTTTTAGACCCAATGTGCCCTAAGATTACACCATGCTTGACCTAAAATTGACACTTTAAAGGGTTTAAGGATATATGATATAATCGACATCTTTCAAACACCTTCCTCAAGCAAGCCAAATGCTCAGTCTAGCGTGAGTGTGCACATAGATTGTCAATGAATACCTCCAGCCACTTTTGCAAGTAGTCCTTGAAGGCCATGCACATCAATCATTTTGGAAAGGTACTAGGGCATTGGTGAGGCCAAAAGGCATAATCTTATAAGCATATGTCCCCCACATTGTATTGAAGGCCATCTTGTGCTGGTCTTCTGGTGCTATGGACACCTGATTATAGCTTGAAAACCTATCTAAGAAGTTGTAGGCTTCTTCACCTGTTACCCATTCTAATACATGTTCTGTATATGGCAGTGGGGGTAGTGGTCTTTCCTAGTGGCTGCATCGACCTTTTTGCGATCAACATAAACTCTCAATTTTCCATTTTTCTTTGGCAAAATCATGATTGGTGAAAGCCAATCTGTGTGCTCGATTTCATAGATGAAATCTACAGCAATGAGTTTATTAATTTGCTCCTTTACAATTGTCGCATATTTTTGATTCATTTGATACGAATTTTGCCTGATGGTCTTGATCCTTCCATGATCAGGATAGTGTGTTGAACCACCTTGGGTGGTACACCCTTCATTTCCGTGTATTTCCAAGAAGAACAGTCCTTGAATTCTTTTAAGAGAGCAATGAGCTCTTTCTTCTTCTTCAGCCGCCCCCGCAGTTAAGTCTTTAGTAATGTAGACAAGTTTGGAGTCCTCCCCTGGCTCTGCAATATCAACCTCCTTAACTTCAGCTGGGGACCGTCGCTCGTAAGAAGTGGATTGGCCATCTTCCTTTACTCTTTTAGCCATCAATTGGACCACTTTTTGTTCCTCAATGGTGGTGTATGTTTTGAAATGGTCCGACACCGAGAGTAGGTCTGGCTTATCGTCTCCTCATCTTTCGTATGAGCCATTGCCTTTTTTGCCTTGCGCTTGGCTTTAGCTAGAGCCTTATTTCATTTTTAACGTTCGGCCTTAGTGAGTTTAGGTGTTTCTGGCTCTTCTGGCATAGCCTTTTCCCCTCATTTTCCTTCCACAATTATCTTAACTCCTCACCCCAGTTCTTAGAAAACTCCTCGTGCACCTTAGTGACCTCGAGATATCTTAGCCACTGGGCATCCGTGGGTTTACTTTGTAATAGGGAATTTTGTCGAGCGATATACCTCTTTTGTTTATGCCATCTCCTGAGGCGTTGGGTGTTGTTGCGGCCTTGCAAGTCAGACCCTTCTGTGCTGGTGGTGGTGTTGTTGCGGCCTTGCAAGTCAAACCCTTCTGTGCTGGTGGCTTCATCCTTTGTTTCCTTGTCTCTTAGTTGCACATCTACCATGCGCATTGAGGTGGTAGGAATATTTCCCAATTCAACGTATTAGGTTCCTCTAGGGGGCAACATATCTAAAGTGGTGAGCACATGCATCAATTTTTCACTAAAATTTGGAGGTGGAAATGATGCATACAATGCGGTCTCTTCCTCTTCTCGTGAATTCTCCTCAACTGGTTGGTAGACTTGTAAGGATGTGGTTTGCTTGGTGGTGGTGACCAAATCATTTCCAAACAGTTGCCCTTCCATGGGATGTTCCTTCCACATTTGTAGATCAATTTTTAGAATCTGCAAATCCTTTCAAACATACACTTGATCTAACACCCCCAATCATGCACCAATTCGTGAAAGGTCTGCCCAAAATAATGTCATATGAATTCGGCTGGCGCAGAAAGTCCATTACAATAAATGTATGATGGTAGCGTAACAAAAAGACCTTAAGCCTAATGTTTTTCAATAGCCCCGTTGGTCTTGAGGATGTTCCATCTACCATCTTGACGATTAGATCTTCTCTTTCCAATTCTGGTTTTCCCCAGTTCTCCCAACATCGTTTGGTAATACTGCTCACACCCGCGCCTCCATCCAAGATAGTCAGTGCTTGGTAGCCATTGTGGTGGATTGGAATTGTGGCATTCGTATCATCACTCTCATAATACCGGCCTAATTGGTTGACAAATATTTTGATGAATCACGATGTTCCTTCTTCCTCGTGCACTCGGTTTTTCTCTGCCAAAGGTGACTGGCTCCCCTCTATAGTGGACATTGGGTTCAATCTTCCTTCTACCCAGTCCTCGACATCTGCCCACAATGCCGGTGTGTTGTGTAGCAATGGTCCTAACAGCATTTTGACAGTTGTGGAAAGTATGGCTGCGAGATTGCCTATGTCTCTAGGTTCTTTGGCAAGTGAGGGCTCCTTACACGTGTTTGTCACATATTCAATCCTAGGGAATGAATGGATTAACAAATCTTAATCTGGTTCCTCAAACATTCTTGCCATGAGGTCACTTTGAGTGCCTTCCTTAGACTCTTCTGGGATTGGAGTAGGCACGTCCAATCTCCTTTCCTTTAATAGCTCAGTTCTTGGATACATTGTATCCCTAGCCTGGTTAGCCCTTATCTTGGCTTCATGATTGTGTTGATACTCCTCAACCAGGGCCTTAGCTTCTTCAAGCTTTCTTATTTCTTCTTCAGCATTTGGATATTCTCTGATCCCCTTAGGGGTTAATGGTCTCTCTCTTGGCAGATTCTTGGGCATGCCCGTCCTGTTTTGACACTTGGTCACCTTCTTTCTCTTTAATTGGGTGGATTCGATGTCAATGGTATCTTCTTCATATCCATCCTAAATTATGACCATGGTATCTCCCTTGTCCACTTTTTTCACTCTTTTTCTTCTCCCAGTCTTAGAGGTTGTACACCTCTTGGGTTTTCCCCTTTGTCCACTTGTTTCACTTGTGCTCGTGTTAGGACATTTAGTGATACAATATTCCCAGGGTGCACACTTATAGTCCTGAGAGTGGTGTGGTTAGTAGTAGAAGTGAAACTATTGGCACTGACGCGATGAGCCTGGCTAGCATTAGGCACATTCTTAAGAGGACACTCCGCTACTCGATGAGGTCCATTACAATGAAAACATTGTATGGATCCCCTTCTCATAGTTGAGTTTATGTCTTTTTCTTTCCATTGTACAGTGGTTTGAAACAATGGTATTGGCGTGCTATTCTATAAGACATAATACTCTAGTGTGATCTCCGTGGGCTCCTCATAGAAGTCATTATTATTTACTTCTACCTCACGCATGATTTCTCCCTTATCTAAGGGCTCCTCAATCAACACTTGGTTGATTTTGGCCTCTGGTGGCTGTGGGGGTAGAACATGTGGCGGAAAAGGTGACATGTTCTGCATTCAGAACATATGTATTTGGCTACCATATGTGCAGTCACATTGGTTTGCATTGGTGGTGATGGCAAGGCTAGCGGCACTTTGGGGGTGCCGACAGTTGTGTTAAGGGTTGGACCCTCAGATATCTGCACATGGCAGTGTCATGGTTTCCCAATCTCTGACAGTGAAGAAGATCCACACCAAGAAGAAAAGCTAAAGGAATCATTGAAGGAAGACATGGACACGAGAAGAGAAGCTACCCCCATAAGAAGACTGAAAGAAGAGGAAGACATGGATGCGTGAAGAGAAGCTGCCACCACGACAAGAAGACTGAAGACAAGAGAAGATGTGAGGCTCCAAAGAGTGAGGAGCCATGTGAAAATCTCAGAGAGAGAGAGAGAGAGAAACCCCACAACCCAATGTAACCTGCCCCAACAAAGTAAAACCACCTCTGAGCCACCGATGATGTAGGCCATGTGGTAGATGTATGTGTGAGCACTTTAGTCAAGGTCGCGGGCACTTGTAGTAGCCTTGGACACATAGAGAGAGAGAGTGTCAAGGACTATGAGTTTGGGGACTTGAGGCACTGGTCGCGGACTATCAAGTAAGAGAGAAACTTGATATAGGGTCCAGGTGTGCTAAGATTGTTCACTTGAGGGGAGGTGTGCTAGGCACTAGTCGCGGACTATCAAGTAAGAGGGAAACTTGGTATAGGGTCTAGGTGTGCTAGGAGTATTCACTTGAGAGGAGGTGTTGAAATATATAAGTTAATAGGGTGTGTGATGTTCAAGTTCCATGTTTCATACCCAAACTTCATGCCTAAGCATATGATTTATGCTTCAGGAAATACACCCACATGTACCTCGAATAGTCATCTACAATCAACATGTAGTAGAGAGACCCATTCAAGGAGAGGGTTGGGGATTGCCCACTCAAGTTGAAGTGAATCAACTTTGAGATACCCTGAGCATGATAAAAGTAGCATGATGTCGGAACAGTGTACAATGCTGCTTACTAATTTGACATGGTTGGCATACATCCTTGGTCAATTTGAGGTGGCGTATGCCTTCAACCAAATGGTCCCTAAACTCATAGAGCGTGCTATAGGGCATGTGACCATAGCGATAGTTCAGTGTCTGAAGGTGCTTTGGTCACATAAGCACGAACTCAATGAAACTTAAAATCCTCAAAAGATGGCTCAGATAAAAAAGTAGACATCCAGTATAAGTCATCCTTCTAGCTGCTACTGCCACCACCGCCTAGGAGTTGCCATTAAAAGAACTGTAGCAGCTTGCACCAGCCAGTGTCGTCTATTGCTAGTCAACACTTCCAAGTTATTGTACGACCACTTGCGCCACCAACAACTGGCATGCGCTAAAAAACTACTTTTGAGCGAGAGAAGACTGTAACAAAGGAATTTTAGGCTTGCACATGCACATGGGAGATGGGCCTAGGCACATGGGACTTAGGAGCATTTACGCATGTGGTGTTAGGGCATGAGGGCCTTAGGACTATAAAAGACACTAGCCCTAGGATGATGGCACCCTTTTGTATACCCTTGAATATAACTTGACATTGAATAACTTTAGACTTCTCTAGCTTTCTCTCTAATCTAGGCTAATCCAAGTTAGCTAGCTTTATCTCATCCTAATCTAGATATTACTTTTCTTGTACTAGTATCAGAGCTCTTGGCTTAAATCTTCATGCTTTGATTCCGTATTGATTAATACTTAATCATTTTTAAGATTGATCGTTACATAGTTTTTAGATTTGCTAATTTCTTTATTTGAGAAGATTAGCAATGAAATTTGTGTTAATCATTTTTGAATTTATATTAATCATCGTTTTAAAAAATCCTAATGATTTTCTTGAAATTGTTTTGATTCTCGAAATTAGGGTTTACATAAATTTCAACAACCAGTTTTAAGTGATTTCTTGTATTATCTTTGCTTAGGGAGCATACCTTTTCAAAGCTTAATCCTTAGAGCTCTTATTTCTTCAAGATAAAAATCCTAGGTTGCCAAATTTATAAGTTCTTGAAGGAATACTGCAAGAAGAAGGTTGATGTGTAAAACCTTGGTGTATAAGTTTCAAGAAAGTGTGCAGAATAGAGTTGCATACAATATAATTTAGTTGATGGTATGATTGCTTTGCAAGAACCTGATCAAGAAGATCATGGACCAAAATAGATCCTGGAATGAACAGTGAAGATTTGTTTCAAGAGCAGTGCAGAATTGGAGATTCAAGTACAGAGCAAGATTTGTGCAAAGATTCACAATTGTGAGTGACATTCGCCGAAATCTTGTACATTCTTTGCATCTTTTTGCTATATGTTATAGTTCTTGTTAATTTCTTCCAAACAAAACTATTGAAATACCAAGAAACAGTTGAAATGCCAAGAAATGTTTGCAAAGAAAGATTCAATAGCATTGGTTTGTGGAGACTATCCTCAGATTAGGTTGTTTACAACTCAAGTGGACTAGTACTAATCTTCAAAGATTAGTGTTAATCTTATGAAAGTTTAAGCAAGCAAGTTCATAGAAGTGATGTCTTGATAAAGCAAATACAATTTTAGAAAAGATTTGAGTGCAGATTATAACTTAATATAGAAACATTGTAAATTTATGTGTATTTGATGTAAATATAGAGTATGACCCTACTTGGAATTGAACCCAGTCCACTGGTCCATATGCCACAGGGTTCCCAAACTTGCATGCAAGCATCAACAATAGTATTGAGAAAGAAAATAGAACTCAAGGAAAAGCAAGATTACATTAAACTCAAGAGTCATTACAATGTAAGAGGCTTGGTGAAGACCAGCAATTCCAATCATAGAGTTTTCACAAAGAATCTACATGATGATGTATTACCTAGCTTTTTGAGCAGCAACCAAAGACCCATTTATGTCTTGTTGGAGCCAAGAAATCCATATAGCAAGACTTGTGATGACAGAGAAGGTGATCAAGGTCATTTGTTTGGCGATGCCACAATGAAATAGAAGAGCTTATGCCTTTGATCTATGTTTTGGCATCTACAATTGGAGCTAAGTATTTGTCCAGCCATTTCTCAGCTCAAATAAACAACAATAGTTATATTTTGGTAGCAAAAGTGTTGAAAGTCCTTTTTTACAAAGCCTAAAGAAGTCGGTGGCAAGCTCTACTGCAAGACCCTCTCGAAGGAGGTGGCGGCAATGGCATTGGCAAAGGCCTAGTGAAGGAGGTTCTAGTCGATCTTTCTCGTGGTACTCAATGCAGTAAACTGAAGGTGATATGTCTACAGCAAAGGTGATAACCTTGTTGTGATACACGTTGCATACAACACAGCTCACTAGATACCTCTATAGCTTGGGAGGTTCACCTCCTTAAAATATGTAAGTATACCACGTGAGTTCAAATGAATGAGTTTTTAATTCAAAATTTTAAGGTAAATTTACAAAAATATATTTACGGAATGTATTTTTTTAACTCAACTTTGGGAAAAAAAACCCGTAACTCCATAAAGAAACAAAGGTCATTTTATTCATGAAAAATTTACAAGTAAGGGGTTTTTTTAATACCCCTTGAACGCACATGATACATAGAAGTCAATATTAGATAATTTGGAAAAAATCTCACATTTTGGGAATCAATTACTCCATATAGTTTTGGACATATCTTAAACATACTAACTCCAAATTTATCGAAGATTATAGATTTAGATTCTACTCTTCAAGATCTTTCCGATGATATGTCACATGAGGGGGTTTTGACAAACTTTTGGACAAGTTCACCATGCTCCCATTTTTCAAATGGGAATGGGATTTTTCCCAAATTATCTAATATGGTGTGTTATAGGCTTTCTTAATAGTGCACCCCTCGAGCTCTATAGCAAATGTAACAAACAAGGCCTTTCTAATGGTACTCAATGGAGTAAACCGAATGAGGAGATACCTAGGTGATACCTCTACAACAAAGGTAATAACCTCTAAGCAAATGTAACAAACAAGGCAACAAATGTAACAAGCATCATAGAAAACCTCTCAACACAATAGGAGGTTGCCGCATCAGCTCATCATCGCGTCCAATCTGGGTAGGGAAATTCCTTTTCGAAAACCCGTCGGGTATACAGAGTTTTTAGTGGGTGAGCTTAAAGGCAAGTCCCACAGTACCTGGGCTCCCTCGGGAATTCTTGGTCGATGTCGTGCCCAGTCTCTGAGACTTCCGGGGCCATGTCATAAGGAAGTAGCGAAACCGTCCTCATGACCCAGGCGACGAAGCTAATGACAAAAGCGTTTCTCTGTTCAAGTCTCACAAACTATCGTGAAAGTCTCTAACCCAGGCTGGAAAAACAAAAACAAAACTCATCATCGTCAACATCATTGAACGGGAATAAGCAACGTAGCGCACATCATCGTCGTCATCATCATCAAAGGTTCAGAGAGTAAATTGGAGGCATTCTCTGCCATCGCTGGAAACGCTATCCCTAATCAAACCCATCACTAGAAACGCTCTCCCTGCCGTTTTCTACAGTGTGCAACAATCTTTTTTCCCTGCCGTTTTCAATAGCATGCAACAGTCATTTTTTTTGTTTTTTTGGGTTGTCCTTGCTGTTTTCTACAGCGTCGCGCAATAGTGATTTTTTCTACTGTCTTCTACGCGCAACAGTCTGGTTTTTCTCCCTACATTTGTTTGCTACGTTACGTCTCACTGGCCATAGATGTGTCAGTCAGCAGTTAAGCGCAGGTCTCCTGCACATGGTGGTTTTTGATCAACTACCTTGGCTTTTTCACACCTTTTAGCCCATTCACACTTACATCTTCCCTTATTTGCCAATCTCCAATTTTCACCTTTACCCATTTACATTTACTTTAACTTGTGGGGGGATTATGTAAACATTGGTCAGATTTGGTACATTTTTAGGGTGCTCACACGATTGCGTGTTTTTTTTTGGGTGATCATGTGCTTGGTGATTGTTGGCTCTTTTGGGCTTACTCACATGTGGTGTGAGTTGTGTGTTTTGTAGAGTGTTCACGCATTTGGGAGTACTTTGTGGAGAGTGTTCACACGCTTCGTGGTTTTTATGGGCTTGGGGATTTTTCTAGCCTTTGTTTACATGCATTTTGCTTTGCTAGCCCTCGTTCATATGTGTACCATGTTTTGGGTTTCTTTTACACAATTTTTTGGGAATTCTATAGAGATTGTTCAATGCATAGTTATGGGCTATTCATTTTATTACTATCCTTCGTATGATCGCCTTGCTACTCATCAGCATCATCGTCATCGTCATCGTCAACATCACTATGACACTGTCTCAGACTCTCATCAATTGACATCTGCTTACGCTCTATTGAGATTGCTCTACTTGCTCTATATTGAGCTACCATTTCAAGTCACATGTTGCATATCATTTGTCGAGTTCACACATACATTTGGCATCACAAGACTCCGATCGTTAGATCTTTCTTCACCGACATCATGCTATGATGAGGCAGCATATTCATGTCATCTATGGATGTATGAGCTTGAGGGTTTATTACCTAGTTAGTTCAGACATCTACTCGATGAGGGAGCTATATGTGCCAGATGGTCTTCCACACATGGTGATTTTCTTGTTGACTTATGTGGCTATCTTGACACGGACAGTTCAGCATTGTTTGCTTGGGATGATGTGTGTGGAGACTTGAGCAAGTGCCCTACACTTGTGAGTAGTTATGATCATGTCCCTCAAGATGTGAACTATTCAGATGATGATGATGTATCACACCCACATACATGTGATGATATACCGCACACACACTTATGATGATATTGATACACGAACACATGATGATACACATGCACATGATAGCAATAGCGATAGCGATAGTGATAGTGATGTGTGTGAGTTAGATCATGTGGATATGCATGTACTATGGATCTTGCTTGTGTTCTCATATGTGATGGGGACCATGCCTTGGTTTAGCTTACAAGATGATTCATGTGTTGAGGGCATGGATTTACTTATAGTTAGGCATGATACATCACCTCTTGATGATCCAAGCATTGATTTGGATTATGAGGCATTCTTTTGCTCATGGATGCCTATGCATTGACACGGATACCAATTTTAGAGAATTAATTTTTGGTCATATTGGAGATCATCTTGCGAGCATTATAGCACACCATCACGATGCTGAAATATATGATGTAACACTACAAGGGATCGGGCTCATACCCGCGCTCCTAGCCGCTAAAAATGACTTGTGAAAAAAAGTAGCGGGCCCGTGTATCAGCGCGTGTATCATCGCGGCCACACAGACATGCGTGTAAAAGCGCGTGTATAGGACCTCTCAGACGCGCTTATACACGGGTGTGTAGCCGCGTTCTTTTCACAGACGCGTTGATACATGCGGCTATACACGCCTTTTTTTAATTTAGACGCGCTTATACACGGGTGTATAGCCGCATTTTGTTCAGTTCAGATGTCTCAGACACATTGATACCTGCGTCTATACACGCGTTTCTTTAATTTAGATGCGCTTATACACGCGTAATTGTCAATTTTGATGCATTAATACACGCGTATTTTACAGAGTATCCGCGTAAATACACGCGAGTTTTAGCAGTTCTGACGCGTTTATACACGCAAACAGAGAGCAAAAAAAAAAATCCAGAGAGTGCTATTTGGTGCCTGAATACTGTTCCAGCATTCCAGCACCCAATAGCACTCTCTGGATTTTTTTTTTGTGCATTAGACCATCCCATTAGACCATCCACGAAGAACATATGCACGAGGGAGATTAAGACAAGAACGACATGAATGCATACATTGTCAATACACAATTCAAGACAGACATGAATGTAATACTATCGATCAATCAATTCAATATTACTATCAAAATTTCATACATGTATACAAGGGAGTCCATATCTCGAAGTAGCCCATGGCTTCAATTTACAAAAAAATATATACAATCACATCCTCAATATGGAATGTGATACTATAAGTCTGAGTACTACTCAGACCCAGATGATGACTCGGTGCTCCCTCCATGCTCAGATGAGCTCACATTGGTCGGAATGTCCGATGAGTAGTGCTCACGTCCACCCTCTGCAACAACAGGCGACCGGTGGATCATCAGCAGCTTGTGCCTGTTCAAGTAATATATAGTATATAAGTATATATATATGTAATTCAATAAACCAAAATCATTCGTTTAGAATTTTCAAGTACCTGTCGACCGTATGGTCTCATGGCCATCTCAAATTGCGCGTCCGTAATACGTCCCTCGGCTCTGAAGATGGCCCACGTGTCACGTCTGCTATGCCGGCGAGCATACGCAGTATCGTGGGTTGTGGGCTTCCTCCCCGTAACCCGTCGCTGTATCATAATCAACACAATTTGTAAGATTAAAACAATCATAGAATCAATGAATTAAGTAAACAATCAAATAAAGTGGCAAGATACTTACGAACTCTGCCTCCCATGACTCGACGTCGCCAGATCCGAAATACGAAGATCCAATGGTCTCCATCTGGATCCGTCGTGCCTCCACATGCTGCCTGCTCTTCACGCCACCCTGCTCGTTTCTTTGCCTCCTTCCACTCGCGTTTGTGCGCAGTGGTGGCAGGTTTCTCGGCAGGATAGCCACCCGCAGCTACATTTAGCCGGTCATCGTACGCGAGTTTTTTAAGGTGAGATCTTTTATTACTTAAGATCTCCCTTATTCGCGTCCTTCCCCATACATCCGAGAATGTAGCATGTGGGGGATTGGGGTACCGACTATGTACAGCCTCTATCACCTCCCCAACTAATCGGCTATTTTGATCTTTAAATTTAATAAAACAATTTCTATATGAGTTTGATACTACCCCACGCATGTACTCCATTACCTCCCTCCCCCTCGCATCCATCACTATCCCGTCCCTATACTCGGAGGAATAGACGGCACTGGAGTGCCCTGGATACTCGTGGTAGGGGTATAGACACCAGGCAGGGAAGGAGGGGGATGGGCATACATATACTCTGTAAGCTCAACCGGACCAGGATGGCGCCCAAAATGATTCAGCATCTCCATCAGCCAATTGCTGTACGCAAATGGATCGGATGAAGAACCTGGAATATCCATAAAGAACCTGCAAACAACAAACATCTTCATGTACATCATGGGCTGTCTCTTGACTCACACAAATATCATCATTCAAGTCAGTTGTGTTGCCTGCAAATCATGAATTCTGAAACGTAGTCTCGTGTATACACCCGTGCAGAGACACGTGTATACACCTGTCAAAAAACGCGTGTATACACCCGTCAAAAAACGCGTGTATATCTGCGTGAACAGACTCTGCAGACAGAGTACACACGCTTTTACACGCGACCTGCGAAATTTTTTTTTCAAAAGGACCGACCTCCGACAAAGACAAAGTGTCCTTATAAAAGGACCATTGTCGCCCCTGTCAGAATCATTCACCCAATCGTGTGCACAGAAGCAAAAGGACGGAGACAAACCCAAAAAGCAAAGAGCAAATAGCATAAACAAATCAGAGGAAAGAGACAAGGCACAGGACAAACTGACTCACCTCTGAAAAAGTAAGTCTTCTCTGCTCCTTCTTTGCTCCCTCCTTCTCCTGTGTGTGCTCCTTCTCTGCTCCCTCCTTGCACTTAGGTTTCGTTACTGTTGGAAGAGGCGAAAACGAAAGCAGTGTTGATATGTTAGTTCAAAATCTATATTTGGGGAAGGCGGGCTATTTTTAGTTTGAACTTACCGTCGCGTTTATAAACGCGTGTATATTCGCGTGTATGATATTTTAGCTGCGTTTATACACGCGTTTTGCAGGAATTACCCGCGTTAATACACGCGATTTTTAGGAAGTAGCCGCGTTAATACACGCAATTTTTAGGAAATAGCCGCGTCAATACAGGCGATTTTATACTTTCATTAAAAACATATTATTATTTTGTGTTTTCTGGTTTGTACATAGGATGTCATCAACCTCTTCAAGCAGTTCTGGGGAAGATGAGACAATGCGTCATCGTAATCGCGATGTGTGGTTGGGACAACGGATCAAATGTATGTATAATCGATGTCAAGGATGCATTGTACGAGCACGTCGAATTACCTTGAATCACATCTCCATGTATGGAGAATGGAATCAAACAGGTTTAGAGGTGAGTAGATGTAAATTGATGGTATTCAAATGACTCATGGTATCCAAATTAAATTAATAGAGTTGTAATATATAAACTCTAATTGAAGCAGGATGCAGTACCACACCCTAACATGGTACCCTACGCGCGACGAGAGCACGTAAAGCGTCGACGAGATGATGCTAGAGCTTCGGGATCTATTGTCAGAGATGAGTGGGAAAGGGATGACAATAGCCCTGCACCCCACGAAGTTGTGGAAGAGGAGGTGCTTGATGATATGGTGCGAAATCTTTTTAAGGATGATCCCAAAGGTATGGACGACGATGATATGGAACAAGAGCATCTTTATAAGGCTTCATCGACACCGGTGTTTGAAGGGTGCACATTCTCTGTTTTACGTGCTTCACTTGAACTACTTAATGTACAAACAGTTTATGGATGGAGCAATGCAAGTCTTGACGCATTATTGAAGTAAGCATTCTAACTTACAAATTTGAATTAGTGCTTTAAGGTTTAGGATTTAAGACTAATTATAATTGATGATATTGGATGCAGGCTATTATCAAACATGCTTCCAAAGGAAAATAGACTACCCACCTCAAGAGACATAGCGAGGCGCTATGTGACATCTCTTGGAGGACTGGATTATGATAAAATACATGCATGCGTCAATGATTGCATTCTCTTTCGTGGGACGCATAAGGAGGCTCTACATTGTCCCACTTGTGGTGAAACAAGGTACAGAACACATATGAAGAGTTTTGATGTACCTCGTAAAGTCTTGCGACACTTTCCTATAATTCCTCGCATCAAACACATGTTCAAGTGCAAATCCATAGCAGAGCTCATGTCATGGCATTCCTCACATCGATCGGATGATGGCATGTGGAGAATTCCCGCAGACACTCCTGCTTGAAAGCATATTAAAGATGAGTGGCCCAGCTTTAAAACAGAGCCCAGAAACTTGAGACTTGGCCTGGGAATGGATGGAGTGAATCCATTTGGTTTCAAAAGCACCGCATACAGCGTGTGGCCAGTTATGTTGGTGAATTACAACCTTCCACCATCAATGGCGATCAAGAAGGGACATCTTATGTTATCCCTTCTAATTCCAGGGAAACATAAAGTCAAGCATATGGATGTTTATCTTGAACCATTGATTGATGAGTTGGAGGAACTATGGAGAGGTGTTGCGGTGGTGGACATTAGTAGGCCTCCCTCCTCTCGACACTTCGACCATTGATTGATGAGTTGGAGGAACTATGGAGAGGTATTGCGGTGGTGGACATTAGTAGGCCTCCCTCCTCTCGACACTTCGACTTAAAAGCAGTGTTGATGTGGACAATGCATGACTTTCCAGGATACAGCGATTGTTCTGGTAAGAATTCTAATTACCTCCCTACTCTATTACTATTGGCTATATATATTAATCGGTTTGACTTTATTATTCTAACTTTTATTTATATTTTAACAGGTTTGAAAACATCGGGTAAACATGCATGTCCTGTTTGTGGCCCTTCGTTAGTACATGAGTATGCTGACGGTTTGTGTAAGACTATATTCGATAATCATCATCGATTTCTCCCCTCAGATCATCCTAAATATGTTGCTAGTAAGAGTAACATTCCTCCACAAACACTTCGTGCAAAAGATTGGAAGCGTATTTGGGAGTCTACAACTATTCTTCCTCCAGATGGCATGAACAGGTATAGTGATGTTTTTTCAATCTTGTTTTGTGTAGTCTCTCATTGGATTAAAGGTCACATAGAGCAATCCCTTGTGTAGGTACTCCATTTTTTTTCGGCTGCCATATTGGACCCATCTTAAGATCAACCATCTTCTTGATCCCATGTACATCTTCAAGAATGTGGGATCTGGTATTTGGGAACATATTATTGGTAAACGAGATAATGTTAGCGTACGTGAGGACTTGCGGGTCGCAGGACGTATGCGTCAAGCTTGGCCACGAGAGGTGGGTGGGCACGTTCGTCTTCCGCCTGCACCATGGATTATATCAAAGAAAGAGGAGAAGCAGGTAAAGCAGGCCATCACCACTTTGCGTACTCCCACTGGATGCATGAGATCATTGAAGGGAGCCTTTACAACCACTAAGAAAAGAGGTGTTGAGCAACTATATGGGTTGAAGTCCCACGATTGGCACAAGATGCTTCAAGTAAGTGTTTTCCAAGTCTTGTACATACGTTGAAATTAAATTTTGTAATGCCATAAACCATACATACATGTGCTCTTATGTGCGCAGTTCATACTGCCTACTAGCATCGACCATTGTGCAAATAAGAGTTTGAAAAAACGTATTTATAAGATGGGCGAGCTTGTGAGGTATGTAAAACCCATGCTCAGATCACCCTTCATTATACCTTGCAAAATGAACGTGCATGAGGTATAACGTACTATTTATTTATTTTTCAGATATGTTAGTTGATCCAGCCACGTTGGATGATGCGCGTGTTATGGCAGTGGAGGTGGTTTGTTTGGTAGAGGAGACTTTTCCGCGAACCATTCTCACAAGTCAACTACATCTCATTGTGCATTTAGTGGACGAAATTGCTTTATGTGGTACTGTGCATGCACGCTGGATGTTCTTCCTAGAGCGCTTCATGAAGACCTTAAAAGACTTTGTGAGGCAAAGTGCAAGGCCTGAAGGAAGCATGGCCGAGGGTTGGTTGATACAAGAGTCTCTTGTATATATTTCAGAATTTCTTGGTCAGGTGGACAGCTCTTTGCCACGACTATGGAGCAATGAAGAGGACTTGAGGATGACCTCTATTGTGCCTCAAGGAAAAGGACAGAGTAAAGTAATTGACAGAACATTGATTGATGATCTCAATTTCACTTGTATCCTTAATAGTGATGTGATGAGCAGATGGGTTACAAGATATGAGGATGCAAAGACAAAAAGGCAAGCAGAAAGAGCTCTCTTTCGGAGGCAACATAGCTCTCGAAAGACGTACCCTAAGCATCTAGCAACACTTCCGAATGATATCCATGTTGATTGGTTGCATGAGGAAATGGAGAGAGCAGAGAGCAACGAGGGGCTGCATATCACGGCGGAAGAATGGGAGTATGCACGAGGATGCATGTCAAAGGTACATAGAACTAATGTTTTGCATTAGTTGTAAGTGATTTGCTTTTAATATTTATTCACATTGCTTACACAAATATTGCTTCTATTTTGGTCCCGTGCACTATGTTCAATGCTATATGGTGTGAAGGCAAGCATTTTCGAACACAAAGAATTGATGAAAAGAGAAATACACAAGATTGCGGTGTCATTAGTAGCTTTGAGGGAGCTAATGGAAAAATGGATGATTATTGTGGCATAATCCAAGACATATTTAGGCTTGACTTTCGTCGCTTCTTTGTGTATGTTTTGGATGTCAAATGGCAAATGAACGTGGTGGAAAAAGGGCCTGATGCAACGATAAAACGCCATGCAAGTGGATATGTAACTATTGACTCTACAAAGTTCTGGCAAACAAAGAAAGATAGACTCGTATTGCCACAACAATGTGAGCAGGTATGCATTTTTTTACTAATGTGTTTCATGTACATATATATCTAAGCTCGCGTACCCCTTGACTTTTGATATGCTAATTAATTACTGTACTATGTGTATTTGAGTAGGTTATCTATCTACCAATGGTGCATGACATCAAATGGTGGTACATCATCCCTATTGCACCACGTTCCAAAGTGATGTATAATACATTCACTGATATGGAGCATATGGAGGATGTAGCAAGCCGCAATGAAGATGATGTCGAACATGCCATTGAAGATGTTGTGATCGATGATCAAGAAATAAGAGATGATCATGATAATGAGGATGAGCATGCCATTTCTCATGATCATGAGAATGACCCTACCATTGAGGATGATGGTGATGTTGATGAGGATGATCAAGACATCGATACCATTATCAATGGAGTACAGAATATCGATAGTGGAATAAATTTAATCGTAGCCTTAATCGTAGCCTTACAAATTGATCAAATGGATATTGATGTTGATCGTTTGGCAAGGATGGATCTTATTGAAGATGAGATCGAACCCTAACCAATCCGTCACTGTACATTCTAAATTGATGACATTTCTATCATCTCATATGCATGATTTATTTTTGAATATATTTCAGTGTTGTAAATGCATGTAGTGGGATTGTGTAATGATGTATACTGTAATGTACTATGAGATGGTTTAAAGAAAATAGTTTTTAATTTTGTAAAGGAATTCAGTTTTTCTTCAGTTTTTCTTTGCCATGCGTGTATTAATCCGTGTATAGTGGCGTATATTAATCCGTGTATAATAGCGTGTATTAATCCGTGAATATTACCGTGTATAGATGCGTGTATTACTGCGTGTATATAAATGCGTTTATACACGCGTTGATAAATGCAAATATACACGCAAACTTAAATGCTAAAATACACGCGCCCGATTCTATTCAAATACAGGCGCGACCATACACGCGTTCGTAATTTATCGCATGTATGAAACGCGTGTATGGCAGCATTGTCTTGTAGTGTAAAAGTGATAAAGGGTGAGAGAAAGAGGTCATGTAGGTGTGAACACACCCCAAATAAAGTGGGCATGTGGGTGGAAAAGGAATCTAGGTTTGGCCCAACCCTAGCCCTTGGTGAACCCTATATAAAAGGCAGGAGGCCTCACTTTTCGTAACACAACACAACTCAAGAGTAACACAATACTTAAAGATGAAGGTTAAGCCAACTTTGGAGTGGCTGAAATAGAAGGTAATATAGAAGCTTTCTATACATCTTGTGTTCTTGCTCTCTCTCATATATGTTGCTCTATCTTGCCATCAACTATTGCTTCCGTTGTGCATACTCCCCATTATTTTGACATGGTATAAGAGCCTTGCAAAGGCTAAGTTTCTCTTAATCCCCTTTTCTTTCTCTCTCACTATCATAAGCCATTCACATCCTCATCAAGAAGGACGGTGGTAGAAGAAGGTGAGAAGCAAAAAGGCATCAAGAAGGAAGGCAACAAAAGAACTTCAACAAAGAGGAGAAGAAGAAGAAGAAAACGCAAATTTTCGTCAAAAAATTATGTCCTTGTTCTCCGTTTTGATGATCTCCTTGAAGCTTTGGAGCCGTGAAGAAGAGGTATGAAAATCTTTTGAAGTTGCTAAGCTATTGTTTCCTTAGCTTCACAAACAAGAAGGTTGAAGACAAAGGAAAGAAGAGAAAAAAAAGTGCGTTTTTCCGTGCGTTTTTTCTGTCCGTCCGCCCATTCTGCAATTCCATCAACGTCACCGTCCGTTAGCGTTTCCGTCGCCGTCGAAGTTCCGTCCAGTGTCGATGTCGCCTTGTGTATGGTGGTGGTTGTTGCCTAAGCAACAGCTTTGTAAGCTACAACTGCACAGCCGCCAAATGACAATAGCGCAACAGATCTACTGGTTCCTTCGGGCGTCGTCACGTCATCGTCCGTGCACTGCAGTCGATTCTGTTGCTGTCGCCATTTCATTGCTACTTCCGTCCAGTGGTGCCGCCTTAAGCACAATAAGCAAGCCGTTCTATGTGTGGTGCTTGCTAGGTTGGCAAGGTTCGACAGCAACAACAAGCAAAGATACCTTAAGGGCATAACGCAACAATGTGCGGTCCCAACTGAGTTAGTGTAGTGGTCAAAGCTTGTGACTTGTAACCTCTAGGTTATGAGTTCTGTTATAAAGGGACACCTATGCTCGCATGATGTGTTTGGTTGCTCGGGCTCTTGCCCCTTGAACACTCGAGTGACTCCTCCTCCTCGGGTGGTGGATCACCCGAGATAGGAGGATCCATACGAGACCCCTCCACTGTTCCAGCGCTCGACTCATCGTGGTGGTCATGGTAATTCGTGGCTCTTGCCCGATGGTACGTGGCCCTTGCCCGGCCGACCATGATAATTGGCTAATTGTTGTAAGGGGAAATCGGCTCCACCCACTTGAGTGGGCCCCGGGGTGTGTACGAAAAAAAAACGCAACAATGTGCGTTTTTTTCACAGAAGGAAAAAAAATGCATTTTTTCTTAAAGGTTTTAAAACCTTTGTTTTTCCATCAATTTTTTTAAAAGAAAAAAAACTCTCTTCTAAAGGTTCTTTTGAAACCTTTCAAGGTTCCTTTTTTAACTTTTTTAAAGATCCCTCTCTAAACCTTTTTCTCAAAGGTTTTCCCACATTTCTTTCAAGCTCGAGGCAAGTAGAGGAAGAAATTATTTATTTGTTGTTCTCGCTTGGGAAGTGCAAGGCATGCACAATTTTTGAAGCCAAGCAAAATTCAACGCATCAAGCATGAAATCTGATCCTAATTTTTTTTTGATGAACTCATATGCATGGAAGTCATCTATCGTATTGTAATGAAGTTAGACACTACCCTTGTGTTGATAAACAAGTGGTAAGACCTCTCCTAAATCAATGTCCACATTGGTGTATGTATTTATGCATCATGATGAAGTGGAAGGTGGAAGCAAGAAGCATATTGAGAAGCACATGCATAAGCTATTGAAACATGGGTGGTAGCCTTGTGTTAGTCTATGTGGCAGCTGGACTAAGGAAGCTCGCATGATTGGAAGGAGACATGTACACATGAAGCATGTCTACCATGAGAAAGGATTGGAGAAGCACGAAGATGCAACCAATGAAGCCAATGTAATGAATAATGGTACATCCAAAACCCACTTAAAGATTGTCTTTTGCAAGAAGATGGTTTCATCAAAGCGAAGGAGCAACAAGGGTGGTGCACGAAACCACTATGGAAGAGATGGTACCAAAGATGTTACTAAGGTTGAGGGGAATTTTGATAAGCAACTCTTCTAGTTGAGGAGTGAGGCATGTTTACTAGAATTGGGAGTGAACCACATTTCTCTATAACTCATCACTTTTGTAAAAGCCTAATCTATAAGGCTACCTACCTTGTAATCTATCCTATGGTTGAGAGGGGGTATTTTATTCTTGTATGTCCAATGCTCACCTTGCTCCATGTTTGGCATTGTCCCATGGTGGCATTGAGAGGGGGTGTTGAAATATATGATGTACAAGTGATAAAGGGTGAGAGAAAGAGGTCATGTAGGTGTGAACACACCCCAACTAAAGTGGGCATGTGGGTGGAAAAGGAATCTAGGGTTGTCCCAACCCTAGCCCCTGGTGAATCCTATATAAAGGGCAGGAGGCCTCACTTTTTGTAACACAACACAACTCAAGTAACACAATACTTGAAGGTGAAGGTTAAGCCAACTTTGGAGTGGCTGAAATAGAAGGTAATAGAGAAGCTTTCTATACATCTTGTGTTCTTGCTCTCTCTCATATATGTTGCTCTATCTTGCCATCAACTATTGCTTCCGTTGTGCATACTCTCCATTATTTTGACACACGATGCATTCCTTTTTGACCTTGGTGGGTATCTAGACCATGATCTTAATGGTATTATTGATGGATTTCCATTTGATTTAGGCATCCTTATTGGTGACCACCTTTGACGGTTTGGTGGCGTTACTTGGTGGGTATCTAGACCATGATCTAGACCTTGGTGGGTATCTAGACCATGATCTTAATGGTATGATTGATGGATTTTCGACCTTGGTGGGATCTAGACCGTGATCTTAATGGTATGATTGATGGGATTTCCATTTGATCTAGGCATTCTTATTGGTGACCACCTTTGACGGTTGGGTGGCGTTACTTCACGTTTGATCCAAGAGACCGTTGCACACTCGTGGCTAGGGGTGATATGATTTACCCTTTCGATCCAAGTGACATGAGGTCTATGGCGTTGATCATGTAGCTTTTTGGTTTTCCATTTGATCCAAGAGGTCCTTACATCATTCAAGTTGCATTTAAGTGCGTTCGAGCTATATATTTGATTTTTTGGGCTTTTCTATATAGCCTTTGTATATGTTTTTTTGTACACGACCACCCTTTGATTTTGAGGACGAAATCATTGTAGGAGGGGATGGTTTGTAAAAAAGGGATTTTAGGCTTGCACATGCACATGGGGAATGGGCCTAGGTACATGGGGCTTAGGAGAATTTATACATGTGGTGTTAGGACATGAGGGCATTGGCACTATAAAAGGCACTAGTCCTAGGATGATGGTTACCCTTTTGTATCACTTGATATTGAATACCTTTAGACTTCTCTAGCGTTCTCTCTAATCCAAGCTAATCCACGCTAATTAGGTTAAGCTAGGTTAATCTCAAGCTAATCTAGAGATTACTTTCTTGCATGCTCTGATCTGCGATTAACTTAACATGGATTAACCTTGGTTAACTTGGATTAGAGAGAAAGCTAGAGAAGTCTAAAGGTATTCAATGTCAAGTGATATTCAAGGATATACAAAAGGGTACCATTATCCTGGGGCTAGTGTCTTTGTGCATAGGCCCATTCCCCATGTGCATGTGCAAGCCTAAAAACCCTTTGTTACAACATAAATAAAATGATAGGACTTTTATATTTTGTTAAAAGTTGTGAGAAATTATAGAATATTTGATGTCATTTTCCACTTAGTTATCCCATGAACAATAGAGTTGGCGTATGTATAGTAGAACATTGAGTCACTTCGCTCATGTTGTATTTAGTTGGCTCATTTCTTCCTAAATCTTCTTGCTTTAGGTGGATCTCAAGGAGTTTAACCTTCTTATCAAGGAAGCACTCTACTGAGTTTTTCTGGTCGTTTGCTAAGATTTAAGGTTGAGGAAGTATGGTTTGATGCACTATAATTGACTGAGGAAGTGTGCTTTTGGAACAAATGAAACTTCCCAATGCGGGTGCACTAGCTCGTCTGTCTTGTCGATGTGTCCTGGAATGCTTCTTGCCAATGAGGTGAAGGGAGAGCTCTCTTCGCCTAGATAAAGACAAATAGAGATGTCATTCGCAATGGTTCTCTCTCACACAAAGCGAAGAAAGGAAAAGAAGCTAATGCAAGAGGAAAACCTACAAGCAAACCTATTCAAAGCAAGCAACCATCTAGCATGCATGAATCCGATAGTAACCAAGCAAGCAAGAGTGGAGAAGAGGAGAAGCTCACAAGTATCAATTGCAAACGAATGACTCTATATTGCTAAGTGTCGAAAATGACTTATATACAAGTAACTAGTTTTCACACTATACCAACCAAACTTAAAAATGGCCGGGTCTCTATTAGTAGCCTTAAGCAAGTATATACAGGAAGTCCTTTAGACTTTCCCTATTTGATGTTAAGCTCAAGGTAAGGTTGCTTTATATGTTCTGTTCCGTCTTACAAAAGATTAGTTCCGCTTTGAGCAAATAAAATAACAAAACACCTTATGACAGGTCAAACGAGTGAAACTATGTTAACCTATGGAGTACATATCCTGAGAATCTGATTGCACAAATCATAACAAAACACCTTATGACAAGTCAAACGAGTGAAACCATGTTAACCTATGAAGTACATATCCTGAGGATCCGATTGCACAAATCTATATACTATATTACTTTCTTCCATGTTCCTTGGATCTTATAATGTTTTGAAAGGAAGTGTGTCAACTCTCTACCCATATGAAAGTATGGTTACATCACACGCACGCGTGCATGCGCACGCATACACACATAATAATTGTATGTTAACACAAGAAAGTGTGTTTGTGCTTTTGTTATCCATTAATAGAATCCGCATATTATAAAGCTTTGAAATCAACTTACTAGAAAAAAAGAACACTTGCATATTACAAAATGTGAGATTATACACCACTTAACTCAATTCGCTAACTCTACATGTCTTGTTTAAAATTTCTTTTATTTTAATTGTGTTGGCATTGTGTTTCCAACTATTTTGATTGTTTTTACTATTTTATAACAATTTTTTATACAAACAAATCTATTACGCCTGATACCAACTATAACAAGACTATTTTTCTACTAAGCATTAGCTCTAACAAGATTGTTTCTACTAACAGCTTCAACTGCTACCCAAAATAGCAAAAACAACCGAAATAGCATGAAACATCGTAGATCAAATTAAATGAACAAGACAATAGAGAGAGAAAAAAAAGAAAAAGACTTTTACATGGTAAGAGAGCAAGTGATCACATCAACACACAAGTAAGCTAGCTAGTAGCTTTTGTCCTTTTTATGTATCTGCATACACCAATCCTATTGTTTATGGGATAACTAAGCTACCCAAACGACACATGGCATGCTCTCATTAAATCCTACAATACAAAAGTATACAGACTGTAAATGAAAACTATCTACAACCCAATCCCTTATAAAACAACCTACCTCCAATAGGAGTCTACAACCTAAACAAGAAGGTAGATCAACTGTCTAATCCAAAGGTGAGCACTAAGCGACTCTTCACGCTAGGAACTTACAAGAGGAAGTAGGGATACCACATCGGAGGAATTAAGAGTACCCAAAGAAGGTTTGTAAAGGAGAGGCTAAGTGGATGAAAGATTGAAGGGGCTTAACAGAAATGGATAAGAATGGATAGAGTACCAAAAGAAAGTTCGTACAGGAGAGGCTGAGTGGGTGAAAGATTGAAGAGGCTTAACAGAAATGGATAAGAATGGGAACATGTTTTGCATGTATTTTTGGGGAGGATTAAAAATCTATTCTTTGTTCTTTTTCCCAAATCTCTTTGCTCTATTGGCTTGGAGCATAGTAACAAAAAAACCTGTTTCTAGCTTTCGAAACCTCGAAACGCTTTTTAAAAACCTCGAAACCTCTCAAGTACGACAGCTTCGCCCAAATTTCTCATGCCTCCCTCCTTCCCTTTTCCATCTTCTGCTACTTCTTTCACGTCTACTCCTCTCTTCTTCTCTCTTCTTCTCTCGAGTTCTACTCCCTTGCTCTTCTTCTCCTTTTCTCATCTTCTCCTCTCTTCTTTCCCCTTTTTCTTCTTTCAATGTCTTAAATCTTTCACAATTTCTACCTTCTCTTCTTCAATTTCTTAAGAGTCCTTGATTGAACCACTTGTGGCGTCTAATCAAGAAAAATTACCATAATACCTCACCAAAATAAGGATGATTCCTTGAGATGTGTAAGAAGAGACCATTTTTTCATCATTACATTGTATTTAGATGACTATTATAAGTTCTTTAAGTTTGTTTCCTTTATAAAATTATTGATTTTTCGAAACCTCGCGGTTTCTTAGCTGAGGGACGAAACCTTTCGAAAAAAAACCCCAAAAACCTCGAAACGTTTCTTGTGACTATGGCTTGGGGGGGGGTTATCGTACAAGATCAACATGTAAATATTATCTAGTAGCCAATGATGTGTATTTTGTCTAAAATACTAAAAGGTGGCAACCAGGAGCTGTTGCAGAACCCTTTTCACCAAGTGGCGCCTACCCAAGTGGTAGGTAAATCCTAGGCCAGTGGTCGTCCGGGTTCATAACCCTTCAAAATAGGAACCACACTCAACTGCCATTTCCTTCACTATCATATCCAAGTAGCCTTCAGAAAACAGCGTAAGTTTATAGCCTCTCCACGTCAAAATTAGCTTAACATTCCTGAGGCCATGGCTGGAGGGCCCAGACCCAGGTGCACTTCAAACTATTTACAAAACCCCAGACAGACCCACATCGCCAATGTCCATTCGTCTGCCGTGCAATGTTTGACCTGGCCATCCCGTGTAATTGAGGCCTGCTGCTACTTATCATGGCTTCATGGGCCTAGTTAACATTGAACTAAGGTCATTTTAACCTTAATTTTGTGCTTTTGGGCAACCACTCTACCAATACATGTATATGAAACGGCTGTCTGATTTGGTCCAACCCTAACTTCAAAGGGTTGTTCATATGGACCCAAGTATTAGGATTCCTTGTAATGCAGCCAGCAAGAGCGAGAACTTTGAATCTGAGATATAGAGTTGTGGTGATGGCAATGTGGACTGGCTTGACAAACTTCTACTGGCAATCTTGGCTTGTGCTGTTGGAGTCATCTAGCTTGGACGATGTACAAAGCCCACTAAGAGCTTTGGTGGCAAAACGGCTAGCTAAGATGCTGGTTGCATTGCACAGCAGGACAGCACTGGTTGCATTGCACACAAGGTGGCACCATCAAACAGACAACGGCAAGGCTAGAACGACAGCTTGAAACGGTAAACTAATGGAAACCTGAAAGTCACCATACAATCGTTAAAAGAAGTCGCACCTTCACCAACTCAAGACTGGCTAGGCATGACGGTACGATGTGGAACAGTAGCCACAAAGGTGTAGCAGCATAACTGTCAAAAGAACAAAAAGCTATGATCCTCCTTGTATGAGATTCCTCTGTCCACTACCCACAAAAACCATCCACTCTCTTCATCTCAACCAAGGTCCTCTGAAACAGCATAAAGGAGAGTGGAACATTGGCAACACACTCCTTGGTGAGGGAAAAGCCTTGTGTGATTCTTTGAAATTATGACCCCCACATTTGCTTGTCCGACCACCATAATAAAGCATATGAGATGTTTGCTTACCACAACATTGCTTAGCCCAACTACCCAGAATATGATGGTGTCATTTTCTTTTGACGAGTATGCCAATGCAATGTAAACCACAAAGAAAACTGAACAAGAGCTGATTGTTGCACTTAAACCTTGTATCAACTAGCCACTTAATCTGAGGCAATGATTAATGAAAACTTCTAAAGTGCTGAAAAGCAGAAGGCATGAGTGAGCTTTTTCTTCTTTCCGAAATTTACTATAATTTGTCGGCGTAATTGGGCTTAACTGAAAAGCAATGACGATTAATCTTATAGGACAAAACAAAATACAAGCTTACGATCTCAGCTTTGGAATTGCCACAAAAGCTCTGACGAGATTACCGAAGAAGCCACCCTTTTGTTTAATACACCAAAGAGAGAAACCTTGAAAGTTGGGCTTCCACCTACCCCAGCTAGCTTTTGTGTACCATAAATTTGATAGCATATTTGCAGGTGTCTTTGAACGCTCTTGGCAGCTGTAGCGAAAGAAGCGAACTGCAATGACTCACATAAGCCTCCACTTGGCAGCAGCATCGTCTGTGATATGCTTGTCATACATTCTTGGAAGGACTGGTCAATGCACAACACTATCCCAATGATGGAGCTGCAGCCGATTTAAAAGGAAGCTCCACCGATGTTGCATTCCCATAAAACTCCTCAAGGTTGTAGAATGCTCTTTCCTTGGGAAGGAAAACATGCACCACTACATCTCCTGCCATATAAAGCGAACATTACACAGCATGCAGATTGCAAGGACAATCCAGAGTAGAATTGATCACTGCAGATGTGTGCGCGTGCATGCATGCACCCACACACACACACACACACACGCAGGTGCCAAGTAGCAAATAAAGATACCATAATCAAGCAGTGTCCATGAATTGGGTTTTGCATCGCCTCTAGGAAGTATCTTGAACCGTTCATCTCCCACATCTCGCATCTTCTTCCTGTGCATTTCAAGAAAACAAATGTATCTGATTGGTTGCCTCAACATAGTAATTTTTATGCTGTTCACAAACTTGGTATGCTTCTCTAGCTGTGTGCTGCATTGAAAGATTATACGTACGCTATAGCAGCCAGTTGTGGGCGGGAGAAGGCGGTTGCAATGACAAAAAATCGTGTCCAGTAGACTAGAGGTTTCACATGTAGAACTATTATATCCACTGCCTTTGTATCATTTGCTGCCTCTGCAAGAGCAACTGCAACTGCACAAAGAGAGAAATTCATTGAATAAAAGAGCTATATAGACGGGTTTAAGAAAGGCTACTAGTTCTTCCCATGAGTATATCACCAAACAGAAACAGATGTGTATCCTTACGAGCTAAGCTTTGAGAATCATCATCGACCTCAGCGGAGGCTGGCCGTGGATTACAATCTGCAATCACAACCTCCCCATGCTCTTCAAAGAGGGCATCCAGCTCATCTTCGTCAAGCTCCTCGTCCATGTCCTAAAATCAAGTGTTTAAGCATGCTTAGGATCAATATATCAAGCACACTACTTAGTATTAAGGTACTTGAGCACTAGATCCACTACTCAGGAACATAAGGAAATCAAGTGCTTATCCATAGTTAAGAACATTAGAGCCAAGAATTTGGAAAATAAACTTTGTGCATGCCTAAAAAGTTTAAACCAAGTATCTATGTAGACAAAGGATTTGTGTGCAAGAAAATTCCTGAGTTAGACTGCCGATCTGCTCCTGCGAGCTCCGCCTCATCCCCCCTCCCGTCTACCTTCCCCCTGCTGCTTCTCGCCGTCACGCGCCCCCCTCTCCCCCCCCCCCCCCCCCCCCGCCATCTCCTCCGCCTCTCTCCCTCGTCTCCTCCCCCGCCATCTCTCCCCCCCCGCCTCCTTCCTCGCTTCCTCCCCCGCCATCTCTCCCCCCCTCGCCTCCTTCCTCACTTCCTCCCTCGCCATCTCTCCCCCCCTCGCCTCCTTCCTCGCTTCCTCCCCCGCCTTCTCCTCCGCTTCGCGGCTCTTCCCTCCGCCTTCTCCCTCACCTCCCCCTCCGTCTTGCCCCCCCTCCCACCGCTAGCTCCCCCCCCTCAGCGCCCCCCCCCCCCGGCTCCGCCCCCGCTATCCTCTCTCCTTCCGCCTCTCCGTTTCCTCGTAGGGCTGTGTCCCTCCCGTTGGTGACCCCGGTCTCTGGACTTTTCCCTCTGGAGGACTCCATGGAAGCCGCTCCGACTACCCTTGCCAATTCCGGTCTCCGTCTGGAGTTCACAGATGCAGATCATCAGTTGTTTGTTTCCACAGTATCCGCTCTTGAGGCCTCCTCCTTGGTCTGCAAGATAGTGGGTAGCCGTCCGATGCGGAGAGCTCTTCGCGACCTTCTGCAAGGCAGCCTCGTTGGCGTGCCTGCCAAGATCGTCAGCGTCGATTTTTTGGGACGTGGCTACTACCAGGTGGATTTCGAGTCCCCCCAGGCAGCTCAGACGTGCTGGCTCGGAGCCCCATTGCCCTCCGCTCATCCCGGGCGTTCCTGGCGCGATGGACTCACGGTTTCGACCCCGCTTCTGACCCGCTAGCAAGCGCGACAGGTTTCCCCATCACTATCTGCTTTCCTGGACTCCGCAGGGAGTACTTGCCCCTCTTGTCATCCATTGGCAAGGCGTTCGGGCAGGTGGTGGAGACGCCTCAGACAGTGGCTTCAGTGATAGCTCGGGCAACAGGACTCCCGGCCATTCGTGTTGTGGTTCCGTCACCGGAGTCCCTCCCGAAGACGATCCTCCTCCCTTGTCTTTCTGGAGGACATCTGATACAGCGCGTGGAGTATTCGGGCCTCCCCGGCCAGTGCTACATCTGTCGGGAGATGGGCCACCTCGCACGCACCTGTCCCCGCAAGGGGGTTCATCCTTCACCCTCTGCCGCCTCTGGACCCCCTTCAGGAGGCCCGAGGGGTGGCCATCCTCCTACGCCCAGCCCACAGGGACCGTCGCAGACGCCAGCAGGCAGCACAGGCTGGCGGACAGGCGACTCCGGCTGGCGTCCAGGCACCTACCCGCACTTATGCTCCAGTCAGGGATAGGCGGCCAGCAGGTCCCACCCCGATGGACGAGGATTCAGTCTCAGTGCCCGTTGAGGCCGCCGGTGGAGCCCCCCACGTGGAGACCCCGCTCCCGCCTCCCCCGCGGGGGGCCCCGCCCCCTCCATGGAGCAGATTCCTGAGGATCCCGGGCCGCACTCTGCGACCCCCAGCCCCTCTTCCCCTCACTCGGAGAGCACTCCTTCCACCCCCCCCTCTCCCCCCCCAGCCCCCCCCCTCCCGCCTCCCCCGGCGGCCCCCCCTGACACCTCTCCTTTGGCAGATGCCTCTCCATCCTCTCCTCGCTCTCCCCCCTCCTCTCCGCGAGCCACCATCCCTCCCTCGGCCTCTCCAGGATACTCCTCCAGACCACCCACTGCCCCGGGGCAGCGCAGCTGGGTAGGCCAGAGTTCAGTTCAGCGGCTGTTCCACTGCCACTCCGGGCCGGTGGAGATGGCGATCCTAGCTTCGCCCGCCACAGAGTTCTCTCCAGCCTCCCCTGGGGGGCCCCCGCGAGTGATGGGGCTCCCAGTGGATTACGGTTTTTTCAGGTGTCTCCAGCTGGATGCTGGCCCATTCGAGACACTGGTCGCGCCCTTGCGAGTTTGCGTGGTGTGCCATCCCTCTCGTTCTCCTTCAGTGGTGAGCAGCATGGTGGCCTTCTCCTTTCCTCTCAGTGTTGCCCCAGACACAGCATGGGATTGCAACTCTGTAGAGGAAGTTTTGCGTGATCAGATACTGGAGTTTTCTCACCACTTCAGTGACTTGGGGCTCACGGACCTATTGCAGACCCGATTACACTCAGCCCGCATGAGTTTGTTTGGTATAGGAGATTGGCGGGCGGATCCGGTCCACACCTCAGTTGAGGCGGTGCTACTGATTCTCCTCCACGCCGCCCCGAGGATGCAGCCTACCTTAAAATACATATATGCAGAGGATTGGTCTCACGCCTATGCCCTGGACAGGGCGAAGGTGGAGTGGGGCTGGACACAGAGACAGGTCACCCTCTTTTTGGAGAGACTCCGCACCCGGACAGACAATGACTATTCTCCCTCCAAGCTGGCGCCCAAGACTCACAGAGTGGAGGGCAGCTCATCCGGGCCGGCTGAGAGGGGTGAGCCAGTGGCGGCTGCTTCACTTGCCATAGCTCATCCATGAGGATCCTCTCATGGAACATCCAGGGTCTTGGTGGACCTCGCTGCTACATTGGTCGGGGCAGACTTCGCCACGAGATCCAGAGGGCTCTCATGGGAGGACCCATAGATATCCTTTTCATCCAGGAGCACCACCTTTCTGCCGGGCGTACCCGCACCTATGGGAAGATCTTGCCAGGCAGGAGTCACACTTTTTGGTCACCGGCATATGGCTCCCAGGGGAACCAGGGTGGAGTATGCATCTCAGTCAGCGAGCAGCTTCTATCCGAGGTTGTGGATTCTGGCACTCTGGTCCAAGGTCGAGCGCAGTGGATCTTCCTTCGGGTTGGGGAAGACTGCATTGGCTTCCTCAACTTCTACGCCCCTAATGGGGCGACCGGGAGAGCTGAGTTCTGGAGCACCATTAGGCAGTCCCTCCCCATGGCAGACCATTGGTGCCTAGGGGGGGATTGCAACATGCTGGAGGATGCAGAGGACAGGATGGGGGGCAGCCAGGAGACCATTCATGGGCCGGAGCTCGCTGCCTGGGAGGAACTAGTGCTGCAGGTGAGAGGCCAGGATCCGTGGACTCTCTCGGAGTTTGGCAGGTTGCAGGGGAGTTTATCTTTCTCGCGCTCGGATAGACGGGCCACAGGAGTTAACCTTTCCCGCATCGACACGTTTTACATTGATGAGTGGGCTTGCGATAAAGGTGGCACTGTGGGTATACTTGCAGGCTCCTCATTTTCAGACCACTTTCCAGTGCTTCTCCAGATCGAGGACCCTACGAGAGGAGAGCGAGGCCAGAGCGTCCGGATTCCAGATTGTCTCATAGAGGAGCCCGAGATTGCGACCAGAGTTGAGCAGGTCTGGCAAGAGCTTCAGTTCAGGAGAGGATCGGCAGCCAGCGATCTTGACAGGGGTTTACAGGAGATCAGTAGGATGCTCAGACAAGCTGCCCTGGACCGTCTGGAGGCTTTCAGAGAGCAGGAGAGGAGCCTGCGGAGGAGTCTAGCTTCCCTTCAGAGACTTCAGGAGAGGGATCCTACGAGCCCTTGGATTTCAGAGCAGATGGAGTCAGCTCGCACAGAGATCAGATCCATTGAGGAGAGGAGGGTGGAGTTTCGAGTCCATGCTCGGGCTTCTTTTTGGACACAGGCTGGAGACAGTGACTCGAGATTTCTTTGAGGCGACAGGGCCTCGCTTCAGACGAGAGGGTCTCAGGCGTCTTCGGCGGGCTGATGGCCAGGTAGTGGTGGATCCCCCCAGGGTTCGGGCGATCGCCACAGATTTTTACAGGGATCTGCTTTCTGCTGAGCCAGCAGATGACAGGGTGAGAGAGGCTCGGGAGGCAGTCTGGACCTTCACGAGACTGGTTGTGCCGGCCCATTTGCAGCACTCCCTTCTCTCCCCCTTCTCGGATACGGAACTGGCTCTTCAGGCACTTCCTCGGGGCAAATGCCCAGGAGAGGACGGTCTCTCAGTGGCTTTCTTCCAGAGGTACTGGGGTCTCTTGCATAGGGGTTTCAGATTGGCATTCCAGGAGATCATGGAGTCGGGAGACATGCCGGACAGCATGGCAGAGGGGTTGATTCACTTGATCCCCAAAGAGGGAGGAGACTGACTGGAGATTAGACAGTGGAGACCGATCACCTTGCTAGGCACGGCCTACAAGGTCCTAGCTAAGACGATCAGCAGGCGGCTTCAGCCTCACCTTCCGGACATCATCCACTCCACGCAGACAGGCTTCATCCAGGATAGGAGCATCCTGGATAAAACTTCTCTTTCTGGGAGGCTACGGCTTTGGCTAGATTTCGGCAGGAGGATCTGGCAGTGCTCCTTCTCGACTTCAAGAAGGCATATGATCGGGTGGACTGGGCCTTCTTGGAAGGCACTATGGAGAGGATGGGATTCCCCCCTCAGTGGATCCGTGGGGTCTCTGCACTCTACACATCGGCTCATAGCCAGGTGCTGATACACGGCGTGCGCGGAGAGAGGTTCCAGCTCTCGCGCTCGGTGCGGCAGGGGTGCCCCTTGGCGCCCTTTCTTTTTCTTTTTGTGGCGGAGGCCATGAGCACTTTCTCGACGGCACAGGATACAGGTTTGCGGGGCCTCCAGCTCCCCATCCGCACCTCGGAGGAGCTCCTAGACTCAGAGTTTGCGGATGACACTGCTGTCTATCTTCAGGGAGGGGAGGAGAGCCTCCGCCGCTTCGCCTCAACCATGGACAGGTTTTGCAGAGCTTCGGGCGCTTTGATCAACTGGCACAAGTCGTGTGGGTTGTGGGTCAGTTCTGTGCCCCCCCCGACTTGGAGGCCAGTTGATGGGTTTCAGTGGCTGCCCCCCGGCACTACAGTGCGCTATTTGGGATGCTATGTGGGCATTGACATATCTCCGGAGCAGCAGATAGCCCCCCTTCTTCTGAGCATTCGGAAGAAGCTTCTGTATTGGAGTACCGCTCGTTTATCTCTCGCTGGCCGAGTGGTTGTGGCCAACCAGGTTCTGCTTAAGGCATCAACACATTATCCACAGCATCAAATGCGATTGCCTGCATGCAAATCAACCAAATCGGCACAAAAGCCCCTTGATTTGCACTGCAATTTGCTGCAATTTTGCCCAAATGTGCGATTTCTCACATCATACAGCATGTATGAGTGCTTAATTGCACAATTACATCAAAAGCCCCAAATTTCGACATCCAATTTCCTGCAAATTGATCCTGATTGTGACCAATTTCCTGCAAATTGATCCTGATTGTGACCAATGTCACCCAATTTTGCCAATTTTGCTCAAAAATTGAGCAATTCGGCGCCTGTATCTGCTCAATTAATGATTGCACCTGCTCAATTGCAAGTCCCAAAAAAAATTGAGGAAAATACCTTGTAATTTTCTGATTTTTTGTTGCAGGAAAGGGGGGTGGTGATGCTACTGCAGAAAATTTGATGCTGTTGCAGAAAAGGGAGGGAGGCTTCTTGCTGATGTTGCTACACGCTCAGGCTGATCCAAACGCTGCAGAGCTCTGTGGACAGCAGCACGGAAGACCTCAAGAGGGCAGCCACAGGCACAAGGTGCACAAGATGTAGAACTTGCACCTTCCACGAAGCGCCAGCAGCAGTTTTTGAATTTCCCCTTGCGTGTGGACCTCCAGCGCTGAAGGCCTGTTCCGCCTGGCTGTTGCAGGCGTAAAGTCACGAGGTGTAAACTTCACGTCGCCTGTGTTTCCGCCTGGTACGCTGCTTTCGCTTAGCGTATGAACGCCCAGCGCTAGCCTCCTCGCTGTCTCAGCCACGCTACACGATTAGCGTATGTTGACGTATTCGCTATGAGCTCGCCTTCGCCTGTGTGCTGTGCGCTTCGCTCACCTTGCGGATGAGACTGTTTCGCCTAGCGCCAAGCTGGCCTAGAATTGCCCGCTTATGCTGCCTTGGCTATGTTCGCTCGCTTATGAGCGCCACCCGCCTACAGCAGCAGCCGCTGGTGGCCATAAAGCGCAACAAGCTTTCTTGTACGCAGCCTTCTACGAACGCTCACAGGAGCTTCTTACTCGCTCCAAATTTTGCCACCACAGCCTCTGCGCCTGGTCTTCGCTACAAGCTTGCCTTCACGATTGCTGGCTCGACTTTGTGCTCCAGTTGATGGCTCTGATACCAGTTGATGGGAGAATTAGGGTTAGGTCATGTGGGAGACATACACAGAGAAACAAGGGAGAGAGAGAGAGAGAGAGTTGTGGGGATAAGTCAACTCATAATGCATGAGTGTGTGACTCCCCTATCACACATGTATATTGCACTAGTACACATAGTGCACTTAGTACATTAAAAGTACTAAGTGTACTATGTACTATAACTTATGGGCTTGTACACACTATAAGGGAGGGCATAACGCCTTTACCCCAACAGAAACAGTTAGGGTTTCACTTGTGGGAGACACACACAGAGAAGAACAAGGGAGAGAGAGAGAGAGAGAGTTGTGGGGATAAGTCAACTCATGAGGCATGAGTGTGTGACTCCCCTATCACACATGTATATTGCACTAGTACACATAGTGCACTTAGTACATTAAAAGTACTAAGTGTACTATGTACTATAACTTATGGGCTTGTACACACTATAAGGGTGGGCATAACGCCTTTACCCCAACAACCTCCCACTTAAGCAAAGTGCCCTTAAATGAAGGAAAAGAAAAATCAGCATGTACATGATAATATACAAGGCCATATCAAGGCTGAAACTGGCCTCATCCAATGCCCATCAAGTGTCTGCAATGAGCAAACCGCTCCGGAGGCAAACTCTTTGTCAACAGATCAGCCGGGTTGTCATCCGTGTGAATCTTAACAAGCTGAATTTGCTTGTTCTCTATCACCTCTCTGATGAAGTGATACTTCACATCCACATGCTTCGTCTTTGCATGAAAAACAGGGTTCTTTGCCAACTGAATGGCACTCTGACTATCACAATGCAACAATGGAATATCCCCTGTATAACCCAAATCAACCACTAACCGAGATAGCCATAATGCCTCCTTGCAAGCCTCTGTGGCTGCAATATACTCGGCCTCTGTAGTAGATAAGGCTGTGCACTTCTGCATCCTGGATATCCATGACACAGCACCTCCTGTGAATGTAAACACATAACCGGTAGTAGACTTCCGGTTATCTGGATGACCGGCATAATCCGAATCCGTGTAACCATGCACTAATGCATCCTGTTTGCCAAAACAAATGCACATATCCTGTGTGCCCTTCAGGTATCTCATGACACCTTTCACTGCTTCCCAATGCTTCTTGCCAGGGTTGGCCATGTATCTAGAAACCACTCCCACTGCAAATGCAATGTCCGGCCTAGTAGCAACCATGGCATACATGAGACTGCCACAAGCTGAAGCATACGGAATCTTGGCCATATCAGCCCTGTCACTATCCGACTGTGGGCTGCCCATAGCACTGAGTTTCACATATGAAGGCAAAGGAGTACTAGTCTTCTTCCCCCCGTCCATATTGAACCTCTGCACGACTTTGCCAATGTATTCCTTCTGAGACAAATACAACACATGCTGATTTCTGTCCCGAAGTATCCGCATACCCAAGATGTGATTTGCATCACCCAAATCCTTCATATCAAAGGTTTGATGCAGCCTCTGCTTCAAGGCATCCATCTCTTTACGAGATTTCCCGGCAATCAACATATCATCAACATACAAAATGAGAATCAATAGACTGCCATCCAAAGCTTTCTTGGTGTACAAGCAGTGATCTATGTCACTTCTCCTGAATTACTGAGATTTCATGAATGTATCAAATTTATGATACCATTCTCTTGGTGCCTGTTTGAGCCCATAAAGACTCTTTTTCAGCTTGCATACAAGCTTCTCCTTTCCACTCACTGCATAACCCTCTGGCTGCTCCATATATATCTCCTCATGGACATCACCGTGAAGAAAAGCAGTCTTCACATCCATCTGAATCAAGTCCAGATCATCATGTGCAACCAAAGCTAACACAGCTCTAAGTGTGGTCATTTTGACCACTGGAGAGAAGATCTCCTCAAAGTCCACACCATATTCCTGCTTGAAGCCCTTAGCCACTAACCTGGCTTTGTATCTTGGCTTTGCATCAGGTGCAACTTTGAGCCTGTAAACCCACTTGCATGGCAAAACCTTCTTGCCTGCAGGCAAAGGCACCAACTTCCATGTTCCATTTTTATGCAGAGAATCCATCTCTGACTTCATGGCACGCTCCCATAGAGCCTTGTCTGCCCTCTGTAAAGCCTCTTTATAACATGAGGGCTCCCCACAGTCAGTGAGCATCAAGTAGTCAACCCCTGGAACAAACCTGTCAGGGGCTCTGGAGGGTCTAGTGGACCTCCGTACCCAATGACCATCATTTGCAGGTTGCTGTCCAGCCTGCATATCACCCATTGGTGGCTCCTGTTCCATGCCATAAGGCTGAAAAATCATGCCCGATATCTCCTCTAACTGTGGTATATCCATAGGGATATCTTCTGCCATATCTGGCTGTCCATTTGGACCATTTTCAGCACCATTTAAGGGCTGGTTTTCCTGCTGTAATGGCTGATTTACAGCCCTTTGTTGTTGTCCATGATGTCCATCATCATCAAAGATGACTCTGCCAGGCTCCTGTTGCCTTGCAGGCTCCTTATACATGCATGTTTCATCAAAAATGACATCATTGCTGCGTATGATCTTTCTATTCATGGGATCCCAAAGTCTATACCCCATTTCACCTCTGTCACCATATCCTAGGAATATGCATTTGTGAGACTTTGGATCAAGTTTGGTGCGCATTTCCCTGCGTATGTGCACGTACGCAACGCAACCAAACACTCTCAAGTGCTTGTATGATGGAGGCTTCCCTGTCCATACTTCTTCTGGCACTTTCCCACCAAGCCTCGTGTTAGGTGACCTGTTTATAAGGTGAACGGCTGTCATAACAGCTTCAGCCCAAAAACCATGAGGTAATGCAGCATGTGACAACATAGAACGGACCTTCTCCTGTATGGTCTTGTTCATCCTCTCTGCTGTCCCGTTTTGTGGAAGATCATAAGGAGTAGAGAGCTCCCTCTTGATGCCTTTAGCATCACAAAAGTCCCGAAACTGTTTGGACATGTACTCTCCACCATTGTCGGAACGCAAAGCCTTCAGTGTTTTGCCAGTTTGATTCTCAACATGAGCAACAAACTTCTGAAACACTGAGAATGTATCACTCTTCAAACGAAGAGGATAAACCCACACCTTGCGTGTGGCATTATCAATAAAAGACACAAAGTATTTTGCCCCTCCCAAAGAAAGCTGAGGCATCTCACATACATCTGTATGCACAAGCTCTAACTGAGCATCTTTCTGTCCAAGAGCTTTCTTGTGGGGACACTGTAGTTGCCTACCATATATACAATGCTCACAAAACTGAAAACTTGAAAACTTTAGAGAAGGCAAGTAACCCAAACGAGACAATTGCTCCATTTCCTTGACACTCATGTGTCCCAACCGGCTATGCCACAGAGATTTCCGGCAGCTCAGTTGCATTTACATTAGCATGGTGACAAACACCTGCATGCATAAAGTAAAGAGTGTCCACCTTAGAGCCTCTGGCAACAACCAGTGAGCCCTTACTAATTTTCCACTTTCCACTACCAAATGTGGTAACATAATCAGCATCATCAAGCTGTCCAGTAGAAAGCAGATTCTTCTTGATCTCAGGCACATGCCTGACATCATGGAGCATAAGCTGTGAGCCATCTGAAAATACAAGCCTCACATCACCTCTGCCAAGAATCTTGCATGCATGGTTATCACCCAAATAAACCACTCCTTCATTGCCAGCAGTATACCTGACAAACAAGTCTCTGCAACCTGTGACATGAAAGGAGGCACCTGAATCAATGATCCATGAGTGCATACCATGACCACCTGTAAGAAGTGAATGGGCATCAAGTGAAGAAGTAAATAGGATCTCATCCTCACTGCCACCTGCATGTGACACATTGATTTCTTCAATCTTGACTCCACTTTTGCCCTTTGGCTTTACATCTTTGGCTTCATCTTTCTCTTTGTCTTTGCCTTTTCCCTTTTCTTTTTGATCATTTTTCCATTTGTAGCATTGCTTTTTAATGTGTCCCTTATTGCCACAATAATGGCATTCCAAATCCTTTTTGGAGCGAGACTTGCTCCTTCCCCTTTCTTGGCTTTTTTCCCTTTGCTGGGATCTCCCACGTGCATTCATTGCATTGGACTTTCCAACAGAGTTGTTTTTCCTGTTCATCTCTTCTTGAAGAAGAGCACCCTCAACATCTGCATATGACAGCATAGCATTCGAATTGCTAGTGGCTGTCCTGAATGTGTCCCAACTCTCTGGCAAAGTGCATAACAAAAAAGTGGCTTCATTGCCAACTTTTGATTTATAACTTGGCTGACAATACCATTAAACTCATTGAGATGGGCTGTCATAGATGCCCCTTCCTTCATCTGAAGACCTATGAGTTTCTTCAACCAATACACTTTGCTTGAGGCACTTTGCTGGGCATACAAGTCCTGCAATCTCTGCCACATTCCCCAAGCTGTCTTCTCTTCACGAATGCTGAAAAGTAATGAGTCTGACACAGACAACATGATAGTAGATCTTGCCAGCTCATCCATATCTTCCCACTCTTCAGCAGTAAGAGAAGCGGGCATTACACCCCTTTCTTTGATAGGCTTGTGCTGCTTTTTCTGAAGCAACACATTGTAGCACTGGGTTTGCCAAATATCATAATTATGCGAGCCTTCAAGCTTCTTGATGTGAAGCAATGAAGAGCTCTCACCTGTGGTTGCCATAGCAAAATGCAACCTGTCAATGCCTGACTCCCTGCAAAATGTGCAAACACTGCACCAAAAGCACACAAAGTGCTCACAGTTTTTCTCCCAAGCTTTATCTCCCACTGCGGAAGCAAGAATGCAACTTTTCTCCCACTTTATGTGATGAAATCACCAAAATCTGGTTGCTGCAGATTTTGGACAGCACCTTAAATGTGCTCTGTTGCCCGTCCAAAGTACTGTACAGCAGTACTAAGTGCTCACCAATGATGTACCAAACCTGTACCGGCAAGTACAGCAGCTGAAATTGAGCCTTTTGGTCACTCAAAACAGTGTACAGCCATGCCAAAACTTGCACAAAGCTGTGCCAAATCTGTACCAGCAGGTACAATAGCAATAAATGCTCTCCTGGCTGTCCAAATGAGTGAAAATCAGACTTTTACAGTCCTGTACACTGCATACAACAGTCCCGAACAGAAATTGGGAAAAAGCCCCTTGACTGCAAGCTGATTTTTGAGGATTCAAGGCATAAATGTCTTGCCTGCTGCTTTGCCAAGCTCAACAAGCATACGAACTTGAAAAGCCTCTTGATTTAAGATCAATTTCTGATCATACATGGTACATTGACGCACATGAAGGCATCCAGAGTGTTCACGATGCTTCCCCCTGGCCACGTATACATCCAATACATGAAAGCCCCTTGATTTACAGGCACATTGAGTGCTTGTAAGGCATCAGCACATTATCCACAGCATCAAATGCGATCGCCTGCATGCAAATCAACCAAATCGGCACAAAAGCCCCTTGATTTGCATTGCAATTTGCTGCAATTTTGCCCAAGTGTGCGATTTTTCACATCATACAGCATGTATGAGTGCTTAATTGCACAATTACATCAAAAGCCCCAAATTTCGACATCCAATTTCCTGCAAATTGATCCTGATTGTGACCAATTTCCTGCAAATTGATCCTAATTGTGACCAATGTCACCCAATTTTGCCAATTTTGCTCAAAAATTGAGCAATTGGGCACCTGTACCTGCTCAATTGATTACTGTACTTGCTCAATTGCAAATCCCAAAAAAAAAATTGAAGCATGTACCTCTGAATAAAAAATTCTGTTTGCAGGAAAGAGGAGGGTCGTGTTGATGCTGCTGCAGTTGTGCAGGTGAAGGACTCCTCAGGCAAACTGCAGAAGACTGAGCCAATGGAGGGCTCCTGTTTGCAGCAACTGTGCAGAGAGGTGGTCGTGTTGCCACTTCACGGTCAAGCACAAGGGCGCTGGTAAGAGCTGGTCGTCAAGCTTTGCCACCAAGTTGCCCTTCGCAAATGCAATAGCCCGATTGCAGTGCCTTACGCTACGTAACAGCGTACGGTGACTTCCTTGCGCAGAAGCCTTCGCCGTGCTGTCGCCGACTCACCTTCGCTCCACGTCAGTTCGCTGCTCCACGCTCGACGCCTTCGCTTCAGTTTCGTCTAGCGCCAGCCGACGACTAAAGCCTCCACGATTACACGCAGCCTGTTGACGCCTGGTTTACGCCTTACGCCTTGTGGCTAAGGCTCGACTACGTCAGCCACCAGTTCTCAGGCGAGCGAAAGGGCCCCCTGTTGCGAGCGCTGCTGTAGGCACCTGGCAGCGCTGACACGCCTGTAATTCTTGCTGCCTCCTAGCGCTGGCGCTACACGCAACTTGGGCTGGCCTGTTGGGCAGCGTAGGCTACTTGCTGCGCTGCCTGCTTGTATTTGGTCGCTTCTTCTCCAGGCGTATGATGTCCACCAGCTTCTGTAAGCGCACACACTTAGCTCGTTTTGCAGCTCTTCTACGGTCAATTTCTAGCTCTGCACCCTTGAGAACAAAACCCTAAAACCAGAGCTCTGATACCAGTTGTGGGGGAGAAACAGTTAGGGTTTCACTTGTGGGAGACACACACAGAGAAGAACAAGGGAGAGAGAGAGAGAGAGAGAGAGTTGTGGGGATAAGTCAACTCATGAGGCATGAGTGTGTGACTAAAAAATTGAAGCAAAATACCTTGTAATTTTCTGATTTTTCTCTGATTTGCAGGCGGGTTGATGAATTTGGTGCTGATGCTTTTGCAGTTGCTCTCATCATCTCCATTGGGGTGCACAGCTCCAATCGGGCTCTATGTAATTGATCACCGAGTGTTTTGAGAAACTCTTTGTGGACCACCGTATCTTTGAAGTTTGTAGACTTCCTGTTAACGGGAAAGCTAGAATCCTCGTAGGTCACCTCATAGATGGATGAACTTCAGTGCAGAGGTGGCTTTCATTAGCTGCAGAACACCAATAGCAAAGGCTTGTGACTCGGGCTTCAGGAGAGCAGTAGGTTGGTAGTGTGAACACGAGCTACCACTATGGGCAGGCGAGACGCAAGGCGAGTCTCGAGGCGCAAGGCGAGTCTCCAAGCACAAGGCCACGCCCAGATGCAAGGGCAAGGCAGGGCAGGTGCAAAGCTGGCCTCCTGCTTACCAAGTGCCGAATTCTTGGCCAGCTCTGATACCAGTTGTGGGGGAGAAACAGTTAGGGTTTCACTTGTGGGAGACACACACAGAGAAGAACAAGGGAGAGAGAGAGAGAGAGAGAGTTGTGGGGATGAGTGTGTGACTCCCCTATCACACATGTATATTGCACTAGTACACATAGTGCACTTAGTACATTAAAAGTACTAAGTGTACTATGTATTATGACTTATGGGCTTGTACACACTATAAGGGTGGGCATAACGCCTTTACCCCAACAGATGGTAATGCCGATCCTGATTCTGATGTTGTAGATAATGCTGCTACACTGATGACTGACTTATTTGATGATTAACCTGGAATTAAGATGGTTCATGCAGATGATAATTGATTAGCCTTCATGCTCCACTTTGCCTGCGATGCTACGCATACCTTCTACCATGCTGCTGGCACCTGGCCGCCTACTGCTTGGGTGCCCTTGCTGGCTACCGACAAGATGCCAAGCACTCCTTGATGTTGGTGATGATGCTATTGCTCAGGATGATGTTGATGGTTCTACTAATGATGATGATGGTAATGTCGATGCTGATTCTGATGCTGTAGATAATGTTGCTACATTGATGACTGACTTATTTGATGATTAACTGTCACAAAGTTCCTTAAAGCTTCCATTTTTCTACTGTTCATGTGTGGCATGTGGAGCTTGACATGACATACATGTATGGCTGGTGTAGCTTGACATGGTGTGTCTATGTGGCATATGGAGCCTGACATGACAGTACACGTATGGCTGGTGTAGCCTGACATGGTAGTACATGTGTGGCTTAAGGGGCTTGACATGGTGCAGTACATGTCCCAAAGGCCTCAAGCAACTCATGAACATACCGTTGCTGAGAGACAAAAAAACCCCTCTGGGTCTGCCAGATCTCCAATCCCATAAAGAAGTGGAGTAAGCCTAAGTCGGTCATCTCAAACTCTTTTGACAAGGCAGCCTTCGTCACTCCAATGTGCTCCACATGACCGCCGGTGAGAATGAGATCATCCACATAGAGGATGATTAACGTAACCATGCCGCGTTCCGAAAAGAAATACAGGTTGGGATCTGCAACCGATCTCTGAAATCCAGTCCAGATAAGGAAGAAATCAATCCTCTGATTCCAAGCCTTGGGAGCCTGTTTAAGACCATACAAGGCCTTCCTTAACCTATAAACCATCCCTTCTGATCCTGGAACCACAAAGCCTGGAGGCTGCTCAACATACACCTCCTCCCGCAGGTCACCATTAAGCAACGCATATTTGACATCCATCTGATACACAGGCCACCTCTGAGAAGAAGCAAGGGCAAGAACGGTCCGAATCGTGGTCATCCTCGCTGTCGGTGCAAAGGTATCCTCATAGCCGATGCCTGGCCGCTGAGCATAACCCTTAGCCACACGAGTCTGGCTTTGTGTTTGTCCATGCGCGTTCTAACGCGCTCCCTTGAACTCGTCTTCGAGTTGCTCAAGGTAGTGGGGCGGTAGAAACCGCTCCTTAAGGTCGCAGACAAGCTCGTCCCACACATAAGCTGCCATACCTGCTCTGGTGTGGGCATGAGCCCACTGAGTCCACCAAGGAATGGCCTCACCTTCCAAGTAGCAACTGGCTAAGATCACTCTGTCAGTATCTGTTTTCCTAACTGCGGCAAAGTAAGCTTCAAATTGATGTAACCATGAATAAAGAGTTGTGGGATCGAGTTTACCATTATACTTACTAAAGTTCATTTTCTCGGGAAAATGATTCGAGGGCGCCGCCGGTGTCAATCTGGCATCCAAGGCTCTGAGGCAACGCTCGTGTTCCACGTGTCGCATGGCGTCATCTTCTCGCTGTCAGATCTCCAATGCACGCATCTGCAACTCAAGCAAGGAGCTTGGCTGCGGCGGCTGTGACCTCGCGAGAGGGTCCCTGTGTCCAGGATCTGGTATCTGGGATATGGAAGGAGAGGGAGGAGGAGATGGAAAACGCAACGCTGGAGAGCGGGTACGCTCCTCCAGAGCCAAGATCTACGCCTTCTGCTCATCCAACTTGGCTGTCTGTTCTGCGATTGCTCGCATCATCTGCTGGAACATGTCTGTGACACTAAGAATGGTGCCCTAGCTAGACTGCCTGGTGCACTCTGGTCCCATGGTTCTTGGTCTCTCTCGTCGTCGAAGCTCGCCATAGCAGGAAAATGCAATTCCTTTCTGGAACGCAATCTGACCATCCACTATCTGTGTGGGAGACGTCCGGAGGCTTCCGGAGGCTAAAAACCAACCGTCCTTCGAGGGATAGGAGTCACTCCGAAAGGGGTAGTCCACCGGCATCTAAAAACCAACACACGAGCGAGAAAAAATTCTGGTTTCTTTGCTGAATCTTTGTACTTGAAGTAGGCTCTGATACCACTGTAGCTTCGGAGAAGAATCGGTAACTTCAATACTCAGAATTCAACACTCTTTTCGCGACAGAAATTAACGCACAAACTGAAAGGAGAAGTGCAGAAAAGAGAGAGAGAGAGAGAGAGAGAGAGAGAGAGAGAGAGAGAGAGGTGGAGAGGACACAGTATTAGGTCCCAATTACCCTCTGTAGGGCCCCCACCACGGATGGTGTATTTGCTTTATTAGAATGATGAGAAATCTGAAAGAAAATACAGCAATCGTGGACCTTTTCTTAGCTGGGAATACCCTGCCCTTGACCTGAATCCTTCACCCCTTTGCGTTAGCAAGCCCTTGGTTGTCTTGGCCCCTTGGATTGCTTGAGCACTTGGTGAATGATGAGATAAATGAATGGGATTGTGGCCTCCACTATTTATACTACTTCCCAACAGCAGTCGGCCAGTAGATAAACAGGCAGCCAGCACAAATGTCCCACGACTGGTGAAAATTCAGCAATAAATGCTGAAAATATTCACATAAAATGCTGCCTTTTTTCCTTAAAAGGCTGGACATGATGCGCCTGCTTCTGATTGGCTGGACACAGCTTTTGCCCACAATCCAAGGATTGGGCAGCCTGTATGGGCTGCCCCATACATGCCCTACAGCCATATAAAGGCTGTAAACTCCTGGAAATTGCCTTATCTTTGCCCTAGGGCTGTCCTACAGCCCCTCCATGGCTGGTGGGTTCAGCCTCGGCCTTCCTGGCCCTCATGGGGGTGGTTCTACACCATTCCCATGCCCACACTAAGATCCAGGGTAGCCCTATGGGCTGACCCCTTGTCCTAAACACTAACTACTCAGTGCTCTCGCATCCGGTACCATACCAGATACACAGAATCATTGACATCATTCTAGAGGGAGACTCACAACGCGGACTGGCATTGTTTCATGTGCAAGACAGTGCACACCTGACCTTAGACTCCTGTGCCTCGGACAACTGAGATGGATCCCTGGCTGTGACTCGTCCCGGACTGGGCTCACATGGGACCAGTTCACCATCCCAGGTCCTGCACCTTTTGTACAAAAATGTCTACCTGGCATCCAAGTGTGGGATGCACGTGACAAGGTATAGGGTACAATAAGTGATGGGATATAGGAGAGCTACATAAAAACAATCAATCAACCCTGTATGTTAAACCAGGGCCCATCCAGGATATCCATCATGGGTGATACAAGAAGGCTAGAGATGTCCATCATGGGTGATACAAGAAGGCTAGAGATGTCGATAGTCTGCTATAAGGTTGAGGTTGCTCGTTGGCGTGCCAAGATTTCCTGAATCCGGGGCTCAAAAGGGGGCCTACTGGTGTGATCCATGTGTTACGTGTGTATAGCCCCAGTAGATCGTATCGGATCACCCTTCCAAGATTTGAGTACTATGCCATACCAAGATAAATGCTCAACTTCAGCCACTATCTACTACGAGAACTCTAGTGCAAGTCGAGGGAGTCAAAGTGGACACATCTCCCTCACCCTCTGTATACAAGTGTCCGTCTAGAACAGAGCCTCCATCAACATTGACACCGCCGCAACAAACTCTGCCTGGATGATCTGGTGGGGGAACAAATGGCTTACTGCATATCATCCGTGATAGCATCATGATCTGAGGATGCTCTATGCGCTACCAATCTGCCACAGATAAATCTTGTGCCTTGAAGGGAGCTACATACATAAATGTTGGGGTGACTAGGGTGTCAAAAAGCCAACCCTTTGTCCTCGGCTCCTAAAAATGCACCTTGAAACACTGCCTCTCCAATAAGGCTAGAGCTCCATATCCTCTAGTGAGTCTATACTCTGCTGCCTGTCTCATAGAGAAGCGTGGACTAGTGAAGGTAGCTCCAAGATAGACATATGAGTGCACCACCTCAACCCTACTACCCATGTAAGTTTCCTAAGGTTCACTGAGAGCCCCCTCTATGTGCAAAAATCCTGTAAAGTATCCATCTGCTAGAAGAAGCAGAAATGGTCCTGTTTTTCAGATACATACATAATTATATAGGCCTCCAACACATGTAAGCTAGCGGGATTCGAACCCTAGTTCACAGGTCCATAGAAATGTTCTGTTGACATGATAAAATCCCATTTGTGAAGCTCATCTTCCCAGCTTCCCCTTGATGGTTAAGAGCTTGTCCATTCCCGTCTTAGCAGCTTGCTCGAGGCTTTGCTGTTCGTGGGATTCTGAACTGGAATGGATGAGGTATGTCTATTCCATAGTCCGTCGTGGACGTCAGTGTTGGATATTCCCGGAGTCTACTAGGGGTCTAGTGGTGTGAACACCCTCTTATTAAGTGAGAAAAGATAAAGGCCTTGGTGCCTATAAACGCATCATACATGGATTATCATAATACAATCATTCTCGTGTGGTGCAATTTCTCTCGTGTGTGCTATCACATCTCTCTCTGTCTCTCTCTCTTCCTTCCACTCACTCATGTCTATGCAAAACATCACCATGGCTTGATCCCTCCATCTCTGCTTCCACTCTCTCCTATCCTGGCACCATGTTTTCTTACAATCAGCCAGTCCAACTTTGACTACCGTACCCACATCCTGATCCCAACTCCTGCCAGTTAACCTTTCTTGGAAAGGGGGATACCCACATCCATTCCCCGCCTCTTGAGAAAGTTCATGTTTTTAGATGCAGTCTTTGATCTTTAAGAGGGGATTTTAATCACCTCTTTAATAATATCCATCTCAAAAATGAGAAAATCCATCTTTTTCTGTGTTTTCTCATGGCCGTTTCCATCAGATTGGGACAATCCTGTTCATCATCCTCTTTGTACGCCATTGCACATACATTTTTCTTGCTGATTATCTATTTCCTTATCTCGCTGTTCTTTAAACATTCTAATGCATTACTAATGCGACTCCATCAAATTAAATCGTTATCGCCCAAAATTAAAAGAGAAATGTAAAGGGCGTTACCTTTCGTGTGGGTGGGAGGTCTGCCTGCACGCGGGATTCCTTGCCTCGCTGAGAGAGGCGAGGTGGGTTATGCAGAGGCCGCTGCTTGTGATGATGATGGCGGTGTTGCGGCTGCTGCAGCAGCAGTGGCGCAGGTTTGATGGCGCCCACATGAAGAAAATTCAAGCATAGTACACAGTCTCTCAAAGGGCTGGAAGAAACAAGAGGAGACGATGCGGAGGACACCCTCTGCAGCGCCAATGTTTGCAGCATCGCCCTTCCTGATAAGTTCCTCCCACCCTGTCACACAAAGGAAGCTCAGTGGGCACCCTTCAAACAATAACTCTTTAAACAAGTCTCAGAAGAGCAAGTTAGCTTAGAACCAAAAACTCGATAAGGTCGTATGTAACCTTCCAAGTAATGCTTTCAAAGTCACCAAGTTCTTTCCAACTCAACCCAACACACAAGGAGAGGACCTCGGTTCGAACCTAGATCCAGACCTCGCTTGAAGAGCAATTTAGATTCGTTTAGTAGGATGCTGACATGATAGATCTTTGCCAGTGATTCTACAACTGGACTACACCAGCTACCATTAAGTTATGGCATGCTCACTCACTTAGCGTGTTCACATTATGGACCACATGTACATAGTACTTTAGTACTTATGTTGTATTTTCCTTATCTTTTGGTAGAATCCTTTTGTTGAGAAGAAGAACAACAACAATTTTCAGGCTCTCATCTTGTATGTTCTCCTCTAGGGTGTGTTTGTGTGTGTGTGTATGTGTGTGTGTATGTGTGTGTGTGCGCGTGTGTGTGTGTGCGCGCTTACAAGAGCTCAAGCTCTCTTCCTCCCTACATCTTTTCATGGTATCAGGGCCTAGTTCATGCTAAGAAGCTGAGCGGCAAGTAAGAGAAGCATAGGAAGTGGTACAAGGATAGGGGCTTCACCTACTCTTTCCTCTTTGTGTTGGCTACTACACCCTTGTTGGGAACTCTTCGGGGGGCACTGGCAAACAAACTCCAATTGAGGAGTTGTCTTCTTGGGAGCGGAGCTGCAAGAAGGCAACAATATTGTCCTTTGGACTTGATTTTACGAGCGAAAACGCATTTTAGGTGCATCTTGACCTCCGTTTTTCAGTTCCAGGCGTTCACGTGCACTGTGAGTAAGTTTTGATTCTCTACATAATTCTATTTTTTGAACTACACGAAGGGCATTTGATTGTGTAGACAGTGTGTGTACTGCAAAAAGGTCTTACAAGTGTTATTGAGTGTATGTATGCAAGTTGAGGTCATTGGTTGTGACAATTTGGGCGTATTATAGTACCGGTATAGAGAATACAACAGTTTGTGCATGTCAAACAAGAGTGCTATTTTTAGTGATGTTGTGTTGCAGACAAGATGTCAAATGATGGAATAAACCAAATTGTTACAGAGAAGCTTGACAAGAATAAGTTCCATGCTTGGAGGTTTAGATTAACAAATTTCTTTATGGGAAAAGACTACTGGGATTACATTAAAGGTGAACATGAGGAGGCACCAGAGATACCTGAGATTCTGCTACATGTAAAAGAATACAAGGATTGGAATCAAGGAGCAAGGAAAGTCATGTATTGGCTTTCTATTAGCATACAAGACACCATGATTGGGCATATACATGATCCCAAGTCACCCAAAGAGGCATGGGACACCTTGGTGAAATTGTATGAAACTAACACCAAGGCACAAATGATTTAGTTGAAGAATGAGCTTCATACCCTGGAGAAAAAAAACATGTTTGTGAATGATTATGCCTTGAAGATCAAGGACATTGTGGAATCCCTTTTGCATCTATTGGTGTTTCTGTTGATGATGATAATAAGGTGGAAGTATGTCCACGTGATCTTGGGTCACAATACAAGGCATTTAAGACGTCTATTTAGACTCAAGAGAACATTCCCAACTTTATAGATTTGGTGTCAATGCTGATCATTGAAGAAAAGAGTTTGGGTGAAGACCAGTCTTCATAAAACAAATGCAGATCGGAACAACATGCCTTCTACACAAGTGCAGGTGGAGGACGAGGTAGAGGCCAAGGCCGTGGCCATGGCCAAGATGGTGGCCGAACAGGTAATCAAAATTATGGTCAGCAACAATAGTCCCATGAATCACAACAACAACACACATGTGGAAGAGGCTAGTTTAGAGGCAGGGGAAGTCGAAGAGGTCGTGGAAATTGGTAAAGGTAGCAAAATGATACACGAGGCTATTTTTATTGTAGAAATCTGGGCATGTGTAGGTAGATTTCTATAAGAAGCAAAATGACATCAGAAGTGGAAAAGTGCAGCAAAATAATTATCCATTTATGTCTCATTATAATGGGGAATCTACCTTAGGAGTGGGACCTTGGTACTTATGTTTTCCCATCTTATGTTGCCCACTATCTAGTTGTACTAGCCGCACACAATTGATAGTTGTGTGGGGACTCAGGGTACCTGGTATGGGACATGCATGCCTTGACCTCTAACTTAGGGGTGGCACCAAAGTGTGTGTGGTGGTGGTGGTTTAAAGCCTATGGTTGGGTTGGGTGATGAGTTTTAGTAGAACCCCTTTATGTTCCTTGTTCACATGATGCACACGTAAGTGGATTCTTACTTCAGGTGTTTTAGGTGTCATGTTGGCACACGTGGCATGAAAGACGTCAAGGGGCTGGAGGGTGAGTAGTTGTGTGGTTGATGATGAAGGGGGGTAGGCGTGTGGAGGTAATCACCTAGAGAGAAGAGGGCATGGCAAGGATAGCAAGCATGTGGTAAGCACACAAGATGGAGAAGAAGGAAAAGAAGAAAAAGGGGAAGAAGATGGGGACATGGACAAAAGAGAAACACGCTTGTTAGTTTTGTGTGCTTTTGTGTTTTTTTGTGTTTCTGAGAGAGAGAGAGAGAGAGAGAGAGAGAGAGAGAGAGAGAGTTTAATTATTTCCCCTCTTGTTCACATCAAGAGCTTACCTTAACCTTTATCAAATCTTGTGTCGTTTGGTCTTACCTTTGAGCCGTAAATGCAACTTCCCAATATGGGTGTGCCAGCCTCATCCCCATCGCATCCTTTGTCATCACACTAAAATTCTCCATGGGGTGGAAGGAAGAGTTTTCTTTGCTTAGATGGGGGTAAGAAGAGAATGGCCTACACATGGTTCTCTCTCACAGAAGGTGGATGAAGAAGAAGCTAAAGCAAACCTATTTAAGTATACAAACCATCTAGCATACAAGGATCTAACAGAACACAAGCAAGAAAGAGTAGAAAAGAGGGAGATCACACAATTATTCTATTATAATGGAATGAATGTATATTGGTTAATGTCAAAATTGAGTTATATACAAATGCCTAACTCTTACGCTAAGCTGGGAAAAACTTAAAAATAGTCCATTGGCACTAGTTCTAGTCCTAAGTAACTATGTCCATGAAATTTATCACTTCTCCATTTGGAATTAAGTAACTATGTCCATGAAATTTATCACTTCTCCATTTGGAATTAAGTTGAGGGTAAGGCTACTTTATAAAGTCCAATGGCATCTTACAAGAATTGCTTACAAGAATTGGGCGTACGTTACATGTGGGTAAGATGGCAAAGTACCTTACAATAGGTCAAGTGGGTAAGTAGTGGTTATCATATTCTCCTTTTTCACGCATACTTGCATCGCCAAGCTCATATGGTGCAGAAGTTGTCAATTCTAGAGAGGTGTGGATGATGGTCGAATGATATAGTTGGTGACGAGATTGGTCCACATGCTTCGAGGCCTATTGGAAAGAGGGTTTGGTTGGCCCTTAGAGTTAAGCATGCTACATGTGATGTAATGTGGATGAAAGGATGCTTGATGTGAGGCCTTTTCTCCATGTTTGTGAGTAGGTATATGGTGAGGCTTAGTGCTATGTGAGTGCCAAGGTAAGCAAGATGTGCTCATGGATAAGTGTAAATCCCTTGTGTGAGTAATGTAGGTGTTGTGTATGGGTGCCTTTGGGCTCTACTAGGGTAGCCCTTATCTCACAGTGTCAGATTTAGATGAGAATTATCATGGGGCTAGCTCGTGGGACTAGATCATGCATGTGATAGTAGCAATGAATTGTTAGATATAGATGAGAATTATCATGGGGCTAGCTGATGCATGTGATAGCTCATGTGTAAGACCTTGTATTGATCTGTCAACTATACTTTATCTTTTTGACTTAACGTAAACAACTTTTTACCCTCTTGATAAACCAAATAAAACTTGGTTCAAGAGCTTATTGAACATGCTTGAAAACATAGATATTTTTGTCAAAAATCTATAGAGATGTTAATCGCATTTTGGATTAACAAGTATGCTCCTCCATTTGAGGACATTAATAAGTGTCATGCAAAGGCACTATTAAAGTGATATTGGCCACCCAAGGCCTTAGTTAAGTAAGTTTTGGGCGCCCAAGTGTGAATAAGGGCGAATTGTATATAAGGCATTTTCTTATAATAAATGGACACAATCCCCCTTTGTGCTATTGAGAGCTCTTGTTTGTGTCTTGAGAGAGAAATTGAGAGAGAGCATTCTAGCACTTGTGCCTCTTCTATTCTTGTATGTTGCATGCTTGTGTTGGAGAGTGAGAGAGAGGGATTGCCTTATGTAATGGTGCGAGCGACTCTATGTTGACAATGTGGAGGTGGAGCTTGGAGGATTCGAGCTTCTCAAGTGAGCTTGGAGGCCTCAAGGGACTCAAGTTCGAAGCATTAGTAAGTGCCCTACGATAGTTGTATTCTATTGCTCTTACCTTAGGTGAATGCATTGAGTTTCCTCTTGGAGGTGTGGTAGCCCATATCATTTTTGGCACCGCTGTCGGGGAAAGGCCTTTGTTTCTTCCATCCTCTTGGAGTTTTAGCTCCCATTACATAAGATTCATGATTGCCTTTGCATTCTGGTAGTGCATTCTGGTAGTGCATTGTGCAGGAAATGAATGGATAAGATTTGAGTGGAAGTGAAAGATCGTGAGAAATTGGTTGTGTTTGTTGTGTATTTGTATGGTGGAGTGGTCTTGGAAGAGAGCTTCACTGTTTTTTCTAGTTAATTTTGATGTTTGCATCACCGGAATCATCAACACGAGCAGGTTGGTGTTCTGTTTTTCTTTCTTTTCAAAAATTTACAAAAATAAAAAAACTAAGGAGCCATTGATTGTGCCTTGAGCTTGTACTACATTCCTTAGGCATGGCACAATCATCTTGGAAGCAGTTGGATAAGTATTTTGCATCCAAAATCACCTTAGTTGACGCGGGAAGTTTCCACGTGAAACTGTAGGAAAATCGTTCACGACGTGAACCGTTTTTAGTAACTTCACGCCGTGAATCGCTCCCGGGATTAGCGCCATAATTCACGGGATTACGTTGCCAAAAATAGGTAGCCTTATCCTGACACCTCTAACACCACGGGGTCTGACAAAATTAAGAATCGTGAACGTGTAGAAAATTATTCACGACGTGAACTATTTCAGGGCACTTCACGACGTGAAACATTTTCATTTCACGACATGAACCATTTTAGAATCCTTTATGACGTGAACCATTATCACAACGTGAACCAATTTTTTTTCACGATGTGAAACCTTTTCTTTTCAAGATGTGAACTTTTTCTACAATTTCACGCCTTAATCAAATCTAACTCATGAACCTGGTATTGTGTCGGATTAAGGCTAAGGAAGTCTTGAGAACATTGAAAATCATAACAAGGTAATGTGGTATTATGAGTCCAAAGCAAAAATTTTAAACACGTGAAAGTGCAAAAAATCGTTCACGACTTGAACTATTCTCTGCAATCTCACGACCTCAAAAACAAGTTGACAGAATCTGACCACAATTAAATTGGGGTAGAAAAATAGCTTATTAAATCATATTCACATGCACTTAAGGTTTGGAAAGCTCATCCTCGGAGACGACCTCACTCTAGACGATAGTGCATCGAATCACCCAGGATCTTCCTATCAAAAGAGTGTGGGTTCAGACCACTCAGTAAAATAAGCACTCTATTGAGTGTCTTAAGGAATCTGACCACCATTGAAACTAGTAGTGAAGAATCCATGGAAGAAGGGCTGCAATACTCTGGGTTTGGAGAAGAGGAGAAACCACCCTCCCCTACCAGATTTAGTGGTATCATTGATATAGCCCGGGGGGTTTTTTGGTCTCCAAACTAGCAATGATGAAGAAGCGCAATCTGCAGGCATGAGTCTGTTAGCCACCAGCACTGGACTTGGTCCAAGGTAAGAAGTACCTATCCAAACTTCAAATTTGAGGCTGTCAAACACTGGCACCCCACAAATGAGAAGAGACATGGAAAGTGCAGCCAGGATTGGTCAAGTATTCTTCCCAACCTCAGAGGAAGTAGAATTAGATCTGAAAAGGATCGAGGTAGAATGACAACCACGAGAATTGAGCTTAAGGAAACAAGAGCTCGATACTGAAGAGATAGAGCCGAACAAAAGGAGATGGGAAGTGTAAACTTACTCCAATCATGGGGTAAAGAGACGAAAATAGTCATGGGAAGAAGTGAGGGAGAAATTCCAAACTTAGAACCCATTAATTTAAAGAGCCAGGGTTTGTAACCCTAGATGAAGAGGATAATCTACCAAGAGAAGAGGGAGAAATGGAAGACCGCATGTACACCAAAAAGGACATCGAGCAGATGATCAATCATCCCACGTTCCTACAGGACATGGAACTCTTAATTTTGCAAAGGTGTATAGAGGTGGCAGCTAATGTGATGAGCTATTCCAGAATGAAGTGGCCGGACCATCCCATAGACCGGAGATACATAGAAGAGCCAACATAGGAAGAGGAAGAGGTCTAGATAGGGGGGAGCAATTCCTTAAAGACCAAGGGTGGATCTAACCCCCCATCGATCTTAATGCAGCCACAAGGACGGATCTGTTAAATATGGCTGCGAAAATGGACCAAGGAATGGTCAGGGAACTAAGCACTGCTCTAGAATCCCGACCCTCCCAAATGAAGCCACACATCATTTCAAAGCTCGTTCAAGAATTCTTTGGGGATGGGGATCCTATTTTACATGTAGAGATTTTTGAATCCACATGAAAAACCTGCAGACCAGTCTCAGTGATGTAACAATGATTCATGCTTTTTTGACTGACCCTAGAAGGAAAAGCGCATCAATGGTTCTGGACCCTCAAACCCAAGGATAAGGTTAACTTCACACAACTCAAGAATGTGTTTATGCCCAGCTTTTCCAGAAGAAGTGGCGACAGATGGAGTCTTGTGGCACAGCTGCACAACATCAAACAAAAGGAAATAGAGTCAATGACTAAAGCACTTAAATTCAAGGTACAAACTACGAGAAAGGCTAACTAACGATCAGTTATTGCCTTGCTTTTCCAGAGAGGAGTTAGAGACCACAAGATGCATGATTATCTGGTATTAGACCGATCGGCTACTCTAGATGCATGTTGCAAATTGGAAATTGAATATGAAGATAATATGTTGGAATTGCCAAAATCGGAAGATAGAATATCTTCGGTAGTAATGACTTCGCGTATTTCGAGTCACCAAGAGATTGGAACTCGGAGCAAGTCGGAAACATGACGGTGGACGAACTTAGTAATGCAATACTGGAAAAATTGAAGGTAAAGGAGGGAAGAGAAACATCTGGGCATGGGCATACCCATCTTTACCCCCGTAGGGAATTGGTGTGGTGCTCTATGTGGTGCAGATTGAATCACTCTACCACCGAGTGTCCATAGTTAAGAGCAAGGCCACTACTCTATTGTGCACACTGTGTAAAATTAGGAAATTATGACACCTCCATGTGCAGATATCCAAGGTTCCAAACAGTTGCATAGCTGTGGGCACCTAAAGCTCCATTGGCCTTACCAGCACCACCTGTACAAATCATTGCAACTCTGCAGGTCAGCCCAACTCTCCCTATTTACCTAGGGGGAATTTTTTGGTACATGACACTTCGCCTCTGCCGCCACATGTTTTACCACCACAACCACCACATGCTAAAATCAACCAAGTATTGATTGAAGAGCCATCAAAAGATATAGATATGGTGCGTGAAGTAGAACTTAGTGGAGAGTACTATGAGAAAGTTGTGGAGATTACACCAGAATTCTATGTCCTACAGAATAACACAGCAGTACCTGTGTTTCAAACCATGGTACAGTGGAAGGGAAAGAACATAAACTCAAACATGAGGAGAGGGCCACTACAATGTTTTGGTTGTGGTGGACCGCATATCACTGAGTGCCCAAATAAGAATGTGGTTTATACGCACCAACCCCAACAATTGACTGCTCCACCCAATGACATGCCAATACTTACTTATACTAAATGTGGCATTGATCCTTTGATAAAGGATTGTCCATACTGCACGTGGTTTGACTTCCACTTTTAACTAGGCCACCGTCCAGACCATTAGTGTGCAGCCTGGAAATATCATGCCACTCAATGTCCTGACAGGCCTAATTGGGGGACAAGGGGAAGAACTGAGCAGATGCAACCACTTCCAAAACTGGCTCGAGAAGGAAAGTGAAAAAAGTGGGTAAGGGTGACACCAGGGTCACAATCCAAGATGGATCCAAAGAAGATACGATTGACACACCGGATCCACCCAATCAAGAGAAGAGAGGATCAAGCGGTCAACCAAAAAGAGCCTGACCTAGAGATGCAAGGGGAAAGACCATCAACCCCCAAGGGAGTCGGGGAATACCCAAATGCCGAAGAGGAGATAAGGAAGCTCGAAGACGCCAGGGCCTTAGTAGAAGAGTGTTAACGGCTTCATGAAGCCAAGTGAAGGTCTAATCAGGTCAAGGATACAATGTATCCAAGAAACGAACCAACAAGGGATAGGGAATTGGACGCACCTACTCCAATTCCAAAAGAGACGGCGGAAGAGGGATCTCAAGGAAACACAATGTCAAGGATGTTTAAGGAAGATGCGCAGGATGAGTCCATCCATTCATATTCTAGGGATGGATACGAGACACACACATGGAAGGAACCCTCAATTGCCCAAAGAACCCACAGACATAGGCAGCCTTGCCGCTGTACTGTCCACTTATGTGCAAATGACATTGGGACAACTTTTACCAAGATTATGGGCAGACATAAAGGAATGGGTAGAAGGTGGAGTAAGGCCGACACTACAGATGATGTTTTGTCACCTCTGGCAGAAAGAACCTTAAAATACACAAGGGAAAGAACAACCAGAGTCGTTAAAATATCAGCTAATCAATTGTGGCGTTATTTACGAAAGTGACGACACTAATGCTACAATCCCGATTCATCATAACAAGTACTAGGCACTGGCTATCTTGGATGGTGGGGTGAGGGTTAGCATCATCACAAAACGGTGTTACGAAAATTGGGAAAAAGCCGATCTAAAAAGAGCAGATCTAAAAAGAGTAGATCTAATCTTTAAAATGGCAGACGAAACATCTTCAAGGCCCATTGGGCTTTTAGAGAATGTGAGACTCAAACTCTTTACGTTTCGCTACCATCACACATTTGTAGTAATGGACTTTCTGTGCCAACCAGACTCATATGACATAATATTGGGGAGACCCTTCATGAAGGAATCCAAATTGGTGCACGATTGGGCATTAGATCATGTGTATGTGCGTAGGGATTCACAAATTTTAAAGATAGATCTGAGAACGTGGTGAGCACACCCCATGGAAGGGCAACTATTCGGTCACGACTGAGCAGACCACATCCGTACAAATATGCCAACCCACGGTGGAAAATTCCAAAGAGGAAGAGGAAACGGAAATGTATGCATCACTTCCTCCTCCGGATTTCAGTGAGAATTGGATGCATCACTTCCTCCTCCGGATTTCAGGGATGCATCACTTCCTCCTCTGGATTTCAGTGAGAATTGGATGCATGTACTAGCTACCATAGATGTGATGCAACCTCGAGGAACCCAATATGTGGAATCTGGAATTGTTCCCACCACCTCTGTCTGTATGGTCAATTGGCAAACCATTGATGAGGAATCAGAAGAGGAGTCTCTAGCATAGAAGGGACTGTGGATCACAAGGCTGTACCAACGCCCAACGCCTTAGAAGATGGCAAAAGCAGAAACGATATATTGCTCGATGAAATGCCCTACTACGAAGAAGACCCATGGATGCCCAATGGTGGCTGAGATACCTCGAAGCCACTAAGGTACACGACGAGCTTTCTAAGGATTGGGGTGAGGAATTGAGTAAGATATCACTTGAAGGGAAACATAAGAAGGAAGTTATCCTTCAAGAATCAGAAACGCCTAAGCTTACGAAAGTTGGTGCCAAAAATGAAACAAAGCTTTGGTAGAAGCTGAGCGAGAGGCTAGGAAAGTTATGGCTAAAGCAAAAAGTGAGAATGAGGATAAACCAGACTTTCTTTCAGCACCAGACCACTTCAAAACCTACACAGTTGGACGAACGAAAAGTTGTCCGATTGACGGCAAGAAGAGAAAAGGAAGATGGGCTGTCCACATTATACGATGGCCTAGCTGAAGTTAAGGAAGTTGATATCTCGGGACTAGGGGAGGAAGCCAAACCTGTTTATATTGCTAAGGACTTGATTTCAGTTGAAGAAAATGAGCTTCTTACTCTCCTTAAGGAGTTTAAGGATTGTTTCGCCTGGAACTACAAGGAGATGAAGGGTGTACCACCTGAGGTGGTGTAACATACGATCCCAATCATGGAAGGATCAAGACCAACCAAGCAGAAACCATACTAGATGAATCCTAAATATGAGGCAATTGTAAAGGAGGAAATCGATAAACTCATTTCTGCGGATTTCATCTATGAGATAGAACATACGGATTGGTTGTCACCAATCGTAATAGTGCCAAAAAAGAATGGGAAACTTAGGGTATGTGTTGATCTTAAAAAGGTCAACGATGCAGCTACTAGGACAGAACATTATCCATTGCCCTATATGAAACACGTCTTGGAGAGAGTGGTTGGTGAAGAAGCTTACAGCTTCTTGGACGGATTTTCAGGCTACAATCAAGTGTCTATAGCACCAGAAGACCAGCATAAGACAACCTTCAATACAATGTGGGGGATGTTTGCATACAAAGTCATGCCTTTCGGTCTCACCAATGCCCCAGCAACATTCCAATGATTGATGTGCAAAAGTGGTTGGAGGTACTCATTGATGATCTGTGTGCACACTCTCGATACGCAGACCATTTGGCTTGCTTGAAGAAGGTGTTTGAGCGATATCGATTATATTGTATATCCCAAAATCCTTTAAAGTGCCAATTTTGGATCAAACATGGTGTGATATTGGACACATTATCTCCAAGAATGGTATATCCACAACGGATGATAGCAAGGTCAAGTTGATCTTGAAACTGCCACCCACCACTACAAAGGTGAGCAAAGATTTATGGGCCACTTTGAGTATTACCACCGCTTCATAATCTTTCATGTTGAAACCGTCAGGCCATTGTATAAGCTACTCATTGTCTTTGAATGGATCGAGGAATGCCAAGAAGCATATGATCGATTGAAACATGCATTGGTTAGTGCACCAATTCTAAGACCACCCATTTGGGACCTTATATTTCATGTGCATATCAATGTATCAAACTTTGCTATTGAATACGTACTAGCACAGCCCGGTGAGTTCAAATTTGACTATCCAGTCTGCTTTGCTAGTCGTCATCAATTGAATGATACAGAGGTGAATTACATTACCACCCACAGAGCGAGAAGGGTTGGCCATGGTTTATGTAGTCAAGAAGTATCGACATTACCTATTGGCCAACAAATTTGTGTTCTTCGTGGACCATCAAGCCTTATTATATTTGGTGAACAAGCTTTGCACCACGGGGAGAATCACACGTTGGTTGCTATTACTATTGGAATTTGACTTTACAGTTATGGTGAGAAAGGGGACACAGCATGTGTTGGCCGATCATATGTTGAGAATTCCAAACGGGGAACCAGCAATTAGTGTGGATGATGATGACCTCCTTGATGCTTGTTTGTTCAAACTGCACATGGTGTGCTTGAATGGAGTGAGGAGATATCTGATTATCTAGCTTATGGTTTTCGGAAGAAACACCCTTAAACAAAGATAAAATGTGGTGGCTTATCAAGCTTGCTGCACCTTATCAATTAATTACGGGAGAACTATATAAGCTAGGTAAGGATAATGTCCTAAGAAGATGCGTGAGAGAAGATGAGTTCATCCGATATTGGATGAAGCTCATTCAAGGATAGCTGGAGGAAATTTTGTTGGAGAGATTATGGCTTGCAAGGTACTTCAAGCAGGACTAAACTCCACCCAGTGGTCACCGTTGTAAACACCTCCAAATAGAAAGGAAAGGGTAATAAAGGCATTCAGGACCAACTCCCAACTACTACCTTTGGCTGGAGAGGGCACCTTATGGTCTAACATGGCAAGGCACACCAAATCAGCAAATCCACAATTGGCTGACCTATTGGAAATTAGAATAGTGACATTTATGATCAGTTATTGCTTCTGCCCGCCCGCAGGTGGAGGAAGGCTCACTTAGTCCACACAAGAGGGGGGTATACAACAATTATCACAGATGATGCATACCCCAAGCTGGAAGATTTCGGTATACAGCCAAACTGGAGAAAGGAGTTCCTCTCACAATTCCAGAATATAGCCATGAACATATGTGTGCACCACCAACTCAATGAGTTGATCCCTTGTACATGCCACTAAAGAGGAGACGGACACCTCTGGAATTTCAAGAGGCCAAGCAGTGGGATTTACATGTCAACTACATTTATAGACATAAGGGAACAAAGAAAGCAGATGCCGAATTGGATACAGGCATGGCGCCATATCCCAGACCCAGCAAAGTGGCCAATGTTTGATTCTTAAAATTTCTCGTGGTCCTGATCGATCAACCCAAAGAACGGTATGATGCTAAATAGCTGACATGAATCAAGGTCCCTCTATGTTATATGCACATTATGTGTGCATATACTAGGAGGCTAACCCACATTAGGCTTGTGAGCATGGGAGTATGGAAACAAGCTCTAATAGAGCATGGGTTAGGACTAACCTTAAGGGTTAAGGTTAGGGTCAGGCATCATAGGGTCACACATGGGAAATGGAGAGTCAAGAGTCACTTGAGGGCCCTCCTATATAATAGGGGCATGGGGCACACTCAAGGGAGGCTTGGAGGCTTGGAGGCTTGGGCTTGTAAGGCTAAGGCTATGTTATGCTCTCTTGTGTAGAGGATTATAGCTACTCACCTACCATTTCACACTATAGCTACATGCTATTGGATTGGAGTTATATCTCTTGATGGTATGGGACATCAAGGTAGAGGTATGATGTATTTCATTTATAATTTCATAAGTGCATCCCTTGGGCTCGGGGGTGGTTGGGTGGATGAGTTTATGCCTGATTTATGTATGTTTATGCATAACAATTATCTAGAGAGATCTTAGGGTTTTAACAGTGGTATCAGAGCAATCTCTAGTTAATTGTTGTTGATTTTTCTTTGTAATTTTTGGCATTTTTTTGAAGTAAATTTTAATATTTACTAATAAAAATGTTATTTTATTGATTTGTGTTGATGGTTTGTACGTGGATCATCAATATGGCGATTGGAATGCGTGTTACTACTATTCAATGGACGAATCGACGTTGGGGGGAATTCCGTGAGTTTAATGCTATTTTTTTCTATTTTTTGTGGTTTAAAATAAGCATTAATGGAATTTTTTACAAAAATACCATATATTTTATTATGGATATTTTTGGTAGAATAGATTTCCTAAATTTTTAGAACTTTAGAAAATTTTTCCTAATTTGTTTCTAATTTTTAGAATATTTTTATGGTTAAAATGTATTTTTTATACATTTTTGTAGGTTTTTCCACGGGTATGCAATCAAATTTTTGCCGATTTTCTGCTGAAATTCAGTAGGGGGCAGCATGTTGATGCATGGAATGCTCTCCCGTGTGCGTGGGATCCTCTTCATCTCTCAATTTTGAATTTTTCTCTCGTGTGTATAAACCTCTCTTAAAAAAACATATTTTTTATTAATATTAATCATAATTATGATTTAAAAAGATTAATTAAAAGTTAATCCTTCTTCTTGATTAAGCTTAACAGAGAAGGAGAGGGAGTGAGAAGGAGGGATTGAGAAGAGTGGAAGAGAGGAGAGGGCTCCTCCCTCTCCATCATTCTCACGATTGCAACACCGGGGGGAGGGGGGGTGGACTACTCTGCGCTGGGCGAAAATCGCCACGTTAAAAAAAAACCTTAGTTAAAAGTTTCTTTTTATTATTTTTTGCTTCAAAATATATTTAAAAAATGAGTTTTTTTAATATTTACATTTTTTTTCCAAAAAATCTTGGAAAAAGCCTAAAAAAGAGAGGAAAATCCGAATTTGGAGAAAAACAATTATTGGAAAATTTATAGAATTTATTTTCTTGAAACCTTTTGGCTTTCCGCATTCCCAAAACCTTTTGGCTTTCTGAATTCTGGAAAAACTTTTGACCTTCCGTATTCCAGAAACTTTTGACCTTTCACATTCCGATTTTTTTTTTTGTCTTTTCATTTTCTCGAAACTTTTGGCTTTCCGTATTCTAGGAAAACCGTTGGGATTCCAAAATTTTTTGATCGTTCTTATTCTAAATGCGTTCGGGGTTAATTAAAAAATTTAAAAAATTCTTAAAAATTAGTAAAAAATTAGATAAAAGTTATTTTAAATTTTGAGAAAATGTGGGGTTGGTGTTTGGCATGTGGTGTGTCCATTCGGGCGCCCGTGACCATTCAAATTCCTTTAAAAATATATTTTTTGACCCTGAAAATTAGAAAATCCATTAAAATTATAAATTTTCATTGGATTTGAGAATTATCGGGTGGAATTGAAAATTTCATGAATGATGGGATTCTCAGGAAAATAAAGGAATATTCTAGAAATTATTTTTAAAAATCTTAAAAATTGATATTTTTAAAATATCAATGGTATTTTGGCAAATCTAAATTACTAAAAATATTCTGGAAAAATATAGGTTTGGAATGCCATAAGATAGGTTTGGTGGAATTCAAAATTATCGTATTTTGAGGCCCTATAAAATTAGAAAAAAATCATGATAATTCTTTTTCTTGAGAATGTAATATTTTCGAGGGTTATTTAATGTTGAAGTACGTTTTCTCGTGCTGACATTAGATACGATTGTGCCTCGTATTAGTAGTTATTTTTGTACCTCGTATTAGTAGTTATTTTTGTTTGGATTAATTCTAAACGATGTTTTCATGATCTTTTGCCATTGTTTAGCCATTCTTTTTGGACTTGTTCCTTAATTTCTTTTGATGGCTATAATTTGTGTTTAAAGTTTGTTTCACCTTTGACACTTTTCCATGATAATTTATTTTGCACTTGTTTAAGTGTGGTTTGTGCTTAATTTCTTAAGCCTGAGATAAATTCTATCATGGGTTAGTTGATCGGTTTGTTTCGGTGGATTTTATTGGATGTTTTTCAAGTTTTATATGGACTCATTAGGTTTTGCCTAGATCACTTGTATCTAGGGATTTTTTAATGAGTGTTACACCCATGTGTTTCACTTGTTTACTTTGAAGTTTTGTTTGAATGACACTACGTTCATATACTATGGATTGATGAGTTGGCCACCAATTTTATTGCTTCTTTTGGCATGATTAATGTCCATTAGATGGTATGCATTGATTTTTTATGATCAACTATGGTTTTCATGGATTCACGGAGCTTTTATGCTTTTATCCATGGTTTTATAAGGATCTTTTGATCTTTTGGATAATATCATGTGCTTTGAAGGTAGCATTTGCCTTCGTTTTTTTACACGTAATTTTGGAGAATATTTCTTGTACTCTTGTACATATTCCAACTTGGATACCTACCTAGTTGCTTATGTATCTAGGTGAGTTATTTTTCTACCCTAGCTTTATTGTGTTTATTGGATAGTTATCATTAGAAAGGCGCCAATAATTCAATTTCTTTTGTAATGATATACTCGGAAAGAGTTATTCCTTGATGTGGTCTCAGGAATATATAGACTGTTAGAGTTTTCATTTCTAGTGCTCTATTTCTATTTTTTCCCCAGTTTCTTTCTAGCTTTTCTTATCTTGCCTAAAAAGAATATCATCTTTAGATGACTCAGCATGTGGCATGTCTATAAAAGAAGATGCACTCATCATGTAAAGGAAAATCTCATCCCCATTGAAATTATTGAATTTAGACACAATTTTATGTTGGACCAAAGCTAGGATAGCCAATAGCTGCATCCAATTCTCACAATAAAAGGCTCCATAATAGTAGCTATTTCTGGGTCATGGTCATTGACCTCGGCCCTAACTTTTTTAAGATCTACATCAAGGTCTTTATTTATGATCCCCTATTTCTTAACAAAGATCTAATGTTAAATATCTAAGATATTACTTTTGCACATCAGACAGTTTTAAGATTTTTCTTTTGTACATCAGACATACACTTGTCGTAGTGGATTTCCTTGAATGAGATGTCACAATAGATTCTAGATCTATGGGAGATCTAGTGAGGTAGGTGAGCACCATGATTAACCAAGTTGACCTTTATTGTTTGCTCACTCTTTATTTGGTAAATGTTGCTGGTTCCCAAGTCATGGATTATCAATAATTGTCTCATGAGTGGCCTGCCTATGATAACATCATCGTCTATAGGCCTATGGAAATCCATAATAACAAAGGTATGTTCAAAGGTAATTCCACATGTTTTCATGCATATTTTCCTAATAGTCTTTCTAGCAATCCATTAGCCATTTTGAAAGATACTCCTATGGGTTTAATGGTAGGTTTCCCACACTTAAACCAAAATGCTTTAGTTACAATACTAGCTCTCACGAATGGTTGAAATTTGATATCCTTATAGTAGGTGATGGGAATGGTTGCATTCATATCCCCACCTTCATAGTACAATCTTATCCTAGCTTGTTAGTTTGAACTTTCAGAATACTCTCATAGCATTCTTTTTAGAATTTGTTAATTTGTTAAGCCCAAGAGAGGCCCAAGATGGGGCTAGCACCCCCCTACTTGATGTATGTTTTGTCCTAAAAAATTCTTCAAGGCCTGAATGCCCTATCACCAAGCTTGAATCTATGGTGATTTCTACGTGATTACAACTTGTGTAATGTTCTTTTGAAGTACTGATCAGCATCTAGAATGATGTATCAATCATGTCTTCAAAGGTGATGTGTATATATCCTGGCAAGCACATGAGGCGATAATAGTACCAAATCTATTGCTTCTCTGGTCCCCTATTCATATTAAAGCACAATACCTCGTTGCCAAAAGTTTCAACTACTTCCTTTTTCTAGTCAAGTAATACCATAATTAGCTTCATAAATTAGCATAATGCTACTATTATCGGATCTTATATCCTTCTCTAGGCTCTCATCCATAAAAGAAGGCCTTGTCCTCTAGCTCTCGCTCTATCAAAATGAGCTAGATTAAATAACCCTTCCTGGTTCTTCTCACGACGTGAACCCTTTTGAAAATAGTTCATGACGTGAAACCCTTTCTGGTTTACGACGTGAAACATTCTCTGTAGAGTCACGGGTTGGCCAAATCCAACAATTAGACAGCAGACTGAGGCCACGAGGGTCAGTTAAGGAGGGTAGCCTATCTCAAAAAGCGGGGATCTAACCTGAAAGGTAAAAATTTTTGAGCACATGAAAGTGCAGGATATCATTCACACTATGAACCATTTCCTGCAGTTTCACGTCGTGAACCATTCTCTGTAGTTTCACGGCTTCTAAAACAGAGTGATAGAATTGAAAGCAAAATCAAAATTAGGTTGACAAATAGCTTATCAAATCATACATACATGCACTTAAGATCTTGAAAACTCATTGGAGACAATCTTATGCCTGACGATAGTGCATCGAATCACCTAGGATCTTCCTATCAAAGAAGTGTGGGGTCAAGACATTCCGCAAGCACACACCTGAGTGTTTTAAGGAACCTGACCACCGCTGAAACTAGTAGCGAAGAGTCCATGAAAGAAGGGTTGAGATACGCTGGGTTTGGGGAAGAGAAGAAACCACCCTTACCAACCAGATCTAGTGGTATCATTGATATTGCCTGAGGATTTTTCAGTCTCCAAACCAGTCATGTGATGAAGAAGTGCAATCTGTGGGCATGGGTCCGTCAACCAGCACTGGACTTGGTCCATGACAAGAAGTGCCATTCCAAACGTCAAATTCTAGGCTGTCAAATACCGGCACCCCTGAAATAAGACGAGACATAAAAAGTGTAGCTAGGATGGGTCAAATATTCTTCCCCACCACCACCGAGAAAGTAGAGTTAGACCTCAAATAGAGTGAGGTCGAAAGACAACTACGAGAATTGAGCTTAAGGAAACAAGAGCTCGATACTTGAAGGACGAGAGCTGAGCAAAAGGAAATGGGAGGTTTTAACCCGCTCTAGTCACGAGAGAAGGAACTAGAAATAGCTATGGGTAGAAGTGAGGGAGAGATTCCAAACTTGGAACCTATAAACGAGGAATCCAGAACGGAGGAAGGGTTTACAACCATAGAAGAAGAGGGTATTGATCAACAAGCATGGCAGGTGAAGTAGAGGAATGACTCTACACCAAAAAGGATATCGAGCAGATGATCAATAACCCTACGTTCCTCTACAAGACATGGAACTCCTTATTTTGCAAAGATGTACGGAGGTGACTAATGGGGAGTTACTCCAAAGGTACCGCAGCTGTGGACCATCCCATGGACCTGAAATACATAGAAGAGCAGGAAGGGGATGAGGTCTAGGAAGGGGGGGAGAAATTCCTCAAAGGCCTAGGATAGGTCCACCAACCATGGACCTTAATGTAGCCACAAGGGCAGACCTGCTAAATATGGTGGTAGAGATGGGGCGGGGGTTGGTTAGAGAACTAGGAACTACTCTAGAATCCTGACCTTCCTAGATGAAACCCCATATTTAAATTTTTTTCCAAAAGTTCTCTGGGGGACAGGGTTCCTATCCAACATGTTGAGATTTTTGAATCCACATGTGAAACCTCTTGCGGGCCAGTCAGTGATGTGACAACAATGATACATGCCTTCTCACTGACCTTAGAAGGAAAAGCTCATTAGTGGTTCTTCTGAACCCTTAAGCCTGAGGATAAGGTTAACTTCACAAGGCTAAAGAATGTTTTAGTGTCCAATTTTGCCCGAAGTGGTGATAGATGGAGCCTTGTGGCACAATTACATAATATCAAACAAAAGGAAGATAAGTCAATGAGAGATTATGTTTCTCATGAAGCACTTAAATTCGAGGTGCAAACTTTGGGAAAGGTTAATTGATGATTAGTTGTTGCCTTGTTTCTGGAGGGAGGTTAGAGACCATAAAATGCATGATTACCTGCCGACCTGCTACTCTTGATGCATGCTACAAAAACTGGAAATCGAATATGAAGACAATATGTTAGAATTGACGTAACCAGAAGATGTTAAATCCTCTTCAACTACGACTTCGTGTGTCTCGAGCCATTAAGAAATTGGAACTCAAAGCAAGCAGGTCAGAAACATGACGGTGGATGAGCTCAGTAATGCCATATTAGAGAAGTTGAAAGTCAAGGAGGGAAGAGAAACATCTGGGCATGGGCATAATCACCTTTACCCCCGTAGGGAATTGGTGTGGTGCTCTATGTGCAGATTAAATCACACCACCACTGAGTGTCCAGAGTTAAGAGCAAGGCCATTACTCTATTGTTTTCACTGTATAAAATTAGAAAATCATGACACTTCAATGTGTAGATATCCAAGGTTTCCAGGAGGCTAAGATCAATAAAGTATTGATCGAAGAGCCGTCAGAAGATGTTGACATGGTGTGGGAAATAGAACTTAGCAAGGAGTACTACGAGGAAATGACCGAGGTTACGCCAGAATACTACGTTCTACAGAATAACATGCCAATACCTATGTTTTAAACCACGGTACAATGGAAGGGCAAGGACATGAACTTGAATCTGAGAAGAGGACCGCTACAATGCTTTGGCTGCGGAGGACCACATCGAGTCACCGAGTGCCTAAATAAGAATTTGGGTCATACACATTAACCACGACAAGTGGCGGCTTCGCCCAATGACATGCTAGTGCTCACCTATACTAAATGTGGTATTGATCATTTGATCAAGGATTGTCCATTTCGAGCAAGTGGCTCCGCTTCTACTACCAATCAGGCCAACATATAGACCATTAGTGTACAATCTCGGAAGATCACATCGCTCAATGTCCTAACAAGAGCTCAAGCTCAATTAGGAGACAAGGGAAGACATCAAGCGGATGCGATTATTTCTAGAACTGGCTGCAGGATAAGAGTGAAAAAAGTAGGTAAAGGCAACACAAGGGTCACAATCCAAGATGGATTTTAACAAGATACAATTGATACCGGATCCACCCAATCGAAGGAAGAGGGGTGTCAAATCATAGAGGATCAGACCAGGAAAAGCAAGGAGAGCAACCAACAACACCTAAGGGAGTTGGTGAATATCCCAATGCCGATGAGGAAATATGGAAGCTCGAAGAGGCCAAGGCCTTAGTTGAAGAGTACCAAAGGCTTCATGAAGCCAAGCTGAGGGCCAACAAGCCAAGCTGAGGGGGGCCAACCAGGTAAGGGATACAGTTTATCCACGAAACGAGCCAACTTGGGATAGGGAATTGGACATGCCAACCCCAATTCTAGAAGGAACAGAAGAGGAGTCCCAAGCAAACACACTGTCCAGAATATTTGAGGAGGAAAATGGGTTGGAGGAGTCCATCTATGGAAGAATACGAGACAACTAAATGGGAATAACCCAGAGACATAGGAAGTCTCACCCGCTACGCTATCCACACTCGTCCCCAAATGCCATTGGGAAAACTGTTATGCAATTCACCAACCCTATGGACAGACATAAAAGAATGGGTAGAGGTCATACTAAAGCCCAGACTAAAGCTAGCCAATCATTATAGATGAGACTCTGCCACCCCTGGCAAAAAGAACCTTGAGGTATACAAGGAAAACCCGAGTCATTAAGATACCAATTAACCAACTGGAATACTACTACGAAAGCGACGACACAAATGCTACCATTCCAATTCATCATAAAGGGTACTAGGCATTGGCTATCCTGGATGGTGGGGCGGGGGTTAGCATTATTACAAAACGTTGCTTGGAAAACTGGAGGAAACCCGAACTAAAAAAAGAAGATCTGATCATTAAAATGGCTGACGTAACATCTTCGAGGCCCATTGGGCTGAGGGAGAATGTTAAATTCAGACTTCTTACGTTTTGCTATCATCATATATTCATGGGGTCATGGACTTCTTGCGCCAACTTGATACATATGACATAATATTAGGGAGACCCTTCGTGAGGGAATCCAAATTGGTGCATGATTAGGCCTTGGATCACGTGTATGTGTATAGGGATTCATAAATCTTAAAGATTGATCTGAGAACATGGAAAGCACACCCCACGGAGGGGCAATTGTTTGGTAACGATTTGGTCACAACGGAATGAACCACATCTATACAGATATGCCAACCCTCGGAGGGAGATTCCAAGGATGAGGAGGAAATGAAAATGTATGTGTCACTTCCTCCTCCGAACTTCAGTGAAAACTGGATGCATGTGTTGGCTACCATTGATGTAATGCAGCCCAGGGGAAACCCAACATTTGGAATTTGGAACCATCCCTCTACGACCTCTATCTGCATGGTTAATTGGCAAATCATGGATGAGGAATCAGGGGGAGACATCAAGTATAGAAGGTACTGTAGCACGAAGCCATACCAATGCTTAGCGCCTTAGAGATGGCGGAAACAAAAACGGTATATAGCCCGATGAAATGCCCTATTATGAAGAAAACCCACGGATGCCCAGTGGGGCTGAGATAACTTAAGGCCACTAAGGTACACGATGAGTTCTCAAAGGATTAAGGCCACTAAGGTACACGATGAGTTCTCAAAGGATTAAGGCAAGGAGTTGAGGAAGATATCATTGGAGGGAAGGCACAAAGAGAAAGTCATCCTTCAAGAGCCAGATGCACCCAAGCTTACAAAAGCTGGGCACCAAAAACGTAATAAAGCCCTAGCAAAGGCAAAACGTGAGGCTAAAAAGATCATGGCTAAAGCCAAAAGTGACAATGAGGACAAGCCAGACTTGCTTTCAGTACCCGACCACTTCAAAACCTACACTGTTGAGGAACGGAGGGTGATCCGCTGACTGACAACTACAAGGGTGAAAGAGGATGGGCTGTCCACATTGTATGATGGCCCAGCAAAAGTCAAGGAGGTGGATATTGCAGGACCAGGGGAAGAAGCACGGCCCGTATACATTGCTATGACTTCAGTTGAAGAAGAAGAGCTCATTACTCTTCTCAAGGAATTTAAGGAGGTTTGTTTCACCTGGAATTACAAGGAGATGAAAGGGGTACCACCTGAGGTGATACAGCATACGATTCCAATCATGGAAGGATTGAGACCAACCAGGCAGAAACCATACCAGGATAATCCTAAGTATGCGGCAATTGAAAGGAGGAAATTGAAAAGCTCATTGCTACAGATTTCATCTATGAAATCGAACATACAGATTGGTTGTCACTAATCGTGATAGTGCCAAAAAAGAATGGGAAGCTTAGGGTATGTGTTGATCTTAAAAAGGTTAATGCAACCACTAGGAAAGACCATTATCCATTGCCTTATACAGAACACATCTTGGAAAGAGTGGTTGGGAGAGAAGCTTATAGCTTCTTGGATGGATTCTCCGGCTACAATTAGGTGTCCATAGCTTCTTGGATGGATTCTCCGGCTACAATTAGGTGTCCATAGCACTAGAGGACCAGCACAAGACATTGTTCAACACAATGTAGGGGACATTTGCATACAAGGTTATGCCGTTCAGCCTCACAAACTCCCTAGCAACCTTTCAAATGATTGATGTGCACAGCCTTCAAAGACTACTTGCAAAAGTGGTTGGAGGTATTCATTGACGATCTATGTGCATAGCCTTCAAAGACTACTTGCAAAAGTGGCTGGAGGTATTCATTAACGATCTATGTGCACACTCTCGATGGGTAGACCATCTGGCCTACTTAAGGAAAGTGTTTGAGCGATGTCGATTATATCATATATCACTGAACCCCTTGAAGTCTCAGTTTTGGGTCAAGCATGGTGTGATATTGGGACACATTGTCTCAAAGAATGGTATATCTATTGATGATAGCAAGGTCAAACGGCTTAGCGCTTCCACATCCGAACATACAGATGACAAACCTCCATCCTCGGGCTTCAATCCACCAACGAATATTGGAGCTGCCACCACCTACCAACTACAAAGGAGTGCAAAGGTTTATGGGTCATGTGGGGTATTATCGTCGCTTCATAATTTTTTAATGCTTAGATAGCCAGACCTTTGTACAAGCTTATCATTGTCTTTGAGTGGACTAAGGAGTGTCAGGAAGCATATGATCGTTTGAAGCAAGCATTGGCAAAGCGCACCAATTCTATGACCTCCCAATTGGGATCTCATATTTCACGTGCACATTGATGCATCAAATTTTGCTATTGGCTGCGTGTACTAGCCTAGCTTGGTGAGTTTAAATTAGACTATCCACAGTAGTTGAATGATGCAGAGGTGAATTACACCACCATAGAGAGAGAAGGATTGGCCATGGTTTACGCCGTCAAGAAATATCGACATTGCCTCTTGGCCAACAAATTCATATTTTTCGTGGACAATCAAGCCTTATTATACCTAGTAAATAAACCTTGCACCACAAGGAGAATCACACGATGGTTACTATTGTTGTTGGAATTCGACTTTACAATCATGATTTGGAATCCTTGACATGTGGTCGGCCAACACATGCTGTGTTCCCTTCCTTACCATGATTGTAAAGTTGGACACGGTGACCTTCCTGATGCTTGTTTATTTAAGTTGGACATGGTACCCGAATGGAGCGAAGAAATCTCAGAATATCTAGCTTATGGTTTTTCATAGGAAATACCTTTGAACAAAGATAAAATGCGGTGGTTTATCAAGCTGGCTGCACCTTATCACAACTGATTGTTGCTGGGGAACTATATAAGCTAGGAAAAGATAATGTGCTCAGACGGTGCATTAGAGAGGATGAGTTCATCCTCACCATATTGGAAGAGGCTCATTCAGGGATAGCAGGCGGGCATTTTGCTGGAGAGATCATAGCTTAAAAAGTGCTTCAAGCAAGCCTATGGTGGCCTACGTTATTCGGGGATGCCATAGAATTTGTCAAAAGATGCGAAGAATGCCAACGTTTTGCTATCCCACAGCAAAAGGACAAGATGCCGCTCACCCCTATTATTGTGAGATAACCATTTGAGAAATGGGGGATAGGTTTTGTGGGACCGATTAGTCCAGTGACACATCCACCGATACATAATCGTGGCCATGGACTATTTCACGAAGTGGACAGAAGCCATAGCCTCAAAGAGAGTTGATGCGTGAACAACTGCAAAATTCTTATATGAGCAAATCATCTCGAGGTTCGGCTGTCCATTAGAATTAGTGAGTGATCATGGCTCACATTTTATCAATGAGGTGATTTGATTATTTACTTGCAGGATTCTTAGTGATCCATCGAAAATCATCACCTTATTATCCATAGGCCAATGGTCAAGCAGAGAGTACAAACAAGATTTTGTGTACTATTTTGACGAAAACCTTGGAAGCAAGTGGAACAGACTGGGAACATAATCTAATAGCAGCCCTATGGGCCTATCGAACATCATATAAGGTAGTGACGGGTTACACTACCTTCCATCTAGCTTATGGTGTGGAAGTAGTTATGCCTATGGAATACCTAGTCCCAAGCTTAAGGATTGCCATTCAAGAGCGGCTAATGAGAATGCATTAGTCAAAAGACTAATTGACTTAGAAAAGCTTGATGATACTAGATTGATAGCATCACATGGACTCATGGTTGAAAAGTAAACTTGCGAGGCTTATCTTCTCGTAGTTTTGTTCTTTTTCCTCCTCCCCAAGCTTCCCTGCGTTCCTCTTGGAAGTTTTTTGATCTGAAGGGTTTTCTTCCAATTTTCTTTCTCTGCTTCTTGCATCTCCTTTGTTGGTAAAGTCTCTGAATTTTTTTTGTTTTTCCCAGTCCTTTTCTTTTGACTGGCTGGTTCATCTAACACAAACAAATTCTCTTTCCTCTTTTGGGATCTGGTGAGTGATGATGACTGTCACCTTCTAGCTCTTTGATGTCGATGATGTTTATGAATGTTGCTGGTGCATCCACCCCTCCTACCTTTTCTTGCAGCTGCAAAATGACAGTCATTGCACCAATGTCCAGGATTTCTACAGTAATAACATTGGAACTCGCTTGACTGCCCATTACCCCCTCTTCCTTGACCTTGCCCTTGGCCATAGTAAGGTACATAAGGTGCCAATTTAGAAGCTATGGGTGCTGTTGTTGTTACTACATTGATAGCACCTACCTTGTTTCTGAGATTGTATCAGCAATTGGATGTCAGGTGTGTGAATGTTTGACAGACGGCATAGGTCAGCTACATCTTGCATTCCACTTTTAGATGGCCTTCATTTTTGCAAGTCAGGGCAGAAGACACTTGTTCTATAGTCAAAGGAGTTAAAGGTCTTACTAGATTTCACAGCGAGCTTCTCTGCCACCTTCTCGGCCATGACATTCACCTCGTCCTTCTTACCTTTGTGCGTTTTCTCTTCTTGCTTTGTGTCTGGATTCCTCCTCAGCTTTTGACTCAGATTCTGAGTCTTCTAATTCTGACTCATTATCGGTGTCATTGTCTGAAGAGTTGTACTTCTTACTCTTCTTTTTCTTTGGCTTCTTTTCCAATCCCATGTGCGTTTTGCTTGTCTAGCAGCTTCCACGAGCCCATTAAACCCTTCTGTGTTGATGTTGGTTGCTTTCACCATCGGTTTTAGTTTCTTGTTGAGACCATGTAGGAACCAGTCCATAACTACTTCGGATGGTCTGCTAGCTAGAGAGAGTCTTCCACCACGAGCCCATCAAACCCTTATGTGTTGATGTTGGTTGCTTCCACCATTGGTTTTAGGTTCTTGTTGAGACCATGCAGGAATCAGTCCATAAATACTTCTGATGGTCTGCTATAGCTAGAGAGAGTCTTTCACGTAGCGTGCAAAACTTGGCTGCATAATCTTCTACTGGAAGCCAACTTCTATTTCAGGCTTTGCAGCTTAGCTTACAGTTCAGAGTTAGTTTTGACAGTTCTGAATCTTTTGAGGAATGCTTCTTTTAGTGCATGGAATGTGTGCAAGTGGTCCGGGTCATACTGGGATACCCATATAGTTGATGTATATTCCTGAATGTGGCTTAGAACTGGTCCCACTTCCTTTCATCGGTTAGGAACATTGGCACGAGTGTGATTTGCCTTCCATATAGCCTCAAATTTCATGACATGGGTGTCACGGTCATCAGACTTCTTACCCTTGTAGGTTGGTTATGTGTTATTTCCTCCTTTATGAGCCATTTGATGCTGATGAATTGTGGAGAGATGTGGAGCATTTGCCAAGCTGAGCGAGGTGGGGTGTGTTGCTGGTGCATTTGATTCCACACGAATTGGTTGATCAACTGTCTTGCTATTGCTTCTATAAGAAGTTCCTCTCCCATTTTGAAGTGTTGCACTAGAATGTTGCCTTTGTGGGAGAAATGGTGAGATTAATAGGAACAGGATTGCCAAAGTGTTGGTGGTCAATCCGACGGGCAAAACAATACCACTGGTTAGAAGTAAATTCTAAGAGTTAACAAGAAGAGCTCTAAAATAGAAAAAATAAACCTAGTTTAGCATACCACGTTTAACCACCAAACTATTATATATAACAATGACCCCGGGTGTGCAGTGTGTACCTTACTGGCCAGACACCATACTCATGCATCTCCTATGGTAATGTTGGTATCCCCGTGCACCCCCATGCTACACATCACTTGGTCTTTGGCCTACAACTATCACCAACGAACATTACCCGTTCACACTTATTAATATAAGCTATGATGTGTAATAGTATGCCACCATTGGTTTTCGCATGCAACACACATGTGTCCCACACATTACTAGCATGTAAATCATGTGTATCAATGTGTACGCATCCCACATGTTGCCATGTGTAAGTCCCACATGTTGCCATGTGTAAGGTCGTACAGAATCCAATCGAGTGTAGATTTTAAGTTTTACCCTTAAAATTATATGATGGGTTTTTGGGAATGGATTGGTCTGTGGAGAATCAAGTTGATATCCTTTGCTACAAAGGGATCATCTCTGTTATCAACCTTCACAGTAATAAAGTAGAAGGGATTGGTGAGAATAGATATCCACTACTGCAACTAGTTAAGGTGGCTAAACTACTCAAAGCACTCCAAAAGAAGCAGTTAGTCAATGTAGTAAAGCTTCATCCAAAAGGGAAGGAACAAAACTCAAATGAGCTACAGTGCCGAATGAATACATAGATATGTTCCCTAGATGTGTTAACAGAGATGCCTCCAATTTGTGAAGTAAATCATGAAGTAGAATTAGTTCGTGGAGCCTAGCCCATAGACAATAGAGCTTATAAAATGGTTGTTCCAAAAGCCATTGAACTCAAGGAACAATTAAGATAATTAGCAGACCAAGGATTTATTCAACAGCCCGATGTTACACTGTGAGAGCTCCAATACTTTTCCAGAAGAAGAAAGATGGAACCCTTAGATTATGCATAGATTGTAGAGGCTTAAACCAACTCACCATGTTAAGAAAAAATACCTAATACCTAGGATAACTTAGCTTTTAGGAGCTTAGGCATTCACAAAAATGATTTAAGATCAGGATATTATCAGATTAGATCATCAAGGTTTAAACCAACTCACCGTCTAATAATAAATACTTAATCCCTAGGATAGAATAACTTTTTGATCATTTGCACAGAGATCAATTATTCAAAAAATAATAATTTAAGATTAGGATACTATCAAATTAGAATCAAAGAGAAAGATATACCTAAGAGAGTCTTCATCAACACCCATATGGACATTATGAGTTCATTGTAATGCCCTTTGGGTTAACCAATTCCCAATCAATTAAAGACATCTTTAGAGAACACCTGGATGGCTTTGTCCTTGTATTCTTTAATGATATCTTAGTCTATTCAAAGGATGCTGCTAGTCACACACACAGTTCTAAGGATACTTAAAAAACACCAATTTTTTTCTAGGAAAAGTTAGTTTACATTCTTCACTAATTAGTTTGGGTACTTGGGTTTTATAGTATCAAAGAATGGGATCTCAGCAGACCCATCCATAGTTCAGGCTGTCATTGATTAGACAGAGCCAAAAACAATGGAGGAGGTTAAATGATTCTTTGGTTTAACAAGTTGGTATAGAAGAATCTTTATACCCAAGTATGCCAAGATAGCTTTCCCATTGATGGAACTCTTGAAAAAAGAGATTGTATTTAAATAGACACCTATGTGTCAGATGCTACCTTAGTAACAAGTCCCATCCTCAAATTAATAGAATTTGATAAGCCATTTGAAGTAGTCAATGATGCTAGTGGATTTGTAATTGGAGTCGTACTAACTTAAGAAGGGGACCAATTGCATATAAGTCTAGGAAACGTAAGTCACTATTGGATTTCATGGTGGACCATATACTTGGATCATCATAATGGATTAAGCCTAAGCATAGCATTGAGTGATTAGCATGGTAAGCAAAATAATCAACAGATGAACAACATAATCATCATAATGGATTAAGCCTAAGCATGCATAGCATTGAGTGATTAGCATGGTAAGCAAAATAATCAACAGATGAACAACATAATGAAACACGAGCTGTCTCCCATTAGATATCACATGAGCTTATTCTCTCATTTCTTGCCTCTTAAATAGGTGCAAATACACAGTTGATTACATCAGTGAATGAGGTCAGAATCCACCCCCAAATCATCGCCACCTTCTCCTTGATTCTAGCTTGTTAACCGGCTACATTCTCTCCTCCATGATCTCTCACCTACTACCAGATTCCTTATTAATGAGTTGTTTTCACCCACCAGATTCCTTACGAGTTGTTTTCACCTACCAAATTCCTTACGAGTTGTTTTCACCTATTTTGATAGTTTAGTGCTTATGGTGGTTACAACTTTGACCTTTGCACATATTTCCCCTAAGGTTATGCTTCATATATTATCCCTCATCCCCATGGACTCATCAATTTTATCCAAAAAATCCCTCCCTCAAATTGATGATCCTCAACCCTGGCAGTAGTTCATGGGAAGCTTCATGGTTTGCCCACTCTCAATAGTGAGAAAACACCTATGACTCCTCTAACCTAAAACTCACTCCAGCTGCATTGGCAGTAGACTTCTCAGGTCTCAATCCAATTTTGGCCTATTGGTTTACAAAAGAGAGGATACAATTGGCATATATGATTTACATATGAGTTAGGATCCACATGAGCACTTAGAGAGCCCAATCATAGTTAATAAAATTGGCCTCATGATACACCACAACATCAACATGTTTTTCTTAATCTTTGTCCTCCACCAAGTTTGTAGACATCCTTTTCTCGGTGTAGCAATATTTCACATCTGAGCCAACATCATGGAAAGATGCTATCCAATAGCCAGCCTAAAAACAGGCTATGGAATAAGAGCTTGAAAGAATTGATCGTAATGGCACATGGTCCTTTGTGGATCACCCTCATCATAAGAAGGTCATTGGAACCAAATGGATCTTTTGCACCACCTTGGAAAAATACAAACACCATCCTTTGGTGCAAGGTTTTCACCAAAAAGAAGGCATTAACTTCGATCGAGACCTTCGCAACTACTGCTCGAATGATGATGACAACTCATCTCTTACTCAATTGGGCCGCACACCACACATGGATAGTCTAGCAGATGGATGTCAAGAGTGCCTTCCTAAATGAGGGAGAGGTCTATGTTTACCAACCTTCAGGTTTCTAGCTCCATGGGGTATGAGGACAAAATCTTTCGATTGTAGTATAAAGCTCTTTATGGGCTTAAGCAAGCCCCCCCCGAGCGTGGTATCATCACATTGACAAATTTTTACAAAGCCAAGGTTTTCAACCATCTCACTGTGATCCCAACATCTATATCCACACAGATCAGGGGATGGTTTGTTATCTAGTGCTGTATGTCGATGATCTCATCATCTCTGGATCACATCATGCCAAAGTGGCTGATATCATGGCACAACTGAGACGAACTTTTGAGATGACTGATCTTGGTCTTCTCTCATATTTCCTTGGCATGGAGGCGGTCCAACATCCTGATGGTATTTTTGTGTCACAACAAAAGTACTGTCTTCTTCAACTCATTACTTCCTACTTTCCTGATGGTGCTATCCCTATGGCTACCCCATTGGATCCAACCATCAAACTATCAAAGGAAGGGGACTCACCTCCACATGAAGAGCGAGCCTACCACCAAGTAGTTGGGAAACTCATATGGCTCACAAATTCTCAACTTGCCATTTCCTATTGCCCATCTATTTTAAGTTAGTATTTCAATGCTCCTAAGGGGCTACATTGGAGTTCAGCAAGATGAGGGTTGTTCGCTATCTAGCAGGTACTTATATGTTTGGACTTCACTACAATCATGGAATCACCATGTGCGGTTACATGGACTCCGACTGGGCCGGTGATTTCAATCCCCGACATTCTCATGGTGGTTATATGTACTCCCTTAGATTTTTTGCTTTCTCTTGGTCTAGCAGGAAGTAGGATACCGTCGCAGGTTCTTTCATTGAGGCCAAATACCGGGCCCTCTATGACACCACCACACTGAGGCTATGTATCTTCACATCAGCTTCTTATGGTGGAGATGGGCATTCCCATTAACACCGCTTCTACCATTTTTGTCGACAATCAGAGTGCGATTGCCCTTGCTAGAAATCTTATTTTTTCTAACTGTACCAAGCATGTGGGTGTCCATTTTCATTTTACCAGGGAACAAGTTAAGCTTGGTACCATCAGGCTCCATCCAGTACATTCATACAGGCGGACAACCATGTCGACATCTTTACAAAGTCCTTCAATCGTCGATGAGTGTCTTTATGAATGGATCGGTCCTCCACCATCACCCTCCACATATTCAGAGGGGGATCTTCCTCTCCTTTCATATTTTTATCATTATTGTATCGGGCACATGAGTCAATGAAAACCCCGTGAGGGCACGGCTCATGTGAAAACCCATTGCATTGCATTTACCATCTTGTATTCCCTTTGCATAGCATTCTTCTTTTTTGTGTTTGGGGTGCATCTGTGAATGAAAACCCAAAAATGGGCATTAATGCATGTGAAACCTCTTGCATTGTGGCATTGATCCCAATACCAAACCCAAACTCATATAAGATTCTTCACTTTTCGAAGGGCACATGTTCTACACTGTCGACAAACCAAGGCCATATTCCTTTTCAACCCCTTTTTTATCTTCTCTCATGGTCCCCTTTTGGCACGAGAGGGGGTGTGTGTGAAAACATGCCTAAACCTATTTTTTATATCTAGCCCAAAAGGGTATTTTTGGCTTTTTTCGTGTCTTTGCTGCTGGCCATGATAGCTTACACATTGACCGAACAGCAGTCCTACTACATATATGTTACCATATTATAGTAGTGATGTGTGTGAACACACTTAGGACCGCCGGGGCACTTTTTCCCTCACTAGGAGGTTTTTTCCCGTGCATTGTATATACGCCCATTATCTTCTAGGGCTTGTTATCTTTCATTTTTGGCACTCATAATACACTACTGTGTTGTGCTCAAGCTTCCTCATCTTCTTGAAGTTGTGTGTGCATTCCTGCAACCCTAATTCCAACAATTGGTATCAGAGCAGGCTTCCTCCTCCCGGGCAGCATCACCGGCACCTGCCGCTTCATCTCCTCCGATTGCGACGAGGTTTCACGAGCGTCTGCAGGTTAGTATATGCCGTGGGTAAGCCCGTAGGGCTTAGTTCGTTTCAGAATTTTGATCTGAGGTCATTTCGCCCTCCGTTTTTGCATTCCAAGTACTGCGCAGGCAAAATCGTCCTACTGTGCAGATTTTCTGTCAAGATTAAAATCTGCAGGACAGGTGCCCATTCGTCTGTTTTGGGCTGTGCTACATAGCACAGGTCAATTTTATACAGGTTTACCTCTTACAGACAGCATTTACATCTAGTAGTACAGTCATTGGCCATGGCTGACAACAATGATGTATTCCGCATGTTGGCTGCTGAGGATAAGTTGGATGGCACCAACTATCCATTGTGGGCATATATGATGCGACATGTATTGGTAGCAAAGGGGTTATGGAACATTGTGCAGGGTATTGATGCACGTCCTATTGTGGCTGGGAATGCTGCAAACACATCAGAAACAGGTACTGTTGATGATGGTGCAGGCACAAGTGCTGTAGCAGCTGTTCGAGAACCACCACTTTCAGCAGAGCAGATTCGTTGGGATGGTAGAGATGCGCAGGCTCATGCCTTGATTGCGCTGTCTGTCAAACGTACCATTATCCCACATATTCGCTCCTGCAGGACTTCTAAGGATGCTTGGGATGTACTTGCCACATTGTATCAGGCAAGAAATGAGGCTCGTGTTGCTTATCTCCGAAAACAGTTGGAGAGTGAGCATATGAACGAAGGTGATTCTATGGATAGCTTTTTGACAAAGATCAAGGATTTCAAAGAGCAGCTCATTTCTGCAGATGAAATCCTGTCAGACAGTTCACTTGTGCAGACTGTTTTGAATGGTCTACCAGATTCTTATCAGGGTTTTGCTTCCACTCTTCGCTTGATGATGAAAGGCAATCCCAATGCCTTATCATTTGAGGAGTTAGTTTCTGTTTTGCTGCAAGAAGACCAGTCAAGGCAAAACAGGAATATTATGCGTGTCGCAGATCAAGCTTTCGTTGCTAGTCAGAGAAGCGGGAAAGGTAAAGCTGGCTTTTCTTCTAGTAAGCAGAAATCTGCAAATGCTGCGCAACCAAAGAAGGAAGACAAAGATGAGAAGAAGGGTGACAAACAGAAGACATTTTGCAAGTACTGTAAGGGAAATGATCATGTCATCAAAGCGTGTCCTAAGCTGGCTGCGAAAGAGGCTAAGAAGAAAGAGGCTGGTATGGCTGTTGCAGATGCCTCTCCTTCTAACAATGAATCTGCTAATGTTGTGCTAGATACAGAATGGGCATTCAATGCGCAGTGCAGTTATGACCCATCTTTGCATGACACATGTATGTCTGCAGTAGATTCAGATGTATGGTACTTTGACAGTGGTGCCACTAAGCATATCACCTCGCAGCGCAGTTTATTCACTCTCCTTGAGTCTGCTCCCACAGGGAATACTGTCACTTGTGCCAATAACTCCTCTTATCCCGTTGAAGGAGTTGGACAGATTGTGCTGAATGTTGCAAATGGCAACACCTTTACACTTTTTGATGCATTGTATGTGCCAGGGATCAAAAAGAATCTGCTGTCAGTCTCCGCATTTGCCAAAACAGGTTTGGTTGTAAAATTTGTGGATGACAGATGTACTGTTCATGATCTCTCTTGTGGTGACATCATTGTAGCATCTGGTTCACTATGTCGAGGGCTGTATAAGCTCAATATGGATGGCAAATGTGTAGAGGATTCAGCATGTGCTATTATGGATACGCAGGCTATTTCAAATGCAAAACTGTGGCATGCACGTTTTGGTCATCTGAATTTTGCAAGTTTGCTGCGCCTGCAGAAATCTGAAATGGTGTCTTCTTTGCCTAAGCTTGAGGCACCTGTCAAGCATGTTTGTGAGGGCTGCATATTGGGTAAAATGCAGCGTGCTTCCTTTCCCAAAGATGGATCAGTGAGAGCTGAACGCAGATTGCAGCTTGTTCACAGTGATGTTTGTGGTCCCATGCAAACTCCATCATTTGGAAACTACCTTTACTTCGTGACTTTCATTGATGATTTTACCAGGCATGCATGGGTATATCCTTTGAAGGCAAAGTCCGAAGTGTTTTTGTGCTTCAAACAGTTTTTGGTTATGGCTGAAAATGTGTCAGAAAGTAAGATGGGCACCCTCCGTTCAGATCGAGGGGGGGAGTATATGTCTTCAGAATTTAATGCATTTCTGGCTGAGCGTGGGATAAAACACCAATGTACAGTGCCGTATACACCACAGCAAAATGGTGTGGCTGAGAGAAAAAACAGGTCTCTCATGGAAATGGCAAGATGTATGGTTAAGAGTCAAAGTCTACCACATGGTTTTTGGCTTGAGGCTGTCATGTGTGCCACTTATGTACTAAACAGGTGTCCCACCAAAGCATTACAGGTTGTCACTCCATATGAGGCTTGGCATAGCCGCAAGCCATCTGTTGGCCATTTACGTGTTTTTGGTTGCCTGGCATATGCATTAGTGCCTGTGCAACATCGCAGAAAATTGGATGACAAAGCTGTCAAATGTATTTTTGTTGGATATAGTGCTGAGAGCAAAGGCTATCGTTTGTATCATCCACAGACAAAGCGCATTTTGGTTAGCCGTGATGTTGTATTTGTGGAAGATGCAGTTCAGCCCTTGGTTTCATGTACTAAGGAGACAGATATCAGCTCACGTGATGTCTATGATACATTGTTGCCTCTTTTCAGTGGTGCACAGTCAAGTGCAATACCTCATGAGGCAGTTTTTCAGCCTATGCAGGTTTTAAATGATGGCACAGATCAGCCTATATCTGATGCAGATGTGCATGATGCACTTGAGGATGAGAGACAAGAGATTGAGGGCTCTAGGAACATGCCTAGATGGCTGGTGCAGACTTTGCGTGACAGCAAGTTGGATGCCCCTTTGTCTAGTCGCACTCGTTCTGGCTCTCATGGTGCCTCTTATGCGTCAGATTGTTATGCATTGGCTGTTTCTAGTATGTGCGATGAAAGTGAGCCTGTTTCATTTGATGAGGCACAAAGTTCAGAAAATTGGATGGCTGCTATGCAAGCAGAATACGATGCTATTATGAAGAATAGTACATGGTCTTTATGTGACTTGCCCCCTGGCAAGAAGGCCATTGGCACTAAGTGGGTATACAAATTGAAGCGTAAGCCTGATGGCACAGTGGATCGCCATAAGGCTAGGCTTGTTGCAAAAGGTTATGCTCAAGAGAAGGGCATTGATTTTGATGAGACTTTTGCTCCCACATGTCGTATGACCACTGTTCGTAGCATCTGTGCATTAGCAGCTCATAATGGTTGGAATGTACATCAGCTGGACATAAAGACTGCGTTCTTAAATGGAGATTTGCATGAGGAGGTGTATGTATCGCAGCCTCGTGGTTTTGTTCAAAGAGGGCAGGAAAACAAAGTGTGCAGGTTAAAAAAGGCTTTATATGGTTTAAAGCAAGCTCCACGAGCTTGGTATGAAAAAATACATGCATATTTGACTGCACATGGGTTTCAGAATAGTCCAACAGAAAGCACTTTGTATGTTAAACGTGTGGATGGTGTACATCTAATCATTGCTCTCTATGTCGATGACATGCTGCTCACAGGACCAAATGAGAGTCATATTGCTGATTTTAAGGCTGATTTGAATGCCTCTTTTGAGATGTCAGATTTGGGGCATTTGCATCATTATTTGGGGATACAATTTAAGCAGTGTGATGGAGGTATTGCTTTGTGTCAGACAAAGTATATTGAAACATTGTTGCGGAGATTTGGCCTTGAAGACTGCAAGCCTATTGCTACTTTGATGTCACACTCTATCAGACAGCTGTTGGTTGCCTCATTTATGTATGCATTACGAGGCCAGACATTCAATTTGCAGTCTCACAGGTGAGCAGATTTATGCATAGCCCAGGCATTAAGCATTGGCAGGCAGTGAAGCGTATCTTTCGCTATTTGAGTGGTACTCGGCATCTTGGGTTGTTTTATCCCAAGGGGGGATCATTGCCGCCAGATTTACATGTTTTTTCAGATTCTGACTGGGCTGGTTGTTATGACACACGCGTGTCCACGAGTGGTTTTTGCTTCATGCTTGGAAGCTCATGCATATCATGGTTGAGCAAGAAGCAGCCTACTGTGGCCACTTCTAGTTGTGAAGCTGAGTACAGGGCAGCTTTCACAGCTACGGTTGAGTGTGTGTGGCTCAGACGCCTTATGGCTGATTTGGGTGTTGGGCAGCCATCTGCCACCACCATCTTCACTGACAGTCAGAGCGCATTGGCAGTTGCGCGGAACCCAGTGTTCCATGCTCGTACGAAGCACATTGAGGTGCACTACCATTATGTCAGGGAGAGACTCTCTGCAGGAGAGATCAGTTTGGCTTATGTGCCAACACAGGATAACCTTGCAGACCTTTTCACAAAGGCTCTGCCTCGTGAGAAGTTCGAAGCTTTTCGCAAAGCTTTGGGCTTACTCCCTTTTGTGGATTCGTCCACATAGCTAGACACTTCCCTATACATGAGTGCTAGCTCTTGTTCACCGCATCACTCTAGGGGGGATTTGTTACCATATTATAGTAGTGATGTGTGTGAACACACTTAGGACCGCCGGGGCACTTTTTCCCTCACTAGGAGGTTTTTTCCCCCGTGCATTGTATATACGCCCATTATCTTCTAGGGCTTGTTATCTTTCATTTTTGGCACTCATAATACACTACTGTGTTGTGCTCAAGCTTCCTCATCTTCTTGAAGTTGTGTGTGCATTCCTGCAACCCTAATTCCAACAATATATCTCAACGTTATTCATAACCTGCAACACACAACTTCAAGTCTTGCTGCTACTACAAACCGGTGTTTCTTCATCCATAGGTAACATCCTTACCTTCAGCTCTACTACCTGCTAGTGTCTTTGTATCTACTGATGGCTGCACATCCTCTCCTATTGCAGCTGCCGGGTTACTTCCTCCAGGTTGCATTTTTACTTATAGCTACTATTTTGCAGTAGACCTTCATCTACAATATATCAATGCTTACATCAGTGCATCATCAACATTTACATCAGCGTTTATATTAGCACATCATTAACGTTTTTACATCAATATATCAAGAAGAGGCTATGCTATATATAGTAAGGGTGGTTGCTGGTTGGCCAAGCCAGGGGATGTTGACCATCAAGCAAGACCCAAAATAAGACCAAAAAACAAATAAAACCTAGAAAAAACCCCTTTTTAGGGCTAGGAAAAATGCCTTTTTCACACAACCCCTCTTAAGACAAAAAGGGGACCATGTGCCAGGGTCCCACATCGACACACTGGTAGACGGAATGTATCCCCCTATGGAAACAAAGTCTGATAAAGTGAGAAGGGCGATCATGTGATGGAAAAGGTGGTAAGATGAGGTGATGTAGATGGGATGATCATCTCCTAATGTGAGATCTTGAACGGGGCTCTCCTCTGAGTAAGAAGTCCCATTCCCTGTGTGGTCCAGATCAGAGTTGGAGAATCAACTTCTGGTGACAAAAATTGGTCCTCCCAGAGTGCAGGTAGACGATCCATGCTGTGTGCTCTCGAGGTCTTCAATCCCTTTGCTCAGATAGCTCTGATACCATGTGAGGGCAAAAAGATGAAAGGACTAGATGTATGAGAGATCAGAGAAAAACAACACATCATGAATTGGGTGAGTAAGTGTATATATGGTGGTGAGTGAAAATATGTACAATATTATTTAGGTCCTCTGATGTGAAGAGACTCTGAGTAGAAGATTGGTGCAGAAGCAAAGACGATGTCGGAGCTAAAGCATGGTTGATCACAAAGGCTCACGTTCGATGTGAGGCAAAGGCACTTCGTGAGGTGGTCGGTGTCGAAGGCTCAGGTCGATGGATGCAGAGGTACTCCGAGGTGGTCGTGAGAGTAGTGGAAGGTGAAGTGGTGATGATGTCGATGATGATGAAGAAGATGTAGTGCAATCCCCGACAGCAACAATGGCAACAAAAGTCGTACACCGGATATGATCTATGAAGTGGTATTGTATGATGAATGAAGAGGCTATGCTATATATAGTAAGGGGGGCTGCTGGTTGGCCAGGTATCGGCCAGCACAGCAAGACCCAAAATAAAACCAAAAAACAAATAAAACCCAGAAAAAATCCCTTTTTAGGGTTGGAAAAAATGCCTTTTTCACACTTGTGAGGGCAAAAAGATGAAAGGACCAGATGTACGAGAGATCCGAGAAAAGCAATACAACATGAAATTGGTGAGTGAGTCTATATATAATGGTGAGTGAACATATGTACAAGAGTCCTCTGATGTGAGGTGACTGTGAGAAGACCAGTGCAGAAACAAAGATGATGTCGGAGCTGAAGCATGGTCGATGTGATGAAGGCTTGCGTCGAATGTGAGGCAAAGGCACTCCATGAGGTGGTCGGTGTCGAAGGCTCTCGTCAGTGGATGTAGAGGCATTCCGAGGTGGTAGTGAGAGCAGTGGTCGAAGGTGAAGTGATGATGATGATAAAAAAGATGTAGTGTAGTCCTAGGAGTAGAAGTGGTACCAGATATGATCTATGAAGTGGTATAAGTGATGTGGTTGATGAGGCAAAACTATATATAATATGTGGGTTGCTGGTCGGCCCAGTGCAAGGAGGAGAATTTGGCCAACAACAAGACACAAAAAACATGAATAAAACCAAAATAATCCCCTTTTTAGGGCTGGAGAAAATGCCATTTTCACACACACCCCCTCTCAGGCCAAAAAGGGGACCATGAGAGAAGATGAAAAAAAAAGGATGCCAGGGTCCCACATTGACACATTGGGGCAGAAGGAATGTATTCCCCTTTGGAAATAAAGTTTGATAAAATCAGAGAGGGCGATTGTGATGGAAAAGGTGGTGAAGATGAGTGGATGTAGATGTGTTGATCGTATCCCAAAGAAAGATCTTTAATGGGGCTCCTCCTCTGAGTAAGAAGTCCCATTCCCTATGTGGTCCTTATCAGAGTTTGGAGAATCAACTTCTGGTGAGAAAAATTGATCCTCTGGGAGTGCGGGTAGACGATCCATGTTGTGTGCTCTCGAGGTCTTCAATCCCTTTTCTCACGATAGCTCTGATACCATGTGAGGAAAAAAGGACGAAAGGACTAGATGTATGAGAGATCAGAGCAAAACAACACAACATGTGAGTCTATATATAATGGTGTGAGTGAATATATGTACAAGAGCCCTCTGAGCCCTCTGATGTGAGGTGACTCTAAGTAGAAGACCAGTGCAGAATCAAAGATGATGTCGGAGCTGAAGCACGGTGTGATATTGAATGGTGTATGAGTGTTGCCCAAAAGAGTGGAAAAGGAGTTGCCACATGGATGATGACATGTAAAGTGAGATAAGGCTAGAAGGCTTATATCATTGTATGGTTTATTTGTAATATGCAATAGAATTGAGTCTTGAGTGTGCAATCTCTCTCTCTCTCTCACTTATGGAGTTCTTAGTGTGGTTTAATCCACCTTAATTATATTGCTTAATTCTATGTCTATCACCATGATCAATCCTATATTAGGATTGTTTAACATGGTTGCAGAGCTTGGGTGGGATCTTGGTCATGTTGAATATTTATGTATAGATTTTTCTTGGTTATGTGTTCATTTGATTACGCATTATTTTCAGTTTATTATGGAAAAAATTAAGCACACTCATATTATCATTTGGATTCGTATTTGTGAGGATTTGAGAGAGATTTGGAGCTGCTATTCTCAAGTTTGAGAGGAGATTTGCAACAAGGAGGTTGCATAGAAGCTGCAACCTCCTTGTTGCAACATAGAGATTTGGAGCTGCTATTCTCAAGTTTGAGAGGAGATTTGCAACAAGGAGGTTGCATAGAAGGTTGCATAGAAGCTGCTCAAGAGAGTTGTAAATGAGAGTTTTGCAACATGGAAAGTCTGCTCATCACCATGGAAGCTGAAAACGGAGATTTCAGCACAAGTATGAAGTCTATGGAGTCTTTGGTGTGTCAACAAGGAAGCTCCAAGGAGATTTGTGAAGGTATTTTGTGATTATTTGCCTCATAAATTTTTGGTTTGATCATGAGATATTGCTCATAAAAAGGGTTGCTATTTGATGGGATATTTGGATCCCATGGTTCTTTGCATTTGGGCAAAGAGTGTAAGAGATACAAACTTGTCCTCCAAGGAAGGGGCAAGAGCTTATGGGCTGAGATTGCAGCTCATCTTGAGCTCACGAAAGGGGTCGAGCTTGGTAATCTACTCATGGAAGATGAGTGAACTTGTGTGGAACCCTCAGTAGCTTTCACAATGTTCGCACCTATGGCTTCGATGGAGAAGCTGCAAGAAAGCACCTTTGATTACATGCAAGATGGTAGCATGTGTGTGGATCTCATTGTAGACATTCTAATGGTGGTGGCCATACAATAGCTAAGATAACCTCATGAAGGAGGTTAAGGAGGCAAAGACTTGTAACTAAAAGAAGTTACATAAATAGAGAGCTTGGACATCAAGCTGGCAAGTGCCACGGCAGCCAAGTTTGTGTGTTAGAGAATTCTCACAGAGTTAGCAAAGTGAGAGGGGGTCAGCGGCTATGTTGACAAGGGTATATGCATAGAATGTCGTCAGGAAGCACAATGAGCAGTTCAGCTACCTCTGCCTTGCATCGCAGTAGTGGTGTGTCTCGACACACAGAGCAAGATGCAGACCATCACCAAGTCTATGTCAGGCATAGTGAAGGCGCCGCCCTTGACAGTGCTCTTATCGTGGGTCCTTAAAGCGGCAAAAAGGAAAAGAATTGCACTCTTTGGAGAAGTAGAAACAGCAGAGTTGCAGAAGTAGCAAATACGAGATTGAAAAGACGATGGAAAGCGACCACAGCTAATGACGCATGGATCCAACAACAAGTTGATAAAGTTTGTGTGAAGGAAATATGCCCTTTGGAAAAATGGACCTTTTACACTCACCCTTTATTAAGCCCCCATTCATACACATACTACAGAGTACATGCTTGTTCACATGGAACAAACAGCATTGTCATATTTTGTAAAATTTTGGTTCACACATGAACCGGGTCCGTTGTTGGCTTTTTTGGCCGAAAATGGTATTGTTTTTTTTTCACCCATGATTATGAGGGTAACCATACCCGAGCAGATAAAAGCTCAAAACGAGATATGTATTTTTTGTTCTCACCCATTGGTATGAGAGTTGCCTTACCGAGAAGCTCAAAATGGTTGTTGTGATGTGTGTGCTTGAGCGATGCATGTGTGAGGTGCATGTGAATGGGTTGGTTGCCACCCGAACTTCTATGTTCAAATCAGACTCAGTGGTTTCGCTGTGAGCGAGTCGGTTCAAAATGGACTTTGTGTCTAAGATAGTAGACATGCGCACACATGTTCGTTTGATGGACACTCCAATGTATCATTGAGGGGGAGTGTTGAGAGGTAGCGATAACGGTTGTGCAATGCTCCATTGATGGGTGAGTTGTGGAACACCTCGATTAAGAGGGGGCACGGTGTTGTGTGTATGTGGGAAAGTACCCTAGAGGTACAAGATACTGTGGTAAGATAAGAATGCCACATGTGATATTGAATGGTGTATGAGTGTTAACCAAAAGAGTGGAAAAGGAGTTGCTACATGGATGATGACATGTAAAGTGGGATAAGACTAGAAGGCCTATAGCATGTTGCTTAATCTATGTCTATCACCATGATCAATCCCATATTAGGATTGTTTAAAATGGGCGAGGGTAGTGATGACTATGTTGCCATAGTCCTCATGGGGTAAACTTTTTAACAATAATACAATGCATACATCTTCTACATGGTTAAGTTAATTCTTGCAACCTGTGTGGTTAGACATCTCATCAGATTTAAGTGAGAGGCAAGAGGCTCTCCCCTGTTTACCTTAAGTTCAAAGAATTGAATTAGAAGGCTAATCTTGGAGCTCTTAGCTTAAGTACCAAACAATATGGCCAACTCGTCCCAAGCTTCATTTGAAGTGCTTTTTCCATCTATATTGTTGAGAGGTAGCGATTGCGGTTGTGCAATGCTACATTGATATAAGAAATGGATGATGGGTGAGTTGTGGAACACCTCGATTAAGAGGGGGTGTTGAAAGATGTAATCGTGGTGTTGTGTGTATGTGGAAAAGCACCCTAGAGGTGCAAGATATTGTGGTGAGACAGGAATGCCACATGTAATATTGAATGGTGTGGGAGTGTTGAGACCAAAAGAGTGGAAAAGGAGTTGCCACATGGATGATGATGTGTAAAGTGGGATAAGGCTAGAAAGCCTATATCATTGTATGGTTCATTGTGAATGCAACAGAGCAATAGAAGAGATTAAGTGTTGAGTGTGCATTCTCTCTCTCTCTTGTCATGGAGTTTTTAGTGTGGTTAATTATGTTACTTAATCATTGTCTATCACCATGATCAATCCCATTTTAGGATTGTTAACATGGTATCAGAGCTTGGGTGGGCTCTTGGTCATGGGTGGTGAATATTTATGTATAGCTTTTCTTGGTTATGAGTTCTTTGATTAAGCATTATTTTCAGTTATTACGATTTTTTTTAAAATGCACACTCATATTATCATTTGGATTTGCACTTGTGAGGATTTGAGAGAAGATTTGCAACAAGGAGGTTGCGTATAAGCTGCCCAAGAAAGTTGCAAAATGGGATTTTTGTAACATGGAAAGCCTGCTCATTATCATGGAAGCTGAAAATGGAGATTTCAGCATTACGAAAGCTATGGAGTCTTCATCATCGTCAAGGAGAAGTTGCCAAGAAGAGATTTGTGAAGGTATTTTGGATTTTGCCTCATTAATTTTTTGGTTTGAGCATGGAAGAATGCTCAATGTAAAGAAGGGTTGCTGATTTATGGGATGAGTGAATCCCATGGCTCTTGCAAGTTGGCAAAGAGCATGTGTGGAGGTGAAAGGCTTGTCCAAGGAAGGAGCAAGCATTGTGGGCAAGAAAAGGAGCCCATGAACGTGCACATCAAATGGAGGGATGTGCTGATTTGCTTATGAAAGTGAGCAATGTTTGGTGGAAGCAAGAGGAAGCTTTCACAAGGTATATCATGTAAGATTTCTTGTGAGAAATCTTGCATAGAAGCACCCTTGGAAATGGATGCATGCAAAGAAAGGCATGCATATTGGAGCTCAATGGTGAGATCATGTGGCCATGTTGATGGCTATGGAGAAACCTCTACTTGGAGGTTCAAGGAGGCAAAGATCAAAAGCATGCAGTGTAGAGCTCATGTGGAGAGCTCATAATGGTCACATCGGCAATTGCAAGAAACTTGGAAGAAAAGGCTACCTACAAGATAGCATGCATTTTGCAGTTTGTGTGGAGAAGCTCATAATAGAAGAAGAGGTCTTGGCTGAAAGGGAACAAGTAAGGCGAAGCTTTAGCAGCAACTGCTAAACTGGAGCAGCACCAAGATTGATCCAAGGAGTCTATGTGTAACCCATGTGAAGAGAAGCAAACAGTCAGCAAAGCAGCGAATAGCAACAGTTACAAAAGTTTGTTTATAGCACATAAACAAGACGTATGATGAGTAAACTGGCGGCACAGCAGTCATTGTAGTGTATAGGAGAAGAATCTGTAGCGAAGAAGAGCAAACGATCTCTTCTGTGATAACACACCACCTGCTTGCTCACAACCAAAGTGAAGCGCAGAAGGTAGTGTTGGCGAAGGAAGTTGTGGAGAAGGCAAGGTAAAGCCTAGCAATTGAAGGTCGCCATGGGAGCTACAGAGCAGCCATGGAGAAGACGAGCCAGTGGTCCCCGATGGCAGCGAACTGACGTACCTGAAGTGCAAAAAAAGCTCGCGCATTTACGGGGTGCAGCTTTTCAATATATATATATATATATATATATATATATCATTTCTTAATAAGGTAATTAAGGGTTGATTCACACGCCTACTTCACATGGCCTTGAAGATTTTTTTCAATTCCTACCACACACATACTCTTAAGAGGTTGATCACATGGTGTCAAAATGGAATGCTATTGTGAGGATGCAATCACATGCGGGTCCTCTGGCCTGGTTGCGACCAAAATGGTTTGTATAATTTTTATTTTTCACCCACAATTGATGATGGGCAATCGTCCCGGAGCTTACATGCTCAAAACAAAAATTTTGTAATCACCCATTGGTATGAGGGTCGCCCTGCTCCGAGCTCACCTAGAAGCTCGAAATGGTTGTTGCGTGATGTGTGCATGAGTGATGCATGTGTGAGGTGCATGCGCATGGGTTGGTTCCCACCCGAACTTCCATGTTCAAATCGGCGGACTCAGTGGTTGTGCTGTGAGCGAGTCGGCTCAAAATGGACTAGGTGTCTAAGATGGTAGATACGTGCACACATGATTGGTTGATGGACACTCCAATGTATCATTGAGGGGGAGTGTTGAGAGGTAGCGATTGCGGTTGTGCAATACTACATTGATATGGGTGATGGATGATGGGTGAGTTGTGGAACACCTCGATTAAGAGGGGGTGTTGAAAGATATAATCGTTGTGTTGTGTGTATGTGGAAAAGCACCCTAGAGGTGCAAGATATTGTGGTGAGATAGGAATGCCACATGTAATATTGAATGGTGTGTGAGTGTTGACCAAAAAAGTGGAAAAAGAGTTGCCACATGGATGATGATGTGTAAAGTGGGATAAGGCTAGAAAGCCTATATCATTGTATTGTTCATTGTGAATGCAATAGAGCAATAGAAGAGATCAAGTGTTGAGTGTGCATTCTCTCTCTCTCTCTCTCTCTCTTAGTGTGGTTTAATCCACCTTAATTATGTTGCTTAATCTATGTCTTTCACCATGATCAATCTCATATTAGGATTGTTAACATATATGATGGGTAAACTGATCACTTAAGCCCAATGCTATGATGGCAAGAGCTTTTTCATCTTTGTTAACCCAAAATGCTTCTCCCTCCCTTGTGGTATGCCTTTTTTCCTTCCCATTCTCAATACTCCATAATCCCTTTTTCATTAATGTAAATTTGATCTTGTTCTGCCATGTATGAAAGCTTCTTCCTTTAAATTTATCTATCTTGGTGGCCATCAGGGAAGGTCTTACATCAGAGATCCAATGTCTAGTTCCTTTACAAGGAAATAAATGATTAATGCCAAAATTAATCTCAAATGATTTAAGTAATGAGCCCTTCCAAAACTAGATATGTATGAGAATAAACATGGAACAAGAGCTGATTCTAATAGCTGATTCAAACATGCTGATTTAGATAGTTGATTCAAACAAGCTGATTTAGACAGTTGATTCAAACAAGCTGATTTAGATAGTTGATCCAAACAAGCTGATTCAAACAAGCTGATTTAGACAGTTGATTCAAACAAGCTGACTTTGATAGTTGATTTAGAGAGCTGACTCAGACAAATTGACTCAGGTAGTTGACTTAGGTAGCTAACTCAGGCAAGTTGACTTTGAAATCTGACTTAGGTAGTTTGACTCAGATAGCTGACTCCAAAATTTGACTTAGGTAGCTCACGTAGGTAGTTGACTCTGACATCTGACTATGCATTCGGACTCTATCATCTTATTTAGAGAAAGTAAACCTTCCCATAAAAGTGAACCTGGCCAAAAAAGTAAACCCGACCAAAAAGTAAACCCGACCAAAAAAGTAAATCTGACTAGAAAGTAGGTGTCAGCAATCAGGTTGTTGGTTGTCATTCAGCAGGTCATGAATTGTTAGCACAGCAAGTTGTTAACTATCAGCACAAGTTCTCTAATTGTCAGCAAAGTAAGTCATGAATTGTCAGCAGAGTAGAGCAGGTTGTCTGACCGCCGTCAGCAGTAGGTTTGTTAGATAATTCCACATTTGGATTGTAACTTGATGCTGATGCTAATATGCTTGACCTTAGATGTTGACTGAAGTAGTAGCAGTACACTGATCAGAAGATAAAGTGGCACGCGGAGTTGACATGACAAGGTGGTGCGCGGAGTTGGCTGCAAGATGGAAAGATAGTCCGCAGTTGTAGGACACGTGGTCTCTACGTGGTTGTAGTACAGTGCTGATGTAGTTGATGATGAGGAAGCCAGTGTGCTCCATGAAATGTTGTGTAGTAGCAAATACAGATAGAACATGTTGCGGGAGATTATCGAGGAAGAGCAGCAATGATTGTGGTTGGCAAGCAGGCAAAAGAACTTGACATAGTTCATCAGTATAGGCAGTCACACTGCAGTAGGTTGCAGGAGACTAAAGCGAGTAGTGATGCGCAACTCTAGTCGGTAGTAGGCGGAAGAAAGAATGAATAACAAGGCTCTGATACCATTTTGGACTTCATGATGATGGATCATGTACAAGGATCAACATAGTGGACTAATCCTAAGCATGCAAGTAAAATAATCAATAGATAAACAACATTATGATATAGAGAACATGAGCTTATTCTTCCATTAGATCTTTTCTCTTAAATAGGTACAAATACACAATTGATTACATTAGTGATGAGGTCAGGAATCCACCTCCAAATCATCGCCACCTTCTCCTTGTTGATTCTAGCTTGTCAATCGGCTACATTCTCTCCTCCGTGATCTCTCACCTACCAGATTTCTTACGAGTTGTTTTCACCTTGTTTTCACCTATTTTAATAGTTTATTTCTTGGTGATTATAGATTTGACCTTTAAACATATTTCCCCTAAGGTTATGCTTCGTATATTATCCCTCATCCCCATGTACTCATCAATTTTATCCAATAGCCACATGAGTGGAACTATGTAGCACGCATGATCTTGAACTACTTGCAATTATGCATGCCTTAAAAATATGGAGACATTACTTCCTTGGACAAAGGTTACTTTTGTGACTGATCATAAGAGCTTGAAGTAGATCTTCACATAAGATATCCTCAACATGGGACATAGAAGATGGATGTAGACAATCCAAGAGTCTGATTTCAAAATAAAATATAGAGAAGATGCACTCAATAGAAAGGCTTTATTGCTTGCCATTTTAAAAATATGGAGATATTACTTACTTGGACATAGGTTTACTTTAGTGACTGATCATAAGAGCTTGAAGTAGATCTTCACACAAAATGTCCTCAACATGTGACAAAGAAGATGGATGTAGACAATCCAAGAGTTTGATTTTGCAATAAAATATAGAGCAGGTAAAGATAATGCCAGCCAACAGATGCACTTAGTAGAAAGGCTTCATTGCTTGCCATTTTAATGATTTTTAATCCTTTATCTAAAGAGATTAAGGCAAAGATCATTCACGATAGATTTTTCATACCCATTAATGGCCTTTGTTTTTAAAGAAAGGAATAGGACCACCCATGAAATAAAGAAGGTCAAAGGTTACAAAAGCAAGAATGGGAATTTATACTTTAATAACCGCTTATGCATACCCAGAAATGAGAAATTAAAAAGGAAGATCATGAGTGAAGCCCATGACAGCCCAATTACAGGACACCTAGGTTATGCATACCCTAAAATGAAAAATTAAAAAGGAAGATCATGAGTGAAGCCCATGACAGCCTAATTACAAGGCACCTAGGTTATGTAAAAACCTATATATCTATAAAGAAAAGCTTTTGCTGTTCGCTAATGCCTAGTCTACTACATGATTAAAGCTGAGAGGGTAAAGATGCTAGGGAAATTGAATTTTGTTAGATATCCCCCTAGATGAAATAGAAGTGTATTTATTAGTATGGACTTTATCATGGGATTATCTTTTGTTAACTTAAGATATGATTCTATCTTAGAAATTATGGACAAATTAACTAAGGTAACCCATTTGATACCAATTAAGAAAACCTATACCATGGTGGATGTTTCCAAAGTCTTCTTGAAGTAAGTATTTAGGTTACATAGGTTGCCCATAAGGATAGTAAGTGATAGGGATACAAAATTTATATCTAGATTTTGGGTAGTGCTCTTTGAGGTAGTTGGCACTTCTCTTGACCTTAGTACTACTTATCATTCAGAGATTGATGGTAAAACATAAAGAGTAAATCAGGTGATAGAAGACATCCTTTAAGCCTATTGTGAACATGAACCTTAACGATAAATAAATTATCTACACTTGGTTGAGTTTTCCTACAGAACATGCCTTACCATCGAAGCATTGGGATGAGTCCATTTAAAGCCTTATATGGACAAGATTCCCTCACTTTGCTAAACTAGGTAGACCCTATGATTAGATTAGAGATGTCGAAGAAGATGTTAGATGACATGGACCAATAGGTGTAAAAGATCAAGAGGGATATTAAAGCAGAGTAAGAAATAATATGCAGATCTAAAGAGGTCCAACAATGAGTTTGAAGAAGGGGATATAGTGTTCATTTGAGTTTGACCCTAGAGAAGCTTAATTTCCTTAGGCAAGAACAAGAAACTATCACCAAGATATTGTAGGCCATATGTAATCACAAGGAAGATTGGGGAACACCCTTATGACCTATTGCTTCCCCTATATCTACGCATTCAAAATGTGTTTCATGTTAGCTTACTCAAGAAGTATGTATCTAGGCTTGAACATGTATTAAACGATGCGAAAGTGGTATTTCTAACTCAAGGTCAAGTGGAGATTGAACCTAAGACTATTTTAGATGTTAGGAGAAAAGCCACTTTGGAACAAAGTCTTGCACGAGTGTCTAGTCAAGTGGAGTTTTTACTCCATCCCCATTGAAGATTGGACTTAGGAAAAGGAAGAAGATCCACTAAAAGACTATCCCTATTTTACGATTTGAAGACATCTTAGATCGAGAGAATGTATGATACCTCCATGTTATTGAAGGATATTTTTGAAAATAAATGTGGGAAATCTTGTAGGAAAATATATAATTTAGTTAGCTTCTAAATTTATAGGTAAGGATCTTAGAAAATTAATTAGACCCTTGAAAATGTGCACATGCACATTAACACTAAAAAATTAGATTAGTATTGTAAGGTTGGAACATAGGCTTAAAATATTGTAAAAATAAAAAATAATATTAGGAATAATAAAATTTCATTAGGTCTTAGCATAGGAGTATGCAAAAATAATGTGAATACGTGTGTAGTAGGTGCACATGTCTATTAAGCGGAAAACTATGGTTTAGAAGGGTATTTTATTCAAGTGTAAGGTTGAATTCTTTTTAAGATCTAAAATGATTAATATTTGAGCGTATGAGGGCCACAAGTCATAAAAAGAGTACTTTGTGGGAAATAAGGTGGAAAGAGTAGAGTCGAGGACAACCAACCCCCCAAAGGAAAGTGGAAAGAGTAGAGTGACCGTGGACTTCTAGCCCAAAGGAAGAAAGAGTGGACACATAAATTTCCCAAAAATTAAGGAGTGGTAAGGCTAAGGTACAAAAATAAGTCAAAAATAGGGGGAAAAAGAAAAGGGTGTGAAGTAAAGCCATTCAGGCTCACCTAGGGGGGGGGGAGGGGGGGAGGCGAGGGGAAGTCAAAAATAAGTTGAAAATAGGGGGAAAAGGAAAAGGGTGTGAAGTAAAGCCATTCAAACTCATCTAGGGCCCGTACCTTGGCCAATTGGTATAAATAGAGGGGGAGGGAGTGCTTTTTTCTCCACACCTATTTCTGCATAGATTCCAAGTCTTTTTAATAAAAAAATTAGTATCATACTTACATCTAAGCCTATTTATCCATACCTAGTAGTTTGTACAAGTCCTTTTTGTGTCACATCCAAGTACTATAGTACTTCTGAGCATTGAAAGGAGCATCAATTAGGTTTTTCTTTGGGAGATTGGGAGAGCTGTAGTACTTTTTCGCAACATATTTAAACCCCAAATATCTCAAGTTAATTAAAGGTATTTATATCATTTACCAATTTCGTAAATTTTATGCTTTATTTATTGTTCACAACTGAAATTCAATATGATAATGTAAACCTTAGCATAAGTTTATTCAGGATTCAAATCTTTGCAAACTTTATTTATTGTTTACAATTGAAATTCAACATGATAATGTAAACCGTAGCATAAGTTTATTTATGATTCAAATCTTTGCACATAGTTCCCAAGTACAGAAAGTAAAATCAACCTTAGTGTATACCTTTGGTAAAATATGCATTAGATGAACCATATCATATGCTTTTTTGTTGATCCTTGATTAGCATAATAATTTAGTCAAAATTTAGAGAGAGAATATGGACTTTTATATCAATTTATGTGAGAATTTAATCTAGATGACCTGACCATATATAATCATGTGAACCCAATATCTAAGCATAATATGCATAATTATTAGAGTCAAACAAGCATAGTTAGATTTTTCTAGTGAGAGAAAGTCAAGTATAAGTCTAGTTTCTAGAGAGGGGGTGTGTGTGATAAAATACCTAGTTTTAGATGTAAATGAGAAATAGGATGTCTAGAATAGTTTTACTGGACCTAAATAACTTAAGATAGAAGCCACATAGATTTTTTGTTCATAGGATCATTGAGAAGTTTATTTTGAAGTCATTGGAGAGAGAGAAAGTACCTAAGATGATATGGTTGCATGTGAATTAGGTGCATAAATCTACTAGAATAAGAATAAGTCAAAGAAATAAGGTCTACCAATACATAGAAAGGTTGGCTAATAGTTAATTCTAGAGATAAAATAGCCTAGATGCATGTAAAATAGCCTAGATGCATGTAAAACAGTAAATGTGGATGCTGAAAGATTAAATTAAGTAAAGACTAAGTTTATATAATCTATATGAATTAATGTGGCATTTATTTCTGAGAGATAAGAAATAAAATTAGAGAGAGAAAGTGATTATAGAGTGTAAAAATTACCATACAAACATAAGATTTGATACATAGCTAGGATAAGAATAAAAGAGGTTATAATTTAAATGGTTAAAAAGTAATCTAGAGAGAGAAGGTAGAGAAGATAGAGAAAATTGCTTCTTGTGCTTTGAAAGTATGGAAGGACTAAGAAGGGTTTGGATATAATAGAATTGATTTATTGACTTATGTATGGACATAGATTTAATTTAGTAACCATGATTCTTATGATGCCATTTGACTTTAGAGTGAATAAGGTTTCTAGTGAAATAATATTGAGCATCTATGATTGGGTACTAAGTAGTTAAGATTGATATCATTTAACCTTAGATTGATTAAGGTTTCTAGTGAGATAAGATTGAGAATCTATGATTGGGTACTAAGTAGTTAAGATTGAGAATCTACAATTGTGTATCAATTAATTGATCTAAGAATCAAAGAGAAGATTGTATAAATTACAATGATATCTAATGAGATTTATTTTTCTTAGATTAAGATTCATGGAAATTTTTAGACCTTAGAAATGAGTAAGAGAACTAAGAAAAATATGGAATTTCCTGAGACCAAGTTCTTAGGCAAGTCAAACCATATGAATGAGGTACTTAATGAGAATCCAAGAATGGATCCTGCAATAGTTCCTAATGCAAGAAGGGATTAGCATGTTGAGAATGTTCTCTGTGAATGCATTATTTTCATGTATCGATTTCTAAAATGGTTATATTGTTAGATTGATGAGTGGTAAGGGGTGTGAGCCCCACACTAGAAAATGTGGATCTTGTGGAGGTATCACACGAGATATTGTTCCATATGAGCTACACTTGAGATGTGTGACGGCGGGTTGAACATGACCTTGATCCCTCAAGGTCAAGCGTGGGTGAGATTTCGATATGTTTAGAGGAGGAATGGGGTAGGCAATCTCTATAGAAAAGGTGGGGAGTATCGTACCATGGCGAGGGATCAACCCCCCTTGAAACACATCCAAACACATCCAACAAGAGATTACTTGGTGAACCGCAAATGTCGTGAGGATCTTTCTAATGGTCGAGCTCGTAACCTTTGAGGTCTCCAAGCTCTACAACTCCTTGAGAAGCACTTCCACCGTGTCTACCACCCCATGAATGTTGTCACATCGCTGCATTGCACTACATGTACTCGTCCCTCCTCTCACCTCACATCACTCACACACTCACTAGCATGCATTAGAGAGAGAGATTAGCAAGAGCAAGACTCTATTGCACAATGGGAGAGTTTTTTGTATTATGAGAGATATTCACTTATATACATAGCCACCATAAGTGTTCACACTCACTTAAACTGTGGGCGACTGGGCACTTTAGGCTCATAAGAGGCCTAATGCTATTACAATGACTGCTCATAAGAGGCCTAATGCTATTACAATGACTGCTCTCATAATATATCCATGAAGTACATCACTTGGGACTTCATCCTAACTTACTACCACATGCTCTTAAAGTGGAAATTGCCATAAGTACTACATAGAACCATTGAGGGTGCCCGTCCAAGTTGTAGATTTGGACACCATTGCTTCATATCTTGAATGTATGACCTTTTGGTATATCTAACTTGACTCTTTGATATAAGATAATGATAGTAGCTCTTGTTAATCCTAAGAGTGGGTTAACATTCCCTCCTTCCTGATACGCCGATGGCGTCCTCGTGATCGCGTTGAAGACTTTTGTGTGGGGAGAATTGGTAAACTTTGCTGATGGCTATTAATGTTGAATAACGTTCAATGGTCGTTTTCCTCTGGAAGGAATAAGAAAGGCTAGTTAGTAAATGAAAAGGTTAGAGGTTAGCAAAAAAATTTAATGGGGTGAGGGGGTTTTTGCGAGTGATTGCATTTTTATATTATTGTGAGCTCTTTTATTTATTTTTTTGGAGTGTTTTTTTTGCTATTATTTTTTGCTCACTTGTTTTTTGGCAATCATAAGCAGAGTTACATGTGATTTGTGTTAGTGGTGGGGAAACTAAGAGATGTTAATAATGTGGGGAAGGAGAGAAGGAAGGATCCGAAGGAACGTAGATAAAATCTTTAGAACGAGATTGTGTTTCTCAGTTTCTCATCTGATTCATTGAAGCAACCTTCATCCCTTGAAGAATTTGGCTTTCGATGATGTCCCTTTTGTGGTAGGATTCTTATCAAATCTTGTTGAGTAGGACCTATTCCTGCCATGTGATGGTTATGCTTTTATGTATATTTAAGTTCTCTTATAAAGCAAATATACATGAAGTACAAGAATTGAGTCACATAGACTCTTATTGAGCTGCACTTGTTGAAGTAGCCGCTTATTGGCGAGGCATGAAAGAATTACGTCAACATGTGAGTCTTAGATAGATATCTTTACAAAGGATTAGATATCATTGTGTTATGAAGAATTTATCTTCGTTTGGAGAGGTTTGCAATTTGAAGGAATGTTCCAGGTGATGGGTTGTACCATTGACCACCCAGGCTTTCGCCCAACATGGCCCTCCCATCTAGAGATGTACCTGGAAGGTTGTCAATGATGAGTGTCTAGTGCATATGTTCTCCACTGCATCAGTATAGATATGTACTCATGGAACAGTTGCTACATTAACTTAGCTAAAAGAATAGTAAGCTATAAGCTTAACAATAATGTAATGGATATTGAAGAGAGTTTCTTGTGATATTTTCCATTTTGAGGTAGGCCATCCATCTTTGATTTTCATTACAAATCGGTGGGGGCTGATGCTTTTGGTACTGAGGTTTCTTTCTTTGGGCAGACTTAGGGGACTTTTTGATGCACTTGGGAATCCAAGATTTGGTATTTCCTTGGTAGTACCGTTGTGCTTGCAGTAAATTTTTTGGTACCCACACTTGTTGAGATGTTGGAGTTCTTTGAGGAACTCGCATAGGTTCTTGTGGACGGTGTTGTGGAGTACTTTTATTTTTCCTTGGCCTCTGAGTGCTGCGTTGAGGAAGAGGCTTTGATGATCAAGACACCCAAATTGGTTGGTGCCTTAGTAGCCATGGGCTACAAGTAGCTGCTTTTCCACCCACATTTTGATACCATTAAGATATCTTGATTTTGGTTGTCTTGGTGGAGTTTTCTTTTTGGATGAAGTGGAAGGTTTTGGGCGCTCCTTCACATTGGTTGGCATTGAGGTTGCGGTTTTGAGACTCATGGACATTGTTGTCGATAAGGCTCGAGTCTCGTGCGGAGTGGCTATTGATGATGAGGCTTTTGAGCATGCAGTCGTCTCCTTTATTGAGGTTGGTCAATGAAGAGGCGTTGGTTCTGGAGTTTTTTTCTTGAGTTTCTTCTTAGAGATAGATGGTTGCATTGGGGAACTTCTTCAGGAATATATGTGGACTGCGAGGTTGTGGCATTGGACTTTGCTGGGCGAGGATGGAGTTGAGGGGTTAGATGCTTTATCAAAGTCGGTCATTGATGCAGATGGTAGGTCATTATGTAGAGGGGCTTCCATGGAAGAGGCTTGTAACATTTTGCATTCAGCATCATAGAAATCCATTAGGGTTGGATACTCTTCCTGGCAGTATGGTATTGTAAACTTTGTGTCGTTCACCATCATGATGACCTATCGCTAGCAAAGCACAGTGGTGCTTGGGCAGCAATAGTCCACTTATGCCCTAAGATCAAATCTGCTTCCAACACATACTCAACCACAAAAAAATTACAAGTAAGGGGGTTAGTTTCAATATACATTGTATGTTCAAAGTACCCAAAACATGGCATGTTCAAGTCTTGTGTGAATGGAATTCTATTAAGATGAGTCGTGAGTGTTGGTTGACCTAACAAATCTCATAACTTAAGGGTCATGAGATTGTGCTCTCGTGTGTTCGATAAAGCTGTGCTTGAATTGTGGTGAGTTTAGTGGAAGGTTATAATCCAACCATAATTCTTGGGATATTCTCACTAAGATATGTTGGAAGTTCTAGCTCCTCTAAGATTTCTTTCTCTCGTAATAGCAATTTCACAATGCCTGAACAGTGTTCAAAGTGACTATTTACGTGGATTCATCAATTATTTACAATGAGTTACTTACCCAAGTTCCACCAAGGATGACATCATACTCAAGGGAATCTGGGGTAACATGGAATCTAAATTCCACATTTCTATCGATTGTTTGAGTAGTATAGCTAAAGTAACCTGGAACTTCAATGTTTTGTCCATTGGCATTATGAGGTTCAACCACAAATGGTGATCCTGTATGACACTCAACAATGCTAAGCATGCTCTCTTGAGCATGCTTTTTACATTCTGCATATGTCATATGATCATGATTTTCAGTTTGGGGTGGTAGGGTAGGTTTTAGTTTCTTGATTAGTCTGTGAGGTGCACTAAGTGACAAATCAGAACTTGTTTCATCCTCACTAAGTGACGTACTAGAACTTGTTTTGTCTTATGACTTTCCTTGGTTCATCAGGTTTTCATTATGTTTGCCCATGCGACGAGAACAAACTTTCTTTTTGGTTTATTTGTTCTCTGTCTTACCTGTGGGTTTTGTAGTTTGAGTGGTAGCCTTTGAGGTGGATGCTTCTGCATCATGTGTAGCTTTTGGCTCTTGTGGAGTCAGATCCTCCACAGGCTCCTTTTCTCTTTCCTTCATAAATCAACTTTGGTTTTGATAGTTTGTTACCCCTTGTTTTTCTTAGGTTTAGAAGGTTTTGTTTCCTCTTTAAAACACGCTGTTCTACCCATTTAGAAGTGTTTTCTTTTGCATTCTTTATGACTGTTTCTTGTGCCTTAGTTTGTAAACATGTAAGTACGTGCATTCAAGGGTACCGTGGATAATTTCCCATTTTGTACACTCAAGATGTTAAGAGTTCTATTCTGTGAGATAGGTTGCATTGAAGCAACTCGCCTTGGGCAATCTTAGAATATGTGACCGATGCCACATCGTTAACATATGGGTTACAAAGTGTTAGTGACTGTGGGTATGGAGGTATTCCAAACTGCGCATTTTGCCACTTTGTGTGGTCATTTTTGACACCGACTCAAAGAGCTCAAAGATCAGCCTTCTTATGCAATTTTACAAGCTCGACAAGAGGGACACCGAGACCATGGCACAACACATCAGCAAATTCAAAGCTATCAAGCAACAACTTAGTGCATTAAATAAAGTCATGAGGAAGATGAATCTATTGCAGTATTGTTAAAAAGTGTTGATAAAGAACCTTATGATGAATCACTTGTTGCTACACTTAAAAACGTGCCCAACACTAAAATTCAAGATGTCTACTTGAACATGAATAAAAATTCAAGGATAAAGAACCATTCAAATCACATTCAAGTGAGCAAGCACTATATAGGATGGGAGATTTTAAAAGACAAATCAATCAACATATCAACTTCCAAGATGTAATCATTGTGATGGCAAGCTTGGTCACATCTTTGCAAATTGTTGTTTTAAAAATAAACCAAAAAGAATTTGTAGTTCTTGTGGAAGGATTGGGCACTTGGAAGAACATTATTACTCCAAACAGAATCAAGAACAACCATGTGGAAGATGGTCACTTTATGGCAGAAAATGATGCCTCTAGCTCCAAAAATCTTCTCTAAAAACATTGTATGTCCTACCCTCTGGCACACCGATAATGTAGCCAAGGTAGAAGAAATAGTAAAAATTTGTAACCCTACTCTTAGAAGAGACCTCTAGACCTCAAAGATAGGTCAAGTCTCTATCGAGGGGAGGACATCACTCTTAGAGATGACCTCTAGGCCTCCAAGATAGGTCAAGTCACCATCAAGGGGGGGTGTTGAGATTTGAGTTGACATGTGAGCTAGAGAGAGAAGTGGAGACTTATCCCACATTGATGTACAAGCCCAAGAGTGACCTCCTCATATAAAAGGGAACCAAGCAATGAAATATGAAGCAAGCTCTACAAGTCTCAATCTTGTAACCTAATTGTGCTTGAGTCTTAAGCTTAGTTAGCATAATCTTTTCATCATCATTATGTTGTTAATTAGGTTGCACCCACCATAAGATTAATCATAATAATTAGGGTTAAGCTAGCCATCCATGGTGAGGGTTCATCCTTTTGATATATATATATATATACATACATATATATATATATATACATATATATATATATACATACATACATACATACATATATATATATATATATATATATATATATATATATATATATATACATACATACATACATACATACATACATACATACATACATATATACATATACATATACATATACATATACATACATACATATATATATATATATATATATATATATATATATGTATATATAAAATTTTTTGGTGGGGAACCTCGTTGTAGAGTGGATGGCATAAGATTCAATGAATCAATTCACTTTTATTGTATTGAGTAAAACCCACACATTTGTCTCTCCATGGTGACTAGTCAGAGATGGTGGTGGCTAAGAGACTGTTCCCACAAGAGTAGTTGAGAAAATCTCTCAGGTTGCGCTAGCAAACCCCTATATTACAACTTCTTAGTGCACTATTCCCACACTAGGTTAGTGAAAAGAACTTCGTTGGAGATATAGCAGGTTGACCAATCACCATAGCTTGGACTCAACACACACAAGAAAAAACACTTGACACAACTAGAATACATGGGAAATGGAAAATGTAAAAAATCAAAAGGGACTAAGAGCCCCATCCCTCGTGGTGGTGACCGTAGCATGATGGGAATTTAGGAAAATAGAATTTAGATTACCTGTTCCCCGCCATGCTAGAAAATAGGCACGCCAAGTTTCTTCCGGTGGAGCAATCACAGTTTAAACCTTTCACAAACGTTTACCAACTACAGTAAAAACCTTCAAACTGGCGGCTTGGGCTTGAAATTGGCCGGAAAGCCCATAGAAGTAAGGAAATCGGAGGTATTTGTACAGCTTGGAGGACAACGAACTTTGTGGCGAAATACCCGACGTTGATTTTAATTTATTGTGGTGTACCAATTTTATAGCGCCCCACTCACACTATAGGCGCTGTAAAAATGCATGGGACGGGGCTCTAATTTGACATAGTCAGTCACCATGGGGGCCCGAGTGTGAAACCAAATTCCAATTCACGGCGTCCCCTCTCAACAAAGCTCTTTATTACCATACGACTCCTATTTCAATATTCAACCAGCAGGATTCAACGTAGTGTCGAAATCGTAACCAGCAGTAACACTCGCCACACAACAATCATGGTATTCTGTTTTTTCAAAACTTCTGGTCTGATAATCTCCTAATTAAACATCTAATTATGGTTTTTTTTGGGTTTGTTTTGCTTGCTAACATGCTTTGTTGTTGATTCATGTTTGCAGAGGAGAAAGGGGAGTCAGCTCCCTTGCTGGACAGCAATGAGAAGGGCAATATGTCCATGGAAGTGCTCCCTATGCACTCTTTAAGATTGCAATTGAGTTTTTGCTTGATTAGTACTTTGAAACTATAGCTTATTCACTGTAACTGCTTCATTAATACCGCCTCATCTATCGCCTTGTAAAGGAAGACCCATTATCTCTAACACGAATCTCTATCGGATCTGTAGGAGCGTTTGGGCTTGCTTTTTCAGCCTTCTTTGGCATTGCTGCCAATCTGGTGATTTATTTGGTCCAAGTTTGGGGGGAGACCAATGCTGCGACAGCCAACGGTGTAACGAATCTCATGCACACCACATTCATCTGCTCTTTCGTAGCAGCTTTCAATTACATGGGGCGCTTGTGGGGCTTTGTAGCCTTTGAGATCATCTCAGTGTTGGTAATTGCTCTGTGCGAAGTCAAATTAAGCTGGAATTGAGATAATTAGCATTTAATTCCAAGTCGGCACTTCATGCAAACTTCAAGATAGTCACACCACTTACACACCCAAGATGAAATTGCCTTACACACCCAAGCTGGAATTGAGATAATTAGCATTTAATTCCAAGTCGGCACTTCATGCAAACTTCAAGATAGTCACACCACTTACACACCCAAGATGAAATTGCCTTTTTCACAGATTTAGCTGTCTTTAAACTAATCTTTTAATGAAACCATAGTATCACTGATCATAATCCTCCAAAATATCCGGTTGAATTCTAATTTTCAATCATTCCTTCGTCGGTGTACCTATGGCATCATTGCTAACCAGAACGCTCACCACCTGTTCACTCAGGGGTCTTTTCAATAGTTCCTAGCTCATATTACCCGGTAATATAATCTCATAAGAAAATCCAGATGGACTCTCCGTTGAAGATTAGCAAGATCAACCAACAGATCCATATAAAAGAGCCATGGACTCATCCGTTGAGGACCAGCAAGGTCAATCAACCAGATCCATGCCCGAGTTCAGAAAACAACTCTAACACCTTATTCCATTTTCTTCCTCGGCGCATGCGTGGGTATCTTCGGCGACCCAGAACCCAAGCACCGTATGGTCAGCACCCTTTAGGATCCTTCACAGGTCACCTAGCGCTTCACTCATAGGCCGCTTCGTTGGTCTCTCATCTACCATACCAGAAGCTCACCATTTAAATCGAACCAAGGCTGGTCAAGACCTCGACCGATCTTGTTACGCGAGACGTCCTCCATTAACTCTCCGTTAGCTGTTGCAACTTTATCACTTAGGTCTTCACGACCTCATTCACAAGATGGTCAAAATGCTTCCCCGACATTCTTGACATAAGACAGGTCATAAATACAATTTCTAATGAACTCTCATCTTTTAACATCGTTCCACTTCATTTTTCGTTATTCCACATTCTTCTAAATCAATTCACTTTGCTTAATCCACATCCAATCATATGTATTCTCATCATCCTTTATCCATTCTCAACGAATCACATTATATTACATTCCATCACATCTCATCCCTATCCACATCTATCCTCATTACATCTCATCCATTCTCATCTACCCATATCCACATCACATCACATCACATCTATTCACATCATTATGCATAAGAATTAATTATGTATCAATTTCTTAAAAATTTTACCATAGCATCACTCTGCTATTACTAATAATTTTTAATATTTTTGAAAAGAATAAACTTAGTAATACAATTATGATAGTATAAATTTATGGATTTAAATCATAAGATTATCATAATTTTAGAAGCATAAAAGTATAAAAAGCCACTTTCTTAACCTCTAGCTTCACAAGCCTAGAGTTTGATTTGTGAATTGAGAATTTATCAATGAGAAGCATCATTTGAATAGAGAATTGGTCATAGGAATGACCATTCTTTTGTGGAGAGGGAGATATACATAAAAAGCATCCTAATTAAGCATAAATGTAAACTTTTCTTAATTATTCATTACAACCTTAAGAAAATCTTGATTTGCATTATAAACAATTAATTTAGAAACTTCTCAAGCTTGAAAGGAATCTAAATTAAGTGTTTATAATGCAAATAAAGCTTTTCTTAAGAGTTGTAATGAATAATTAAGAAAAGTTTACATTTATGCTTAATTAGGATGCTTTTTATGTTTATCTCTCTCTCCCCAAAAGAATGGTCATTTTTGTGACCAATTCTCTATTCAAATGATGCTTCTCATTGATAAATTCTCAATTTCACAAATCAAACTCTAGGCTTGTGAAGCTAGAGGTTAAGAAAGTGGCTTTTTATACTTTTATGCTTCTAAAATGATGATAATCTTATGATTTAAATCCATAAATTGGATTTAAGTTTAAAAGATAGTTATACTATCCTAATTGTATTAGTAAGTTTATTCTTTTCAAAAATATTAAAAATTATTAGTAATAGCAGCAGAGCTATGGTAAAATTTTTAAGAAATTGATACATAATTCATTCTTATGCATAACATGAAAAGAGGACTTCCTACCATATTCTAGGATTGGTCATCCTATGCTAAAAGAATGTTTTTCATCACATTCAATGGAAAACTAATTTTTAAGGTTTATGCATAATTAAATAATTAAGAAAAGATAAAATTATGGTAATTTTATTTAAAAGATAAAAGAGAAATTCCCATGACATTTGGAATTCAATCATTTAAATAGTAAAAGTGAAATTCTTAGCATATTGAATTAATGGTTATTTTTATTAAAATTCCAAGAGAAATTTTAGATAAATTTTTTTGATGATAAAAGAGGAATTCCCATGACATTTGGAATTCAATCATTTAAATAGTAAAAGTGGAATTCTTGGCATATTGAATAAATGGTTAATTTTTTTAAGAAAAGAGAAATTTTAGATAAATTAATTTGATGATAAAAGAGGAATTCCCATGACATTTGGAATTCAATCATTTAAATAGTAAAAGTGGAGTTCTTGGCATATTGCATTAATGGATATTTTTATTAAAATTTAAAGAGGAATTTTATATAAATTTATTTGATGATAAAAGAGGAATTCCCATGACATTTGGGATTCAATCATTTAAACAGTAAAAGTGGAATTCTTGGCATATTGAATTAATGGATATTTTTATTAAAGAAAAGAGAAATTTTAGATAAATTTATTTGATGATAAAAGAAGAATTCCCATGACATTTAGAATTCAATCAATTAAATGTAAAAAGAGGAATCACCATGATATTTGAGATCCAAGAAATTAAATGGAAAAAAGAGAAATTTTTAGCATAATTCAAATTATGAGTATTTATCAAAAGTGGAATTTTGAGCATTATTGGGAAATATGGGACAATTGATTTTTTTAAATCCCATGAATCTATTACTAAAAAAGAACAATATTGAATATATTTCACTTGAGAGAATTGAGAAAGAATATGACAAATATCCGTTGAGAAAAAAAACCTTTACCTAGACCAAGCAATTGGCAGAAATTTAGAAAAGTCCCATCGGTATATGAAAAATAGAAAATGTTACTAAATATGAATACATATGAATAAGATGTGAATGCGATGTGAATAATATGTGAATTTGATGTGATAAGATGTGAATAGATGTGGTGTGATGAAAATGAATGTGGATGGGATGTGAGGTGGTGTAAATGGATGTGGATGTGATAAGATGTGATGGGATGTAAATGAATGTGGATGTGTATGTGATATAAATGAATGTGGATGTGAATGAGATGTAAGGATATGTGAAAGGATGTGATATAAATGGATGTGAAAATGAATGAAGAGATGAGAATGAGATGTGAGAATATGTGAAAGGATGTGATGTAAATGAATGTGGATGTGGATGTGATAGAATGTGATGTGATGTAAATGGATGTGGATGTGGATGTGAAAGGATGTGATGTGATGTAAATGAATGTGGATGTGAAAGGATGTGATGTGATGTAAATGAATGTGGATGTGGATGTGAAAGGATGTGATGTGATATAAATAGATGTGGATGTGGATGTGGTGGATGTGGATGAGATGTGATGTGGTGTAAAGGGATGTGGATGTGAATGGGATGAGATGTGGATGAAATGTGATATGATGTGAATATATGTGGATGTGAATGTGAATGTATGGATGGATGTGGATCGACATGCATGTGGATAACTTGATGGATGTGGATGAATGAGAAAGAATATGTATGGATGTGATGAGATATAGATGGATATGGATGTGATGTAATGTGGATAGAATGTATGTAATGGGATGGGAATGCAATGAATGTGATGGACGTGAATAAATGCGATGAGATGTGAATGGATGTGAATGCGACGTGATGTAAATAGATGTGAATGGATGTGATGTGAATCGGGATAGATGTGAATGGATGAGATGTGATGTGAATAGATGTGATGTGATGTGATGTGGATATGGGTAGATGAGAATGGATGTGATGTGATGAGATGAGTAGGTTGGACTGATGGATCCCTAATATGAGACTCAATTCTGTTATGGTACAATAGATGAAGTAAATCCCAGACAGTCCTTGTTCTATGGAAAAGAATCAATGGCTGTGCCTCTCGATGAGGAAAAAAGCGTTGGTCTCTATGATCCAAGTGCAAGTCTTTTCCTTGATCTCACCATGTGACTTACGGGTTCGGTCGGATCGGTTCGGTTAGTTAAGGCTCTCGACTACGTTAGAATAAAAATATCCTGGAGGAATCGCCCGTGCTCTCTGGGCGAGGGAAGTTTTTCCGGGTTCGGTTTTGGAAGAACCGAGGGATTAGTCTATTGTCCAGATATCTGTGGGTGAGGCCTCGAGTGAGAGGCTTTGCCCTGCACAAGAATTTCTACTTTCGCTGTGGTAGCACCCTCAAATTCGTTGCACGGAGAGGACAGGGATCTTTCAGCTAGTATCAGTGCGAATTGGCTAAAGTGGATCAATCGAGAAGCAAGAAATGTCAAAAATTTAGGAAGTACCAGTAAAAGATTCTAATAGTGTAATGAAATTCATACAAATTGATATTCAGAATAAAAAATTATAAATTGGTAATTGGGCCTTCAGATGGAAATACCATAATTGTATGGAATCCCTAACTTGCTTCTTGAGGCCTAGACATGATGGTATTTACCTTTTAATTCGAAGGACCGTGACTACCCGTATATACCGAGGGTATAACTGCAGCTCTTTACTGGCAGTATATATGAGTAAATCTAAGACCTTGAAATTATAAGCAAAAATGCTATCCAGATGATGAATTCGAATGCTGGTGGTTGATATGATTTTAGAATTCTGGTTGAGAATTGATGAGTTGATTTGGATTCTGATGGAAAGATAATGATTCCTGAATTAGTAACTGGAATGACGATTGTGACTTTAGCAAATCACTATGAGATTAGTGGATTGTGCTGACAGATTGCTACTGTTTGACCCTCGACCCAGTGGATCTAATTGAGGGATGACAAATTGAAAACGTGTATAGCTGAAATTCCCGAGGTGGAGGAATGATCAGATGGAATTTTCGGTCTGATGGACCATTACTGTGTTAAAAATATGAATGAATTATTCTCTGATAATGAGTTCTGTATGTTCTTATGTTAGAAGGAATCTTTATCCCATGATTCTGTGGGAGGCTAACCAATCTAAAGAACCCCAAAATCAGTTGGATCTAAAGTCAGATTTGAATTATAAATAAAGGGACTTAACAAGAATTTTCATATTGATAAGGTCATCGTGGGGTAGGAATGACAACCCCCAACTCGATGAGGAAGAACTCGACTTGGATATTTGTAAAACTCTTCATAGATCGTAGCTTGGACCTTTCAAGGGTGAAGGGAAAAACTTGGGCGAGGCTGTGGAGAAGTGGATCAAAGCAATGGAAGAATACTTCGATGTCACCCGGTACAACGAGAAAAGTAAAATGGCTCTTGCAAGGCTGAAGATAGTAGAAAAAGCTAGAGTGGCATGGATAAATCACTGCGAGACAAACCGTCTGGATCGAAACACCCAGACATGGTGTGATCTCTCAAGATTTACCTAAGGAAGAGATTCTGTCCTCCCGGCTTTTTGGGAACAAAGATGAACGAATTCTTAGAGTTAACCTAGGGGAGCACAACTATTGAAGTGTATCACCAAGTGTTCGCTCTCCTCCTCAAGTACTCGCCCCACTGCTGGATAAAGAACAGCTGATGGCCAGGTTCATTCGAGGACTAAACGAACCTTTGAATATCCTAGTGAAGAATACCAAGCCAGTTTCCATGGCCGAAGCAGTGCGGATGGCGAAGGATTTCGCCAAGGCCTTATATGTCAAGGTCCCACCGAAGACAACACCATCATCTTTCAAAAGATTTCTAGCCCGAGAAGGTGATTCCAACCTTCCACCGCCTAAGAGACAACAAAGTCAAGCTCAGGATATGGAAAGTTCCAGAATGGAAGAAAGGTCCTTTTCTCGGAACTCAATCCCCTGGAATTCAACTTCAGAAATTCTACCCTTGAACAAGGAAGTGAAATGCTATAACTATCAAGGATTTGGACATCGCAGTATGGATTGCCCAAATCCTTTTAGATCAAGGTTTTTGGGGCAGGGAAATTAGGGCCCAAGATTCCAGGCTCGATCTCCTTCCTTCCAGAGTAATCAAGTTCCTTTTCGCCAAGATCAGGGAGATCCTAGAGGTAGAACCTTTAACCAATCCTTAGTTTCCATCCAAAGTAATGCAAGACCTTCGCCTCAGAATAAGGGAAGTCAAAGAGAGATATTTCCGAATCGGCTGTCCACTTCTAAGGCAGTAACGCTGGAAGTGATTGAAGAAGAAAAAGACGAAAGAGATTATACTCCACCTGCGAGATGAGGACATCTCGCGTTTTTTAAGTGGGGTAGGATGTAAGATTCCTCCCTTCAGCTTTTGAGGTGTAAAGGTGTAAGAACCTTCCCTTCCATTCTCGTAATTATTTCCCTCTCTAAAATAAAAGAAAGATCTTGTTTTACCCTGTTTTGGCCTAAAGAGAGAAAATATCTAGAGAGAGGTAATCCAAGATTGAGTTATTTTTGGATATAAAAATCCTTCTAGTGTGTAAAATGGTTTCCCTTGAAACAGAAATTCAAAAATAACTTTCCAATGTGCCAGAATGGAAGAAAGGCCTTTTCCTGGAACTCAATCCCCTGGAATTCAACTTCGGAAATTCCACCCTTGAACAAGGAAGTGAAATGCTATAGCTGTCAAGGATTTGGACATCGCAGTATGGATTGCTCAAATCCTTTTAGATCAAGGTTTTCAGGGCAGGGAAATCAGGGACCATGATTCTAGACTCGATCTCCTTTCTTCCAGAGTATCAGGTTCCTTTCCGCCAAAATTAGGGAGATCTTAGAGGTAGAGCCTCTAACCAATCCTTAGTTTCCATCCAAAGTAATACAAGACCTCCGCCTCAGAATAAGGGAAGTCAAAGAGAGATATTCCCGAATCGGCTGTCCACTTCCAATGCAGTAACGCTGGAAGTGATTGAAGTAGAAAAAGACGAAAGAGATTATACTGCGCCTGCGAGATGAGCACATCTCTCGTTTTCTAAGTGGGGTAGGATGTAAGATTCCTCCCTCCAGCTTTTGAGGTGTAAAGGTGTAAGAACCTTCCCTTCTGTTCTTGTAATTATTTCCCTCTAAAATAAAAGAAAGATCTTGTTTTACCCTATTTTGGCCTAGAGAGAGAAAATATCTAGAGAGAGAAAATATCTAGAGAGAGGTAATCCAAAATTGAGATATTTTTGGATATAAAAATCCTCCTAGTGTGTAAAATGGTTTCTCTTGAAAAAGAAATTCAAAAATAACTTTCCAATGTGCATTTGGAATTAATTGAAAATGTGTATAAAGGACCTTAGCCTAAGGGTCAAGATTTTCTAAAAAAATTGGATTATGGTCCAATTAAGGTTCCTATGGACCAATTTGATTAATCCAAGTGTGGGGATGAGATAAATCTAAAGAATAAAATAAAATACCCAAAAATGAGTAAATGCTCACATAAGATGAAGTGTTGACTGAGTACAAGGTTTATTAGTTAAAAACTATGAGATATTACTAAAAAAATGAGATATTTTGGTATAATGACACATTTTTGACATCTTGGTAAGGAGGGGGAGAGACTTTAAGGAGGTGCCTATTTCACACATGTGAATGAGTTTTTCAATAAAAAATATTAAGATATTTTTATTCCTTCTATCTCCTAGATTAAACCAAATAAAAAAGGGAGCCAAACTGATCTAAATCTTGTCCGAATTAAGCCAAAGTAAAGCTGGAAAATTCTAGAAATTAGTTGGACTCAGTTAGTGGCCTCCCTCACCTATAAATAGACCCTCATTCTTTTGTATTCTCATATGAACTATACCATGCCAGTATTACATTAAAATAATGATATTTTCTATTATCCCTTAAAAATCCTCTTCTTTTGGAGAGAGTGGAGCTTCTCTCTCTCTTCAACCATCCTTGGAGCTTTCCTCTCAACACACTAACTAATTGATTGGTTGGGGGCTTCTTCTAAGATAGAGAAGCAAACAAAATCAAGAGGTAAGGTGTAATTTCATGGTTTTTCTCTACTATTCTCAATGTTTTCACTTCTCAACCCCTCTCAAGCTTGAGAAGTTTCTAAATTAAGTGTTTATAATGCAAATCAAGCTTTTCTTAAGAGTTGTAATGAATAATTAAGAAAAGTTTACATTTATGCTTAATTAGGATGCTTTTTATGTTTATCTCTCTCTCCCCAAAAGAATGGTCATTCCTATGACCAATTCTCTATTCAAATGATGCTTCTCATTAATAAATTCTCAATTTCACAAATCAAACTCTAGGCTTGTGAACCTAGAGGTTAAGAAAGTGGCTTTTTATACTTTTATGCTTCTAAAATTATGATAATCTTATGATTTAAATCCATAAATTGGATTTAAGTTTAGAAGATAGTTATGCTATCATAATTACTAAGTTTATTCTTTTTAAAAATATTAAAAATTATTAGTAATAACAGAGCGGAGCTATGGTAAAATTTTTAAGAAATTGATACATAATTCATTCTTATGCATAACGTGAAAAGAGGACTTCCTACCATATTCTCGGATTGGTCATCCTATGCAAAAAGAATGATTTTCATCACATTCAATGGAAAACTAATTTTTAAGGTTTATGCATAATTAAATAATTAAGAAGAGAAAATTATGGTAATTGTATTTAAAAGATAAAAGAGAAATTCCCATGACATTTGGAATTCAATCATTTAAATAGGAAAAGTGGAATTCTTAGCATATTGAATTAATGGTTATTTTTATTAAAATTCAAAGAGAAATTTTAGATAAATTTATTTGATGATAAAAGAGGAATTCTCATGACATTTGGAATTCAATCATTTAAATAGTAAAAGTGGGATTCTTAGCATATTGAATTAATGGATATTTTTATTAAAAAAAAGAGAAATTTTAGATAAATTTATTTGATGATAAAAGAGGAATGATAAAAGAGGAATGACATTTGGAATTCAATCATTTAAATAGTAAAAGTGAAATTCTTGGCATATTGAATTAATAGATATTTTTATTAAAATTCAAAGAGAAATTTTAGATATTTTTATTTGATGATAAAAGAGAAATTTCCATGACATTTGGAATTCAATAATTTAAATAGTAAAAGTGAAATTCTCGGCATATTGAATTAATGGATATTTTTACTAAAGAAAAGAGAAATTTTAGATAAATTTATTTGATGATAAAAAAGGAATTCCCATGACATTTGGAATTCAATCATTTAAATAGTAAAAGTAAAATTCTTGGCATATTGAATTAATGGATATTTTTATTAAAGAAAAGAGGAATTTTAGATAAATTTATTTGATGATAAAAGAGGAGTTTCCATGACATTTAGAATTCAATCAATTAAATGTAAAAAGAGGAATTATTTGAGATCCAAGAAATTAAATGAAAAAAAGAGGAATTTTTAGCATAATTTAAATTATGAGTATTTATCAAAAGTGGAATTTTTAACATTATTGGGAAATATGGGTAGAATTGATTTTTGTAAATCCCATGAATCTTTTACTCAAAAAGAAGAATATTGAATATATTTCACTTGAGAAAATTGAGAAAGAATATGAAAAATATCCGTTGAGAAAAAGAACCTTTACCTAGACCAAGCAATTGGTAGAAATTTAGAAAAGTCCCATCGGTATATGAAAAATAGAAAATGTTACTAAATGTGAATAAGATGTGAATGCGATGTGAATAATATGTGAATGCGATGTGAATAATATGTTACTAAATGTGAATAAGATGTGAATACGATGTGATAATATGTGAATGGATGTGATAAGATGTGGTGTGATGAAAATGAATGTGGATGGGATGTGAGGTGGTGTAAATGGATGTGGATGTGATAAGATGTGATGGGATGTGAGGTGGTGTAAATGGATGCGGATGTGATAAGATGCGATGGGATGTAAATGAATGTGGATGTGGATGTGATAGGATGTGATGTGATATAAATGAATGTGGATGTGAATGAAGAGATGAGAATGAGATGTGAGGATATGTGAAAGGATGTGATATAAATGGATGTGGATATGAATGAAGAGATGAGAATGAGATGTGAGAATATGTGAAAGGATGTGATGTAAATGAATGTGGATGTGGATGTAATAGGATGTGATATGATGTAAATGGATGTGGATGTGGATGTGAAAGGATGTGATGTGATATAAATGGATGTGGATGTGAAAGGATGTGATGTGATGTAAATAGATGTGGACGTGGATGTGAAAGGATGTGATGTGATGTAAATGGATGTGGATGTGGATGTGAAAGGATGTGATGTGATGTACATGGATGTGGACGTGGATGTGAAAGGATGTGACGTGATGTAAATGAATGTGGATATGGATGTGAAAGGATGTGATGTGATGTAAATGGATGTGGATGTGGATGTGGATGAGATGCGATGTGGTGTAAAGGGATGTGGATGTGAATGTGATGAGATGTGGATGAAATGTGATGTGATGTGAATATATGTGGATGTGAATGCGAATGTATGGATGGATGTGGATAGACATGCATGTGGAGGACTTGATGGATGTGAATGAATGTATGGATGAATGTGGATAGACATGCATGTGGATGACGATGGATGTGAATGTGAATGTATGGATGAATGAGATAGAATGTGTATAGATGTGATGAGATATGGATGGATATGGATGTGATGTAATATGGATAGAATGTATGTAATGGGATGGGAATGCAATGAATGTGATGGATGTGAATAAATGCGATGAGATGTGAATGGATGTGAATGCGACGTGACATAAATAGATGTGAATGGATGTGATGTGAATCGGGATAGACGTGAATGGATGAGATGTGATGTGGATATGGATGTGAATGCGACGTGACATAAATAGATGTGAATGGATGTGATGTGAATCGGGATAGACGTGAATGGATGAGATGTGATGTGAATGGATGTGATGTGGATATGGGTAGATGAGAATGGATGAGATGTGATGAGGATAGATGTGGATAGGATGTAATATAATGTGATTGGATGTGATGGGATGTAATATAATGTGATTGGATGTAATATAATGTGATTGGATGAGAATGGAGTGGATAGATGTGATGGGATGTAATATAATGTGATTGGATGAGAATGGAGTGGATAGATGTGATGGGATGTAATATAATGTGATTGGATGTAATATAATGTGATGGGATGTAATATAATGTGATTGGATGAGAATGGAGTGGATAGATGTGATGGGATGTAATATAATGTGATTGGATGAGAATGGATGGAGAATACATATAATTGGATGTGGATTAAGCAAAGTGAATTGATTTAGAAGAATGTGGAATAACGGGAAATCATGTGGAACGATGTGAAAAGATGAGAGTTCGTTAGAAACTATATTTATGACCTGTTTTTAAATGACTGTTTTATGTCAAGAATGCTGGGGAAGCATTTTGACCATCTTGTGAATGAGGTTGTGAAGACCTAAGTGATAAAGTTGCAACAGCTGACGGAGAGTCAATGGAGGACGTCTCGCGTAGCAAGGTTGACCGAGGTTCGATTTAAATGGTGAGCTTCCGGTACGGTGGATGAGGGACCAAGGAAGTGGCCTATGAGTGAAGCGCTAGGTGACCTATGAAGGATCCTAGAGGGTGCTGACCATATGGTGCTCGGGCTCTGGGTCGCCGAAGATACCCACGCATGTGCCGAGGAAGAAAACGGAACAAGGTGTTAGAGTTGTTTTCTAAACTTGGGCATGGATCTGGTTGATTGACCTTGCTGGTCCTCAATGGATGAGTCCATGGCTCTTTTATATGGATCTATTGATTGATCTTGCTGATCTTCAACGGCGGAGAGTCCATCTAGATTTTCTTATGAGATTATATTATCGGGTACTATGAGCTAGGAACTATTGAAAAGGCCCCTCAGTGAACAGGTGGTGAAGCGTTCTGGTTACTAATGATGCCATAGCTACACCGACGAAGGAATGATTGGAAATTAGAATTCAACCGGATATTTTGGAGGATTATGATCAGTGATAATATGGTTTCATTAAAACATTGTTTTAAAGATAGCTAAATCTGTGAAAAAGGCAATTTCATATTGGGTGTGTAAGTGGTGTGACTATCTTGAAGTTTGCATGTAGCGCCGGCTAGGGGGCCTGGGAACTCTTTTCCCTGGTACCCGGGACAAAACATAACCAAATTCCTAAATGGATCCTGACATTACGGTGGTTGGGGGCGGTTGGCTAACCCATGGGATTGGATGGGGTTAGGCTGGACTGATGGATCCCTAATATGAGACTCAATTCTGTTATGGTACAATTGATGAAGTAAATCCTGGACAGTCCTTGTTCTATGGAAAAGAATCAATGGCTGTGCCCCTCGATGAGGAAAAAAGCGTTGGTCTCTATGATCTAAGTGCAAGTCTTTTCCTTGATCTGACCATGTGACTTACGAGTTTGGTCGGATCGGTTCAGTTAGTTAAGGCTCTCGACTACGTTAGAATAAAAATATCCTGGAGGAATAGCCTGTGCTTTTTGGGCGAGGGAAGTTTTTCCGGGTTCGGTTTTGGAAGAACCGAGGGATTAGTCTCTTATCCGGATATCCGTGGGTGAGGCCCCAAGTGAGAGGCTCTGCCCTGTGCAAGAAGTGCTACTTCCGCTGCTAGCACCCCCAAATTCGTTGCACATAGGGGACATGGATCTTTCAGCTGGTATCAGTGCGAATTAGCTAAAGTGGATCAACTGAGAAGCAAGAAATGTCAAAAATTTATGAAGTACCAGTAAAAGATTGTAATTGTGTGATGAAATTCATACAAATTGATATTCAAAATAAAAATTTATAAATTGGTAATTGGGCCTTCAGATGGAAGTACCACAATTGTATGGAATCCGTGACTTGCTTGAGGCCTAGACATGATGGTATTTACCTTTTAATTCCAAGGACCGTGACTACCCGTATATACCAAGGATATAACTGCAGCTCTTTACTGGCAGTATATACGAGTAAATCTAAGACCTTGAAATTATAAGCAAAAATGCTATCCAGATGATGAATTGGAATGCTGGTGGTTGATATGATTTTAGAATTCTGGTTGAGAATTGATGAGTTGATTTGGATTCTGATTGAAAGATAATGATTCCTAAATTCTAGTTGAAAGAAGATAAGATGAACAAAGCCACAATGAGGATGAATGGGACGAATCCCAGTGATGATGATAGTAATTAGAATGACGTTTGTGACTTCAGCAAATCACTATGAGATTAGTGGATTGTGCTGACAGATTGCTAGTGTTTAACCCTTGACCTAGTGGATGTAATTAAGGGATGACAAATTGGAAACGTGTATAACTGAAATTCTCGAGGAGGAATGATCAGATGGAATTTTCGGTCTAATGGACCATTACTGTGTTAAAAATATGAATGAATTATTCTCTGATAATGAGTTCGGTATGTTCTTCTATTAGAAGGGATCTTTATCCCATGATTCTGTGGGGGGTTGACCAATCTAAAGAACCCCAGAATCAGTTGGATCTAAAGTCAGATTTGAATTATGAATAAAGGGACTTAACTAGAATTTTCATATTTTGATAGGATCATGGATCGAGGTCGTCGTGGTAGGAATGATAACCCCCAACTCGATGAGGAAGAACTCGACTTGGATGTTCGTAAAACTCTTCATAGATCGTAGCTTGGACCTTTCGAGGGTGAAGGGAAAAACTTGGGCGAGGCTGTGGAGAAGTGGATCGAAGCAATGAAAGAATACTTCGATGTCACCGGGTATAACGAGAAAAGTAAAATGTCTCTTGCAAGGCCAAAGATAGTAGAAACAGCTAGAGTGGCATGGAGGAACCCCTGCGAGACAAACTGTCTGGATTGGAACACCCTGACATGGTGTGATCTCAAGATTTAAGATGTGAATGTGATGTGAATAATATGTGGATGCGATGTGATAAGATGTGAATGGATGTGATAAGATGTGGTGCGATGTGATAAGATGTGAATGGATGTGATAAGATGTGGTGCGATGTGATAAGATGTGAATGGATGTGATAAGATGTGGTGTGATGAAAATGAATGTGGATGGGATGTGAGGTGGTGTAAATGGATGCGGATATGATAAGATGTGATGGGATGTAAATGAATGTGGATGTGGATGTGATAGGATGTGATGTGATATAAATGAATGTGGATGTGAATGAAGAGATGAGAATGAGATGTGAGGATATGTGAAAGGATGTGATATAAATGGATGTGGATATGAATGAAGAGTTGAGAATGAGATATGAGAATATGTGAAAGGATGTGACGTACATGAATGTGGATGTGGATGTGATAGGATGTGATGTGATGTAAATGGATGTGGATGTGGATGTGAAAGGATGTGATGTGATATAAATGGATGTGGATGTGGATGTGGATGTGAAAGGGTGTGATGTGATGTAAATGGATGTGGATGTGGATGTGAAAGGATGTGATGTGATGTAAATGAATGTGGATGTGGATGTGAAAGGATGTGATGTGATGTAAATGGATGTGGATGTGGATGAGATGTGATGTGGTGTAAAGGGATGTGGATGTGAATGTGATGAGATGTGGATAAAATGTGATGTGATGTGAATATATGTGGATGTGAATGTGAATGTATGGATGGATGTGGATAGACATGCATGTGAATGACTTGATGGATGTGGATAAATGAGATAGAATGTGTATGGATGTGATGAGATATTGAGAATGGATGAAGGATGAGGATAGATGAGGATAGATGAGGATAGATGTGGATAGATGAAGGACGAGGATAGATGTGGATAGATGTGATGGGATGTAATATAATGTGATTGGATGAGAATGGATGAAGGATGATGAGAATACATATGATTGGATGTGGATTAAGCAAAGTGAATTGATTTAGAAAAATGTGGAATAACGGGAAATGATGTGGAACGATGTGAAAAGAGAGTTCGTTAGAAGCTGTATTTATGACATGTTTTTAAATGATTGTTTTATGTCAAGAATGCTGGGAAAGCATTTTGACCATCTTGTGAATGAGGTCGTGAGTAAAGACCTAAGTGATAAAGTTGCAATAGCTGAGACGGAGAGTCAATGGAGGACGTCTCGCATCACAAGGTCGGCCGAGGTCTTGACCAGCCTCAGTTTGATTTAAATGGTGAGCTTCTGGTACGGTGGATGAGGGACCAAGGAAGCGACCTATGAGTGAAGCGCTAGGTGACCTGAAAAGGATCCTAGAGGGTGCTGACTATACAGTGCTCGGGCTCTAGGTCGCCGAAGATACCCACACGTGCATCGAGGAAGAAAATGGAACAAGGTGTTAGAGTTGTTTTCTGAACTCGGGCATGGATTTGGTTGATTGACCTTGCTGGTCCTCAACGGATGAGTCCATGGCTCTTTTATATGGATCTGTTGGTTGATCTTGCTGATCTTCAACGGAGAGTCCATCTGGATTTTCTTATGAGATTATATTGCCGAGTACTATGAGCTAGGAACTATTGAAAAGGCCCCTGAGTGAATAGCTGGTGAGCGTTCTGGTTACCAATGATGCCATAGGTACACCGACGAAGGAATGATTAGAAATTAGAATTCAACCGGATATTTTGGAGGATTATGATCAGTGATACTATGGTTTCATTAAAAGATTGTTTTAAAGACAGCTGAATCTGTGAGAAAGGCAATTTCATATTGGGTGTGTAAGTGGTGTGACTATCTTGAAGTTTGCATGAAGCGTTGGGCTAGGGGGCCTGGGAACTCTTTTCCTTGGTACCTGGGATAAAACATAACCAAATTCATAAATGGATCATATCACTACAGCGGTTGGGCGGTTGGCTAATCCATGGGACTTAGGCTGGAGTGATGGATCCCTAAAATGAGACTCAATTCTGTTATGGTACGATAGATGAAGTAAATCCCGGGCAGTCCTTGTTCTATGGAAAAGAATCAACGGCTATGCCTCTCGATGAGGAAAAAAGCGTTGGTCTCTATGATTCTAGTGCAAGTCTTTTCCTTGATCTGACCATGTGACTTACAGGTTTGGTCGGATCAGTTCAATTAGTTAAGGCTCTCAACTACGTTAGAATAAAAATATCCTGGAGGAATCGCCCGTGCTTTTTGGGCGAGGGAAGTTCTTCCGGGTTTGATTTTGGAAGAACCGAGGGATTACTCTCTTGTTCGGATATCCGTGTGGGTGAGGCCCCGACCGAGTGAGAGGCTCTGCCCTGCGTAAGAAGTGCTACTTCTGCTGGTAGCACCCCTAAATTCGTTGCACGGAGGGGGTAGGGATCTTTCAGTGTGAAGTAAAGCCATTCAAGCTCATCTAGGGCCCGTACCTTGGCTAATTGGAAGGGGAGGGAGTGCTTTTTTCTCCATGCCTATTTTTGCATAGATTCCAAGTTTATTTAGTAAAAATAATAGTGTTGTACTTACATCTAAGCCTATTTATCTATACCTATTAGTTTGTACAAGTCCTTTTTGTGTCATACCCAAGTACTTTAGTACTTCTGAGCATTGAAAGGAGCATCAATTAGGCTTTTTTTTGGGAGCTTAGGAGAGATGTAGTACTCTTCCACAACATATTTAAACCCCTAAAATCTGAATTAAAGGTATTTATATACTTTATCAAAATTTTAAATTTTATGCTTAATTTATTGTTGACAATTGAAATTCAATGTGATACTTTATTATAAGTTTATTTACGATTCAAATATGTGCATAGTCCCCAAGAATAGAGAGTAAAATCAACCTTAGTGTATACCTTTGGTAAAATATGCATTAGATGAACCATATCATATGCTTTTTTATTGATTCTTGATTTTAGATGAATTAAATTGAACCTAGACTATGAATAAGTGATCGGTAGACAATTCAATTTATTTAATAATTACTAAAATAAAAGTAGCATAATAATTTAGTCAAAATTTAGAGAGAGAATATGGACTTTTATATCAATTTATGTGAGAATTTAATCTAGATAACCATACATAATCATGTGAAACCAATATCTAAGTATATATATAATATGCATAATTAGAGTCAAACTAAGCATAGTTCGATTTTGCTAGTGAGAGAAAGTCAAGTATAAGTCTAGTTTCTAGAGAGTCCCTGTGTGTGTGTGATAAAATGCCTAGTTTTAGATGTAAATGAGAAATAGGATTTCTAGAATAGTTTTACTAGACCTAAATAACTTAAGATAGAATCCACATAGATTTTTGGTCCATAAGATCATGAGAAGTTTATTTTAAAGTAATTGAAGAGAGAGAAAGTACCTAGGATGATATGGTTGCATGTGAATTAGGCATAGATCTACTACAATAAGGATAAGTCAAAGAAATTAGGTCTAATCATACATAGAAAGGTTGGCTAATAGTTAATTCTAGAGAGAGAATAGTTAGATCTTGCCATGTTAGAGAGAGAAATACACTACAACATCACCTAGATGCATGTAAAACAGTAAATGTGGATGTTGAAAGATTAAATTAAGTAAAAAAATAAGTTTATCTAATCCAGATGAATTAATGTGGCATTTAATTCTAAAGAGATAAGAAATAAAAATAGAGAGAGAAAGTGATTATAGTGTGCAAAAATTACCATACAAACATAAGATTTGATACATAACTAGGATACGAATAAAAGAGGTTATACTTTAAATGGTTAATAACTAATCTAGAGAGAGAAGGTAGAGAAGATAGAGAAAATTTCTTCTTATGCTTTGAAAGTATAGGACCAAGAAGGGTTTGGATAGAATAGAATTGAGTTACTGAATTATGTATGGACTAAGATTTAATTTACTGACCATGATTCTTACGATGCCATTTGACCTTAGATTGATTAAGGTTTCTAGTGAGATAAGATTGAGAAACTATGATTGGGTACTAAGTAGTTAAGATTGATGTCATTTATAATATTGAGCATCTATGGTTGGGTACTAAGTAGTTAAGATTGAGCATCTACAATTGTGTATCAATCAGTTAATCCAAGAATCAAAGAGAAGATTGTATAAATTATAGGGATATCTGATGAGATTTATGTTGCTTAGACTAAGATTCATGGAAATTTTTAGACCTTAGAAATGAGTAAGAGAACTAAGATGGATATGGGGTTTCCCGAGACTAAGGTCTTAGGAAAGTCAAACCATATGAATGAGGTACTTAATGAGAATTCAAGAATGGATCTTGCAAAAGTTTCTAATGCAAGAAAGGATTAACATGTCGAGAATGTTCTATGTGAATACATTATTTTCGTATGCATCATTATTTTCATGTATCGATTTCTAAAATGGTTATATTGTTAGATTGACGAGTAGTATGGGGTGTGAGCCCCACACTAGAAAATGTGGAGCTTGTGGAGGTATTGCACAAGCTATTGTTCCATGTGAGCTACACCCGAGAGGTGTGATGGTGGTACCATGATCTTGAACCCTCAAGTTCGAGCGTGGGTGAGCTTAAGATATGTTTAGGGGAGGAGTGTCACAGGGGAATCTATCCTCGATGGCATTATTATGGTAGAGAAACTGATCTTACCATTGGCCAAGGAAGTGGCATGATCATGACCAACCTTTTTCTCTTGATAGGCATTAGAGATGATAGGCTCCCTGGGTACCAGTGGAAGGTCATGCGATGAGGAGGATTTGATCATGGTAGGTTGGGGAGGAATGGGGTGGGTAGTCTCTATAGAAAAGGTGGGGAGTGTCGCAGGGGAATCTATCCCGCTTGGCATTATTATGGAAGAGCAAGTTGATCTAACCATTGGCGAGGGAGTGATATGATCATGGTCAACCTTTTTCTCTTGATAGGCATCAGAGATGATAGGCTCCTTGGGTACCAGTGGACCTAGGTCATGCGATGAGGAGGATTTGATCATGGCAGGCCATGGTAACATAGGATTAGATCTATGGTGGGCTTAACAGTGGTAACCAAGGGTTAATGAGATGATACCATGTGCCAGGCCAACCTCGCAAGGGATCAAAATAAGAGAAAGATTTTTATTTTGTTGAATAATTGATGTAATTGGATATATTATTTTAAATTTATTATACAAACATTGTTTCTTATCAAGTGAAAGAGTGTGTGAGTAAAGGGTTCAATATTGTATGGTGTGACTATTTTTTCCTTGTATGAAGAAGTGTCTGCTATGTGACTCGTGTAAAATATCCCTTATACCCAGTTGTATCCCACAAAACATTTATTTGGATCTTTCAAATTTGTGGGGACGGATGAGGTTAGGACCTTAGATATTTAATAGTCCTACAGTGTTTTTTCACCTGTTTGTTAAGCCTCAAGGAGTTGCCAAGTAGCTATCCTTCATGGGGGTTGTAGAGAAAGATTGCAAGTTAAGTGATAATCCAAAGGAATCACCTCTTTTCTTGGACAAAGAAATCTTCGAGATAGGACACAAAGCTGCTAGGATAGCTATTCCTAGGTTAAGTGATAATCTAAAGGAAGCGACCTCTTTACTTAGACAAAGGAATCTTCTAGATAGCATGCAGATCTAGGATAGCCGATGTCTAAGATATTTTTCAGAGAGGCCCTGTGTGAGTCGCTCTACCTAAATTATAAATTTTGCTTCTGCCAAACTCTAAGGTTATATAGAGGGTAGGGTCCTCATAATATTGAGCACGATGATTTAGAAAGAGTTGCTAATGAGGAAGTCTATAGCTTCTTGGATAATTTCTCTAGCTATAACCAAGTATCCATTGCACCAAGGATCATCACAAGACCTCATTCACTACTATCGGTGGCACCGTCACCTCACCTATTGGGTTATGCCCTTTGGACTAAGTAATGCTCTCGTTTCAGTCCTATTTCAGTGGCTTATGTGCACAAATTTTAAGGACTACCTACAAAAGTGGTTGGAAGTATTAATTGAAAAAATTTGCATACTCATTCCAAGTGAAAGGACCACCTTGCTTGCTTAAGAAAAGTATTTAAAAGGTGTTGAGTGTGTCGAATATCTTCAAACCCATTAAAATGCCAATTTTGGGTAAAGCATGGGGTTATACTTACACACTATGTCGAAAAATGGTATCTCCCCATCGGATGAAAGAAAATTTAAATTCACTTTAGAATTACCTCTAACTAGGAAGTATAGAGATTCATGAGACATGTTAGGTACTACAAAAGGTTCATTGTATTCTATGTGGAAAATTGGAAAGCCATTATATAGACTACTAGTAAATTTTAAATAAAAAGAGGAATGTTAGCATACATATGATGAACTAGTAAAGAGGGCCTTGGCAAGTGCACCTACCTTAAGACTCCCAAACTGGGATATAATCTTCCGTGTGCATATTAACACATCAAATTTTACCCATTAGTTGCCTATTGGCACAAAACAAGGGAACACAAATTGGACTACCCTGTTTGTTTTACTAGTATGCAACTCAATGAGGCAATAATAAATTACACAACCATAGAAAGAGATTGGCCATGTTCTATGTGCAGTGAAAAAGCACAAACACTATCTTTTAGCGAACAAAAGATGAGAAAAGTGGTGTGGAGGCCATTAAAGGCCTTTATTTTGATTATGCAATTGTTGATTTCTAAAAAGAAACCAGTAGTAGGTGCATAATAAAAAAAAAGGTTTTAAAAAAAAACTAGTAGTAGGTGCATAATCAAAACAAGGTTTGTAAAAAGAAACCTTGTCAAGAGAAGCACCCTTAAGAAGATTGGTTGCATGTCAAGAAAACGAACATGCAAGTTGTGAGCTCTATGAAGAGCTCTAGTATGCAAGAAGACTGAGGCAAGTTAAAGAACAAGAGTATGCATCGGATGAAAGGCAGTGAAGAATTCAAGTGTCAAGAGAGAACAAGCAGTGACTTGAACCATAACCCACAATAAAAAGCATTACTGCAAGGTTCATCTAGAAGGGAAACAAGAGGATAAGGTTTTAGGACCCGGTGACAAGAAGCACATGGCATACAAAACAGTGAGTCGTGAGTTGTCGTTGCAACAAGCTGTCTTGATTTTTCAGTAGTCCTAAATATTAATCAATTCTACACTCTTTTAGAGACATTGAAGAGAAATGTTTTTATAAATTTTACAAAATAAGCATAGTTTTAAACTTCTTTTAAAAAATGTACATATTGCTAATTTAAAGGTGAAAAAATTTCCACTTTTGATGTCAAATAATAAAATGAAAAAAAACAAGGTCAATATAAAATATAATATTCTTTAAAACTACTAATAATTCACGCATGTCTATGTAATGTATAATACATTCTTTACTTAGAATTATAAAAATGTACTTTTTTTTCTTCAAAAATTTAACTAACTTCATCCCAATCATTGCATTTCATCTAATCTTTGAATTAGAGTATATAAATTTGATGTTAAGATAAGTAGGTATATGGAGTCTATGGCAATAGAAGAGGCTTATTGAAAGAAACGATTTTCAGATAGAAAACCAACGATCCCAACGCTCAAACTTTAGACGGCGGGTGAGTGCTACAATTTATCAGTTTATTTTATTTTGATCTAACAGTTCGATTTAGAGTTATCATCTTTGCAAAAACACAAATTTTAGTTTATAACAATTAGATTTTGAGCCATGAAAATGACAATAGCTATCGTTTTGAAAAATTGATGAAAATTTGGATTTCAGAATCTAGCTCGACACCACGACAATGGCAAGGCATAGGTTAGACGATGGCGATGGTGATATAGAGGGATGACATGAAGGGCAGAGAGCTCGACGCCAAGGGTTTAGAAAGAGTCTAGGATGGGCAGAAAGCTCGATGTCACCAAAGAGATTCAGGCCATTTTAGACCCACATGGTGGTCTTAGCACCACGCATGTGGTGTTTCCTATTCATAAGTGGCATTATAAGGTCTCATGCATTTATAAGCCATTTTACCCTTCATATAAGGCCACTGAAAAATTCAAGGGTGAATTTTTCAATATCCCCTCGTACTGCCTAGGGAAAAAACGACATAATAGAATTAACCCTTCAAATTAAAGTTCATCCCATGCCTTAAAAAATGAGCATGTATCACAATTTAGCAGGCTATGGTTCATTAAAACATCATAAAAAATTTCGTTTCTGTAAGGTTGTTGGAGACGGAGCAGAGTTTTTTCTTTCTGTATGTTGTGTGTGTGTGTGAGTGGGCACGAGTGTCATTGGCATCCTTAATACTGATCCCTGTGGAGATTATTTTCCTCAAGGGGAGTGAGTACCAAGCAATAAGAGGCTAGTGGGCATCGTGATGGCCCCATATTGCTTGGTATTGACTCCTCTTGAGATCGTTGCTCATGGGGTTAGTACCAAGTGCACGAGTCTCGTTGGCATCCTGCATGCCCCATATTGCCTTGGTACTAACCCCTTTTGCGGTCATTTTTCTCATGAGGGTTAGTACCAAGCAACTAGAGTCTCGTTTGAATGCACCATTTTGCTTGGTACTGCTCCCCTAGTGGTAAGATGGATTACGGGGCCATTACCAAACAATAGGTGGCTCATGGGCATCGCGCTGGCCCCCTTATCTCGCTTGGTATTGACTTCCCTTGGGACACATTACTCTCACGGGGTTAGAATAAAGAGAAAAGAGTCTTGTTGGCATCCTTCAAGCCCCATTTCGCTTGGTATTGACCCCTTGCCATTGTTTTTCTCACGAGGTCAATACCAATCAATATGAGGTTTGTTGGCATGCTCTTGGCCCCATGTGGTGAGGCACTGACAACCTTTTTCAGTATTTTTGCTCACGGGGTTAGTACCAAGAGATATATGGCTTGTGACATCCTACGACTAGTTGAGGACACCCGTGCTGGTCACGACGACAAGGACATCCGCTCTTGGACTTGGAGAAGAGAAGAAGCACAAGACCAACCGTAGCAAGATGCCGCACAACCAGAACCTCATACACAACCAGAACTGGAGGCACAACCACAACCAGAGACACAACCACAAGCACAACCGAATGCTGCTACCGCACAATCACAACCACAAGACACAAGAAGATGATCAAGAAGATGATGATGCATGGCAAGAAGCCATCAGGATTCGTATAGAAATCAACGTCATTAAAGCAGAAAATACTAGACAATTAAGGGAGTTGGAGAATATTTCTCCCGTGAATATGGCAATTACAATTCGGGGAAGCAAGCTTGTTACCAGCTTAGATGCACTTGACTTACGTGTTTTGCGTTTTGGCAAGATATTGGAAGTCATGGACACAGTTGTGCATTTATCACTATGGTATGTTGGCATGATTTTGCTGTATTCTATTTTTCGCAAATCCTATTTCTATTTTCTCACAAATCCTAATTAGATTTTCTATTCATTGTTGCCTGCAGCAGCAGGTATTGTCTCTGTAAGATTTCTCTCTCCAGCTTTTGAGATGTAAAGGTGTAAGAACCTCCCCTTCTCTTCTTGTAATCATCCCCTCTCTTAAATAGAAGAAAGATCTTGTTTTACCTTGTTTTGGCATAGAGAGAGAAAATATCTAGAGAGAGGTAATTCAAAATTGAGATATCTTTGGATACAAAAATTCTCCTAGTGTCTAAAATGGATTCCCCTGAAATAGAAGTTCAAAATGAACTTTCCAATGTGCATTAGGAATTGATTGAAAATGGTATAAGGAACCTTAGCCTAAGGGTCTACATTTTCAGAAATTTTTGGATTATGGTCCAATTAAGGTTCCAATGGGCCAACTGGATTAATCCAAGTGTTGGGATGAGATAAATCTAAAAAATAAAAGAAAATATCCAAAAATGAGTAAATGCTCACATAAGATGAAGAGTTGATTGAGTACAAGGTTTATTAGTTAAACATTAAGAGATATTACTAAAAAAATGAGATATTTTGGAGAAATGATGCATTTTTGACACCTTGGTAAGGAGAGGGGGACCTTTGAGGTAGGCGCCTTTTTCACATGTGTGGTTGGGTTTTTTAATTCAAAAATTGTGATATTTTTATCTCTCCTCTCTCCTGGATCAAACTAAATAAAAAAGGGAGCCGAACTGGTCCAAATCTTATCCAAATTGAGTCAAGTTGAACCTGAAAAATTCTAGAACCCAGTTGGACTTGGTTAGTGGCCTCCCTCACCTATAAATAGACACTCATTTCTTTTTATTTTCATATCGGAGCTATACCATGCCAGTATTATATTAAAATTATCATATTTTCTATTATCTCTTAATTTTTTCTCTCTCTTGGGAGCTTGGAGCTTCTCTTTCTCTACAACAACTCTTGGAGTTACTCTCCTCCTCTTGGTGGACCAATTGATTGGTTGGGGGCTTCATTTTGCTAGCAAAGAATCAAGCCAAACTTGGAGGTAAAATTGATTTATATGGTTTTTTCAAATTATCTCAATAACTTTCTTCTTCTCAATCCCTCTCAAGCTTGATAAGCTTTCAAAATGATTGTTTTAATTCGAATCAAGCTTTCCCTAAAAATCTTAATGTTTAATTAAGATGAAGTTAATCTTTATGCTTATTTGTAATGCTTTCTTTAAGTAAATCTCTCTCTCTAAAAGAATAGCCATCTTTATGGCTAAATCCCTTGAAAAAGGATGCTTCTCAATGATAGTCTCTTAGTTCAAAACTAAACTCTAGGCTTGATAAGCTAGAGATTAAGAAAATGATATTTTTATGATTTTGTGCTATTAAAATAATGGTAAATTCTTTTAGATTGTTTATGAGTAGTTAAAAACTACTTTAATTCATTCTAAATGAGAAATGGATTATCCTAACAATTTGGAAAAAGAGGAATGTCAAAATTAGCTTAATTAGTAGAATAATCATAGTTATGTATATAATTATTGTTAAAATTGTGATTTAAATTCATAGTTTGATTTTAAGTATAAAAGAGGAACTACTATCATATTTTCATTACAAGATTTTACTCTTTTAGGAAAAATTAAGAATTATCAGTAACAGCACAGTGAAGCTATGGTAAAATTTTTAAAAAATAATATATATCTTATTTTTATGCATCATGCTAAAAGAGGAATTCCTACCATATTCTAGGATTGGACATCCTATGAAAAAAGAATGATTTTTATCATATTCATGGAAAATAATTTTTTTGTATTTATGCATAAATATTTAATTAAAAGAAAAGATAAATTTTTGGTAAATTTATTTTTATGCAAAAAGAGGAATTCCCATGATATTTGAGATCCAAGTAATTAAATGGTAAAAGAGAAAATTTTGGCATAATTCAAATTATGAGTATTTATCAAAAGTGAAATTTTGAGTATTATTATTTTTATTGGGAAATATGGGTAGAATTGATTTTTGTAAATCCCATGAATCTTTTATTAAAAAACAAGAATGTTGAATATACCTTAATTGAGAAATTTGAGAAAGAATGTGAAAATATCCATCGCAAAAACTTGGATAATTCTTATTCAGAAAAGGAAATCTGGAATCCTTGCGAAGGATCGTGCATCCAATGAGTAAACGGAAGTTTATAATTAATTCTCATTAATGAAGCTTAAGGAATGAAAATACAATACGTAAATGCTCTTTTTGAGTTTTTACTATTCAATTCTGATAAGGTTTATTTTTCCTTTTTAAACCTTCAACAACACGCTGATACGTAGATTCAATGGGATCGAGAAAAAGTACCTTTAACTAGGCCAAGCAATTGGCAGAAACTTAGAAAAGTTCTATCAGTATTGAAAGTAGAAAACGGTACTAAAAGTGGATGTGATAAGATGTGATGTGGATCTGAATGAATGTGATGGGATGTAAATGGATGCGATGTGATTAGATGAGATGTGAATGTGATAAGATGAGATGTGAATGTAAATGGATGCGATGTGATTAGATGAGATGTGAATGTGATAAGAGGAGATGTGAATGTGATATGATAAGATGTGAATGTGATGTGATAAGATGTGAATGTGATAAGAGGAGATGTGAATGTGATGTGATAAGATGTGAATGCAATGTGATAATGTAAGATTCAAACCTCCAGCTTTTGAGGTGTAAAGGTGTAAGAACCTCCCCTTCTGTTCTTGTAATTATTCCCCTCTTTGAAATAGAAGAAAAATCTTGTTTTACCCTGTTTTGGCCTAAAGAGAGAAAATGTCTAGAGAGAGATAATCCTAAATTGAGATATCTTTGGATATAAAAATCCTCCTAGTGTCTAAAATGGATTCCGAGTTCGGTAAGGAAAGGGGGACTCTTGAGGTAGGTGCCTCTTTCACATGTGTGGTTGGGTTTTTCATTTAAAAAAATTGTGATATTTTTATCTCTCCTCTCTCTTGGATCAAACCAAATCAAAAAAGGAGCCAAACTGGTCCAAATCTTGTCCAAATTGAGTCAAACTGAACTTGGAAAATTCTAGAACACAATTGGACTTGGTTAGTGCCCTCCCTCACCTATAAATAGACCCTTAGTTTTTTGTAAAAAATATTGGAGCTATACTATGCCAGTATTATATATTAAAATAATTATATTTTCTATTATCCTTTAAATTTTCCTCTCTGTTGGGAGCTTGGAGCTCTCTCTCTCTACAACAACTCTTGGAGTTGCTCTTCTCCTCTTGGTGGACCAATTGATTGGTCGGGGGCTTCGCTGCAATTAGAGAATCAAGCCAAACTTGGAGGTAAAGTCAATTTTTATGGTTTTTTTCTAATTTTCTCAATAACTTTCTTCTTCTCAACCCCTCTCAAGCTTGAGAAGCTTCCAAAATGATTGTTTTAATTCAAATCCTTTCCCTAAGTTGCTTAATATTTAATTAGCATTAAGTTAATCTTTATGCTTAAATTATAATGCTTTCTTTAAGTAAATCTCTCTCTCTAAAAGAATAGCCATCTTTATGGCTAAATCCCTTGAAAAAGGATGATTCTCAATGATAGTCTCTTAATTCAAAGCTAAACTCTAGGCTTGATAAGTAGAGATTAAGAAAATGGTATTTTTATGATTTTGTGTTAACAAAATAATGGTTATTTCTTTTAGATTATTTATAAGTAGTTAAAAACTACTTTGATTGATTCTAAATGAGAAATAGATTATCCTATCAATTTGGAAAAAGAGAAATAATGGAATAAGCTTAATCTAGTGGGATAATCATAATTAAGTTTATGATTGTGATTAAAATTATGATTTAAATTCATAGTTTGATTTTAAGCATAAAAGAGAAACTATGGTAAAATTTTCAAAAAAATAATACATATCTTATTTTTATGCATAATGCTAAAAGAGGACTTCCTACCATATTCTAGGATTGGACATCCTATGCAAAAAGAATGATTTTCATCATATTCATGAGAAATAATTTTTTTTATAATTATGCATAATTAATTGATTATGAGAAAAGAGTAAATTTTGGTAAATTTATTTTTATACAAAAAGAGGAATTCCCATTATATTTGAGATCCAAGTAATTAAATGGTGAAAGAGGAATTTTTGGTAAATTTATTTTTATGCAAAAAGAGGAATTCCCATGATATTTGAGATCTTAGTAATTAAATGGTAAAAGAGGAATTTTTGGCATAATTCAAATTATGAGTATTATCAAAAGTGAAATTTTGAGCATTATTAATTTTATTAGAAAATATGGGTAGAATTGATTTTTGTAAATCCCATGAATCTTTTACTCAAAAAGAAGAATATTGAATATATTTCACTTGAGAAATTTAAGAAAGAATGAAAATATCCATCGAGAAAAAGTACCTTTAGGCCAAGCAATTGGCAGAAACTTAGAAAAGTCCCATCGATATCGAAAGTAGAAAATGGTACTAAATGTGAATGCAATGTGATAAGATGTGAGTGGATGTGATGAGATGTGATGTAAATGGATGTGGATGTGGATGTGATAAGATGTGATGATATGTGAAAGGATGTGATGTGATGTAAATGGATGAGAATGAGATGTGATGATATATGAAAGGATGTGATGTGATGTAAATGGATGAGAATGAGATGTGATATGATAGATATGCATGTGAATGAATTAGTGGATGTAGATGTGAATGTAAATGAACAAATGGATGAATGTGATGAATTGTGAATGGATGTGGTGTGATATGGATAGATGTGGATGTGATGTAATGTGGATGGAATGAATGAGATGTGATGTGGATGGATGTGAACGAGATGTGATAAGATGAGGATGGATGTGACGTGATGTGAATGAATGTGGGATGTGAATGAGTGTGATGGATGTGAATCGATGTGATGAGATGTGAGTGGATGTTGTGAGATGTGAATGTGATGTGAATGGATGAAGTAGAAGAACGTGGAATAACGAGAAATGACAATCCTAGATAAGGTTTTAAAACCTTAGCCTTGTGCTGGTGCAAAAAAATATCTAATAAGGGTTGTTCACATGCCTAACTCAAAAAACACACTAACATATATTGTATGCCAAAACATTGCATTAATGATTGCACCATTGATAGAATATTCTCCGAATTAGGCATTATCAACTGAGACTACACTAACTTCTACGTTATCAACAAAATGTTTTACACCAAAAATTTGTACGTGAGCAGGCGTCCATGAGTTTATTTTTGTGTGTGAAAAAGAAGAGAACAATTTTTGTAAAAACACTGCAACCAAATGAGTATGTAGCATATGTGTGCATAATCGAAGCAAATGTGCATACACATCAAGCCTAAGCATGCCTAAAGCACAAGTGCATCAGATGACTACATTCCAAAGCATGACATCCACACATAATGGATCAAAGGATCAACAAGTACAAAGCATTATCTAGTCCACATCAAAGAAGCAGCACGGAGCAAAGACCAAGAGCCAAGGAGTCGATAAGAAGAAGAGGCGTCATCAACATCATCGACATCAAAGGATCAACAAATATAAAGCATTATGCAACAAGAAGCATCTAGTCCACATCAAGTCCACATCAAAGAAGCAGCACGGAGCAAAGACCAAGAGCCAAGGAGCCGATAAGAAGAAGAGGCGTCATCTCAACATCATCGACATCAAAGAAAGGAAGAGAAAATCATGAATAACAAGCATATGTAAGTAATAAAGCAAGAACCAACCACTACCCTAACCTAATCAATTCATATGTTGTAAGCCACCAAATGAGTAGGCAAGTCTGTGTTTGTAAGACAACTTTACCACCTATGAGTAGCTAGACGAGCACCTAGGGGAAGTGATGAAAATGTAAACACTCCTGACCACCTGAGAGTAGCTAATCAAGCACCCAAGAAGGGAGATTTTCCATGTCCAAATCCAAATGTCAATCCACCTACCACCTACATACGTTGCATCTGACCACCTTGCAGTAACCTAAAAAATATGGCACCAAGGGGGGTGTTAAGAAATGTGATTCCATTGAGCACATACATGAGTTGGTAGGGAATGAGTTAAGGCAAAGAAAACATTGTCTACCAAAGAAGTCACATGAGAAAAACTAAATTATCCCACATGATCTAGCAAAGCCAATGTTGTACTCACCTATATAAAAGGGGGTCATTTCAAGCAATGGAAGAAGAACATCTCAAGTCTTTCTATGAATACAATTTTCACTCTTGTAACCTAACTAAACTTGAGTCTAATTTTAATTATCACACACTCATGTTATGAGTTCTCTTCATTTCTATCCACCTAGGATTAATGTTGTGATTAGTGTTTGATTAGGAAGTTTTCTTTTCATCATTAGGAGAGCTCGATTCATGTTTCTCAACACCAAGAACACAATGTCACCGGACCCATGTCCACCAATGCAAGAAAATCCACATGGCATGTGTACTCATTAGAAAGCATGACAAGTTTGCATACTTTCACATCATTGTACAATCCATCATTGATTCATTAGCCACTTGCACCATATGCAACTATGACAAGGCTTTGGGATCCAATTTTAGATTACCTAATGAGCTCTTGTTCACAAAGCTATGTGTGCTACCACTATCCACAAGCACATGAGCAACTCTTCCATTGATCATAGCCTTAATCCTCAAAGTCTTGGCACTCTTGCATCCTGCATAAGCATCATAAGAAAGAGTGCACAACTTTGCATCATGCCTTGTTGCTTCCATAACACACATGGTTGTAGGATATCCATCATCAAAGTTGTCTTCATTTGATCCCCCCGGAGCAAAAGGAAACTCACCATTGAGCTCATGACCCTCATCATCACCCATGAAGTCAATGCATTCATCAAATTTCTCCACTTTATCCTCATGGCTCATCCTCTACTACTTCGGTTCTCTTTGCCCATTTTTTGTCATAGCATAAGCCCTTACTTCTAAATCATTGATGTGATCCTCTTTAATAAATTTGCTTTTTTTTTTTCACCCCATTAGAATTTTCCTATCACCAATGGGTCCCTTTGAAGGAGTCCCACCAAATTTGAAATTGGTCTTTGCACCTCTACCATACACCATAGAATACCTCGAAATGGTGGTAGTAGTTGGAGAAGCTTCTTTAGATAATTTCCAAGGTGGCAGAGAGGATACATCAACCTTATAAGTGCTCTTGTGAAAACTTTGGCTAATATACTTTTCTTCATAAGTCTCGGCCAACACCATTGCTTGCTTGAGATTGATAAGCTTTTAAGCCTTTACATTAGCCCTAATGTTTGACTTCAATCCCTTGATGTACTTGACAATCTTAAAGTCCTTCACCAAAGTACTTGACAAACTTATGAGTGTATTCCCTTACACTCCCCGTTTGTTCTAAATCATCCCATTTACATATGATCTTGTCCTTTTGAAGTGTAGGAGTGAAGTTCTCTCTCATTTCTTCCTTCCTTACACTCCCCATTTGTTCTAAATCATCCCATGGATTCACATATGAGCTTGTTCTTTTGAAGTGTAGAAGTGAAGGTCTCTCTCATCTCTTCCTTGTGAAGGCCTCCCAAGAAGTGACCACATAACCATCAGTTTGTAATTCTCACCACACCAAGCATGGGCATAGCCTTCCAAATGTAGAGTGACAAAGTAGACTTTGGCCTTCTCAATTCTTAGACTAATCTCGAAGTATATGTCCTATTATTATAGGACCTTTGGTACAGGGAGATTTGAATATTCCACACGTATACTAATAAAGGAAATAAACCAAAAACACCATAGCATAACTCAAGAGTATAAAAATAAAAGAACACAAGATTGGGTGCAATCCCCCCCCAGCGATGTGTGTGGCTCCATTCCCACATGTGGTATTTAAATCATAATTCATAAATTTAGCCCTTGGAGCCATAAATAGTATAGCTTTTACAAAATTGAACCATAGTCCAATGCTTTTTTTTAAGTATCTCATCAAAAATAAACCTTGCCCACAATGGGCAAACTATATAAAATTAATTATTTACACACATATGCATGGCTAAATAATTCCATCCACCAATGTCCACCTTTGGTGTCCCAAACTTATGACTTATACTAAAAAATAATCCATAATGTTAGATCACAATTACTTTGGAATTACTCACAAAAATAATACTAACAATTGGGAATCATTATCTAAATTCACTACTATGCTTCACACATAAACCATGCATCACACATAATTAATCGGATCCACTCCCCACATTGGATTCACTCACAATGCCTTTGCATAATTAATTGGATTCACTCACAATGCCTTTGCATAATTAATTGGATTCACTCACACTGCCTTTGCATAATTAATTGGATTCACTCACAATGCCTTTATACGCATCGCACGTATTCTTGGAGTTGATTAGATTCACTCAGAATCAAACTCAAACCACATGTCTCACACATGTCTATTGGGTATTGTGCAATCTATACATGCATGTAAATGAGTCCTAATTTAGTTGTAGTGTGGGGCTCAAGTTAGGATTTCCTAATTTTAGGAAAAGCAAGGCTTTCATGCCTATATATATGTAATTATTTCATTAATAGAAATAGACTCACGTTCTTTCATCTCATCATGTCTATTAGAGAGAGGGTCTCCATCTCCATCATCTAACAGTGGTATCAGAGCAAAATTGATCGATTTGCCGCAGCAGGAGAGCAGCCCGCAGAGATTCTTCACGTTTTGAGCTAGTAGAGCTTCATGTGGGAGGCGAAGGGCAGAGTTGAAGCATGATGGGTGTTGCTGCTTGATTCGGCGAGCTTGGGGTCCAATCACTCCAAAGGGTGCCGATTGAAGCAGCCCCAGTCTGGCACCACCACCAGTAAGACGGCTAGCACCAGGACCCCATACACTATAAGCATAAGCTGGAAAGGAGTCCTGTTGAGATATCGAGCTCGTCTAGTGAGGCGGTGGCCACTGATGACCCGCCTGGGGGATAGGCCCCACACTTACACCACTGGCATGGTTGGTGAGATCATGGGAGATATGCGGCTAGTGGGATGACAGGCTGTGTGACAGCCATTCTAGAGACTGTCATAGTTATAGCGCCAGCTCATTTAGTCGGGTTCACACTATAGAGAACCCGTGTATGTATTGGTTGAGTACCTTTCATATTATGTGTACTCTTATTCTTGTATATGGTGTGTTGAGTGTGGAGTAGAGAAGAAGAAGATTTTCAGCCTCTCACCTTGTGTGTTCTCTATTAGGGTTTTGTGAGTGTGTGTGTGTGCTTGCAAGAGCTCAAGCTCTCTTCCCCCCTGCATCTTTTCATGGTATTAGAGCCTGGTTCGTGCTAAGGGCTGAGAAGCAAGCAAAAGAACCACAGGAAGCGGTATGAGGGTAAGAGCTGCAACTACTCTTCCCTATTTGTGTTGGTGACTACACCCTTGTCGGGAGCTCTACGGGAGGCACCGGCAAACGGTCTCTGATTGAGGAGCTTTCTTCGCGGGAGTAAAGCTACAGGGAAACTATATAGTCCTTTGGACTACTATGTAGTCCTTTGGACTACAATTTTGGGGTCGCAAACGCGTTTCGGGCGCGTCTGGACCTCCGTTTTTTAGAAAGCAGGCGATTTCGAGCACTGCAGGTAAGTCATCGATTCTCTGCAGAACTCTGTTTCAAGTACTGCAGGAAGATAGATTGACTGTGCAGACACTGTGGGTGCTGCAAAGAGGTCTACAGTTGCCATTGGGTGTATGTATGTGCATTGAGGTCACTGGTTGTGACATTTGAGTGGACTGCAGTACCGCTGTGCAGAAAATACAGCAGTTGTGTAGGAAAAACCAGAGTGCAGTTTCTGGTAAAATTGTGTGTTTGGCAAGATGTCTAATGATGGCATAACACAAATTGTGGCTGAGAAGCTGGATAAGAATAACTTCCATGCTTGGAGGTTCAGGTTAACGAATTTCCTGATGGGAAAAGGCTATTGGGACTACATAGAAGGTGAGCATGAAGAGGCACCGGAGATACCGGCGGATATAAATCCGACTGCTGCTGCTGCAGATGTGAAAGAGTTTAAAGACTGGAACCAAGGAGCCAGGAAGGTTATGTATTGGCTTTCCATTAGTATACAGGACACCATGATTGGGCACATTCAGGATGCCAAGTCCCCCAAGGAGGCGTGGGACACCTTGGTAAAGCTCTATGAAACAAATACCAAGGCACGTAAGATACAGTTGAAGAATGAACTTCATACTGTGGAGAAAAAGAGCATGTCTGTGAATGACTATGCGCTGAAGATAAAGGGTATTGTGGAATCCCTTGCATCTATTGGTGTGTCAGTAGATGATGATGACAAGGTGGAAGTCTGTCTACGTGGTCTCGGGCCACAATACAAGGCGTTCAAGACGTCTATTCAGACTCGGGAAAACATTCCCAACTTTACAGATTTGGTGTCTATGCTGATTATCGAAGAGAAGAACTTGGGTGAAGACCAATAGTCTTCACAAAGTAAAAATAGTTCAGAGCAACAGGCTTTCTACACGAGTTCAGGAAGAGGACGAGGTAGAGGAGGCCGTGGACGCGGTCAAGGAGGTGGCCGAACAGGTAATCAGAATTATGGCCAGCAACAACAACAGTCCCAGAATCAACAACAACAACAACACGCAGGTGGAAGAGGCAAATTCAGAGGCAGGGGGAGTCAAAGAGGTCGTGGAAATTGGCAAAGGCAGTATAATGATGCACGTGAATGTTATTATTGTGGTAAGCCTGGACATGTGCAGTCAGAATGTTATAAGAAGCAGGCTGACATGCAAAATGGGAAAGTGCAGCAAAATAACTATGCATCCTCAAGCAGAAATAATGAGGATAATGAAAGGCTGTTTGTTATGCAGCATGTCGTGAATGCCATGTCTGAAAATGTTGATGCAGCACAAAAAGATAATGTATGGTATGTGGATTCAGGCGCTTCGAACCACATGACGAGTCATGGGGAGTGGTTCAAGGAGATGAAAAACCCGGAAAGACCAGGTTTTATGGAAACAGGGGATGACACTGCTCATCCAATTGCCCACGTTGGAGATGTGCCATTGTCTATGCAGGATGGCAAAGTGAAGTACCTTGCAGATGTACTTCATGTACCGAACATAACAAAGAATCTGGTTTCAGTTGGCCAGATGATTGAGCAGGCTTTGCAGGTTCGGTTTAACCCTGATGGGTGTTATGTTGAAGATTTCAAAGACAAGTGCAGGTTGGTTGCAAAAGGCAACAGAGTGGGCAGAATGTTTACGTTGAATGTAGACATGCCTGAAATGAGTGCTGCGATGTTTGCAAATGGTTCAGGAGTTGTTGCAGACACAGACATATGGCATAAAAGAATTGGACATGTAAATGTGCAGAGATTAAAGTCTATGCAGACAAAAGGAATTGTGACAGGGCTGCCAAAATTTAAAGTGGAAGTTATGCAGAAAATATGTGAAGCATGCCAATTTGGGAAGCAAACAAAGCATGTGTTTCCACGTAACAGATATGTGAGCAGAAATGCACTAGATGTTGTGCATTCAGATGTATGGGGTCCTACGAAGACCATATCTATGGGAAGCTGCAGGTACTATGTGACTTTCATTGATGACCACACAAGGAAAGTGTGGGTATATTTCATGAAGGAAAAGAGTGAGGTGTTCACTCACTTTCAGAATTTCAGAGTTTTGGTTGAAAAGCAAACAGGGAAATATGTCAAGTGCCTAAGGTCAGATGGAGGGGGAGAATACTTCTCCAATGAGTTCTCTGAATATTTGAAGAAGAATGGTATTCGGAGACAGTATACATGCAGATACACTCCGCAGCAAAATGGAGTTGCTGAGCGGAAAAACAGGCACATTGCTGAGATTGCGCGAGCATTGATGGAAGAGAAGAATATGCCGCATTGCTATTGGGCTGAGGCTGTTTCTACAGCAGTATACATCATGAACAGGACTCCAACTGCAGCCATACATGATGTAACTCCAGAGGAGAGGTTTACTGGCAGAAAACCGGATTTGTCTCATCTGAAAGTTTTTGGATGCATTGCATATGTGCATGTGCCAGATGAGCTGAGAACTAAGCTGGATCCGAAAGCTGAAAAATGTGTGTTTATTGGATATTCCCTTGAGCAAAAGGGATACAGGTGTTATAACCCTACTACACGTGAGTTGAGGGTAAGCAGGGATGTTGTCTTTGATGAGATGAGCAGCTGGTATGCTGCTGAAAAAGAAGCTGTTGGGGCTGATGTGAGTGGAAGTGTGGTTGCACAGAATGCAGGTCAGCAATCACAGTCTTTGAGTGGACCAGGAGAGTCCTCATCTAGTGGGTCTGTTGATAGACCATGGAGTGGCAGGCTGCGTCATAATACCAGCCCTGCAAATGTGATTAGTACATCACGTAAAGGAAAAGAGAAAGTGGTTGAGCCCCTTGGTATGCCTGACATTTCTGCAGGGCATTCTCATGTTGATGGAGAGTCTAGTGGCTCAGATATGAGCCTTGATGAGGAGCTTGGGATCCCAGCTATGAGAACACCTGGTGTAAAGAAGGCTATGGAAGCCATGAATGAAAAGCTGCGAAGATCTGGGAGAGTGAGAAATCCTGTGCAGAGATTTACCTATGATGGTTATGTGGCACATCACTATGCATATATGGCAAAGGTTGTGCAGGTTGTTGAGCCCACATGCATTGATGAGGCTATTGGAAATGTGTGTTGGGAGAAAGCTATGGATGAGGAGATGGATGCACTATATGGAAATGAGACTTGGGATTTAGTGCAATTGCCTGAAGGCAAGAAAGCCATTGGATGCAAGTGGGTGTACAAAGTTAAACATAATAGTGATGGAAGCATAAACAGGTACAAGGCTAGATTGGTAGCCAAAGGATATGCGCAGACATATGGGATTGATTATGAGGAAACTTTCAGCCCAGTTGCCAAGATGGCAACGGTGAGAGTTGTGATAGCAGTGGCTGCGTCAAAGCAATGGTCTTTACATCAGATGGATGTAAAGAATGCATTCTTGCATGGGGATTTGCAAGAAGAGGTGTATATGTTGCAGCCACCTGGTTATGAGGATGAGGGTCACCCCGAGCATGTTTGCAGGTTGAAGAAAGCCTTGTATGGTTTAAAGCAAGCACCAAGAGCATGGTCTGACAAGATTTCTGAATATCTCACTATTGGCTTTCATGTAGCCAATACAGATTTCTCGCTGTATGTGAGACATGGTGATAGAGGAGTTGTGCTTGTTGTCATCTATGTAGATGACTTGATCATTACGGGGGACCATGATGCAGAGATCTTTGATGTAAAGATCTTGCTTAGACAGAAGTTCGAGATGAAGGATCTGGGGGAGCTCAGATATTTCTTGGGCATTGAGGTGATTAGGTCACCACATGGTATTGGATTACTGCAAAGACAGTATGGCTTGGACATGTTGTCCAAGTATGGTATGACAGGCTGTAAGCCTATTTCTGTGCCATTGGATCAGAATGGCAAGTTGAGTGCAGATTCAGGAGAGATCTTGGAGGATCCTACTATGTACAGGAGCATAGTAGGAAGTTTGATCTACATGACGATCACCAGACCAGATTTGAGCTATGCTGTTGGGTTGGTGAGTCAGTTTATGCAGGTTCCACGGAAACCGCATTTGGATGCAGTGAGACGCATACTGAGGTATGTGAAGTCTACTTTGCATTGTGGACTATTCTATGAGACTGGGATAGAGATATGTGTACATGGGTACACAGATGCTGATTGGGCTGGTAGTATCTCAGATAGAAGATCTACCAGTGGATTCATGTTTTCTTTGGGGAGTGCTGCTGTGACTTGGAGCAGCAAGAAGCAGCCTACGGTTGCTCTATCGAGTACGGAGGCCAAGTACAGAGGAGCTGCTATGGCAGCATGTGAGGTAGCTTGGTTGAGAAAGCTACTTGCAGATTTGGGTCTATCAGTGGATAGACAAGTTGTCATTTTCTGTGACAACATTAGCAGTATACAGTTGGCCAGGAACCCAGTCTTTCATGCTCGTACGAAGCACATAGAGGTCCACTACCACTTCGTCAGAGAGAAGGTCTTGGCAGGAGATCTTGACCTTGTTTATGTCAGCACACAGGATCAGGTAGCTGACATCTTCACCAAAGCATTGGGTACAGAGAAGCTCCGCAGATTCAGAGCTTCGCTTGGTGTACATGAGATGGAGTTGAGCTCGAGGGGGAGTGTTGAGATATCGAGCTCGTCTAGTGAGGCGGTGGCAACTGATGACCCGCCTGGGGGATAGGCCCCACACTTACACCACTGGCATGGTTGGTGAGATCATGGGAGATATGCGGCCAGTGGGATGACAGGCTGTGTGACAGCCATTCTAGAGACTGGCATAGTTATAGCGCCAGCTCATTTAGTCGGGTTCACACTATAGAGAACCCGTGTATGTATTGGTTGAGTACCTTTCATATTATGTGTACTCTTATTCTTGTATATGGTGTGTTGAGTGTGGAGTAGAGAAGAAGAAGATTTTCAGCCTCTCACCTTGTGTGTTCTCTATTAGGGTTTTGTGAGTGTGTGTGTGTGCTTGCAAGAGCTCAAGCTCTCTTCCCCCCTGCATCTTTTCAAGTCCGCTATGTAGCCCACCAGGAAAGCCACCACTGTTGCCGCCATCAAAGCGTACTACATGATCTGCTCAACCAGCTTCTGCCCTTGCCAATCCATGTTGTAGCAAACTCTACAACACGATTATCAAGCAAGGTGCATGATATATCTGCTGCGCTCTAATCATAGACGAGAAGAGGAAATCTATAAAAGTTGTACGTGGAGCATCTTGATGTTGGGAAGGCCGCTGTTCAATCATATTGCATGAATTCTAGGTGTTGAAGGTGCGGGCCTAAGCATTTGATGTATGTTGCAATCCTGTTGTTGGTCTGAATCATGGAAGTGTGATGTGTATGTGCTTCAAATGCTGAAGATTGAAAAGTGAGAAAGTACAGTTGTGTGGTTTCAAGACTTTGCAGTTGTTTACACAACTGAATGCTTGGAAGAGAGCCCCAAAGCTAAAGAAGTATCCATGCTCCTATACTACTCTACAAACTGAAGATCAAAGAAAGTTTCTTCATCGAGTTCTTCATCAACAATACTATGGTGGATGGAGGAGCAATGTTCTTCAACAACACAATCCAATGCTCCCATAAATATGTTTGTCAAGTTTCTTGGTTAAGCTTTTGTTGTGGGAAAGACTAGTTGTTTGGTGGGTCTTGTCTAAAAATTGTGGCCCAACCTTGTTGTCTATACCCACTTGTCTATTCATCCTGATTGTTTGTAGAGAAGAGTACACTACCCTATGTTGTTGTTAAGGGGGGACTCTTACTCATTGTATCAGGTGGTTTTGTCATGTTCACTATCAAAAGTTGTGCATGTTTAGCTTGAGGGGGGATTGTTGGGTATTGTGCAATCTATACATGCATGTAAATGAGTCCTAATTTAGTTGTAGTGTGGGGCTCAAGTTAGGGTTTCCTAATTTTATGAAAAACAAGGCTTTCATGCCTATATATATGTAATTATTTCATTAATAGAAACAAACTCTCACGTTCTTTCATCTCATCATGTCTATTAGAGAGAGGGTCTCCATCTCCATCATCTAACAATGTCACAGCTGGTTGGATTCACTCATCACAACCAAACTTGGGTCACCATCTAAAGAATTAATTAGATTCGCTCTTAATTCTTGTACCACACTTGGGTCACCCTCTCAAGAATTAATCAGATTCACTCTTACAATTGATTCTTTAATCACACTATCATTACATAGAATCCCTCTCAACACTTAATTATGATAAGTTATCCATCACATAGATAAATATCACTAAGTATTCGTCACAGACATGTAAAAGAGACATTGCATCAAGGACTCTATGTATAATAAATTCTAGTGTCCCATACCACCATAAATTATCCCACACAAACCTAGAGATAAATATGCATCGGAATACTTCACACAGAATTAAGCTCGTGTCCCATACCACAAGACTAATACATAGTGAAAATTTTATAAAGTATAGTAACTCGAGATGGAAGGGCCAGTTCCTCTAAGAAGTTCTACTTTTGATGCATAAGAACTCTCCTTGAAATTTACAAAAAGTCTTAAATAAAACTTATTATAAAGATAATCAGATGAAATGAATATGTTACCTCAAGAATCAATGGAAAACCCCCTGATTATCCACTACCAATTTGAGGATGAATGATGCCGAAATGAATCACTGATCTCTAAGAGATTAAACATCAATCTGTTCACATTGGTTGATGAATAATCTATCTATTTAGAACCTACATTCATTAATAGACCTTGTTAGGTTAGCATTAGCAAAACGAAAGAAAGTGAATAAGCGTATAATTGTAAATAGTATATATGAATTTATATTCTTAATCAATGTGAATAATTAAACAATTAAATAAGAGAAGAACTAGGAAAAATCTATTGGTCGAGTAATGCCTTAACAACTCAAAATTTTAAAGTGACAAATAATTGGGAATAAGAAAGCTTATGAGGATTTTTCTTATCTTTATTGGTATGTTAAAGAAGTTGATAAATGCCATATTTGGAGAAAATATCATTGTCAAAAATATAATCTTGGTTCCCATCCATAAATAAGTCAATAAATTCAAAAAATGAATAACTGAGATGGAAAGTCAAAGCCAGAAGGATTTAGAAATATTCGTAATGATGCCCACTTATAATCCTTCTTTGAAAATATATAAAAGTTTTATTTTAAAGCTTTTGTGTTAATCTTTTAAAATAATCAAAGCTTTAAGTTTTAAAGCTTTTAAGATAGCTTTAATCAAAGCTTTGATGTAAGCTTCACCAACGAATAGCGGCCTGACGGCCCTCAAAACGGCACAGAGTAGAAAACCAGGTGTTAGCGCAACATAATCATTCATATCTAACAACTTACACACATTCACCTACCTATAAAAACATTGCACAAGAGTAAACATCACAACTAAATCAGATTACCTTACTGAGGGCACACTTATATAAATGAAAAAAAAATTTGTAGGTGAATTTCTTGCTAAACTGAAGAATAAATGGTAAGTAGCTTTATGGTCACTCTATCATGGATCTTGTCACACATAGGTATCTCCTAGTAGTAGACAAGGAACAAACATTTTACAAGTTTGTTTGGAGATAAGGTATCTCCTAGTAGTAGACAAGGAACAAACATTTTACAAGTTCGTTTGGAGATTGATCTTGAGAGCAAGCCCTAAGAGATATTTTTTATAGCATCTTTTCTTGAATGAAAAAAGCCTCCAAACACCAAGGTGTCCATCTCCCTGGAAAGAAGAATGATCTTCACGAGTCTGCATTGTGAGCAATGTCTTTGCGTGCTAGGATTAGCAATAGGCCCTTTCACTTGAGAACTGCCTCTAGCCCTCTAGGTGACATTTTTGCATGGAATATATAAATAACCTCTTGATGAGGAATACACCATGAAATGATTTCTAGCAAAGTTAGACCTTACCCACAAAATCAGAAATTTGCAAGACCTTATAGAGTAAGAACAAGTAATCTACATGGTAATAAGAGAAGGGGAGAGAACGGTGGGGGGGGGAGGGGGAAGAGAGCTATAAGCATTAAAGAAGCATACAATCCTCATCTTGCATTGTCACCTCCTCTCCTTCATCTTGCATTTGACAATTTCTCGTTCCTCGAGTTAATCCATCTTTCATGTTTCTTTTGGGAAGGGCCTATAGGAGACAACACTAGTAGTCAAGGTAGAATACAATGCCCTCACACAATGCTTGCAACAAAAGCCAATGCATCATTGGCATGGAGATCCAAAGGAGTAATTAGATCCACAAAATCTAGGTCTACACACAATATCTCAATGAATTTGTAGACCGCCCCCCAGCCCCCTTGTTAGATATCCGTAACGCCACTACGGGCGTTACCACGAGAGGGGATGGCCTCTGGCTCACCACCCAGCCATAGAGGAAGAATGAGGATTGCCCCTCATCCCCCAGGCTATATAGTGTGTGGCCTGCCGTCCACACTAGCCTGGCCGCCCATGACTCCGCATGAGCGTCCTCTCCCACTGAACCCCGGACATGGCCATCCGGTCTGCCGTCGGTCACAGGCATCACAGCCTACGTGACATTACCCCCCCCCTTAAGAAGAGTTTTCGTCCTCGAAAACAAACTGGGGAAACCTTTTGGAAATTGCACTACGCGTTCCCAGGTTGCTACCTCGTCATCCCTATCTGTCCATTTAACAAGTACCTCTTGGTACACTTTATGTCGGGTTTGTCTATCACGATACTGTAGAATCTTTTCAGGTTCATGTGGTATCTTTGGTGGCTCTATCAAGTCCACCAAAATCTCTGGAGAAACTGCGTTCTCTAACCCATGAACTGATTTCTTCAATTTACTGACATGGAAGACAGGATGGACTTGAGAACTCTCCGGTAACTCAAGTTTATATGCTACGTCCCCAATCTTCTTAAGGATTTTAAAAGGACCACAATATCTCGGAGAAAGTTTATCACACTTTCCCGTTTTCATGGTTTCTGACTGCGCAGGAACCTTGAGGAATACAAAGTCACCTTCTGCAAAGGTCACCTTTCTTCATCCTTTATCCGCATAAGTTTTAGCGCGATCCTGAGCGCTATGAATGCTCTCACGTGCGGCTCTGAGCATATCATTCATATCTTCAAGGAAATCCTTGACAGATTGAATCTTCTCCTTTTCTAGGCCTACAGCCATCGGAGATCTCGGCTGGAATCCATACATTAACATGAATGGTGTAAATCCGGTCGCGCTGAGTGTTTGGAGCTGTTATAGGCAAACTCCAATAAGGGCAAGTACTCTTCCCAATTAGATTGCTTCTTACTAACATAAGAACGCAACATATCCTCTAGAATTTGGTTAACTCTTTCAGTTTGACCATCAGACTCCGGATGATCTGCCGTACTCATACTCAGAGTAGTATCCAACTTTTTGAAGACTTCCCTCCAAAAATGACTATTGAACTTTCTATCTCTATCCGACACTATATCTGCGGGCAGGCCATATAGCTTGTAGAGATGTTCAATAAAGAGTTTTGCCAACTCTGGCGTTTTAACAGTTTTCTTCGTAGCAATAAACTTTGCCATTTTAGTTAACCTGTCCACTACCACCCACACCAAGTCATTCCCTCGACTGGGTAAACCGGTAATGAAATCCATGGAAATGCTTTCCCATTTCCCTTGAGGAATCTCCAGCGGATGGAGTAGTCCTCCAACCTTAAGACATTCATGTTTATTGACCTGGCACTTATTGCATTTCAGCACATAAGTCTGGACGTCCTTAAACAAACTAGGCCAATAAAACTGTCTTTTTACTAGTGCATAGGTCTTTTGAATCCCAGGATGACCCGCACTTGGACTATCATGACTTTCTTTAAGAATTTGGGCCCGAAAGTCACCAATAGTTGGTACACATATTCTACCCTTGTAGAGTAAGTACCCGTCGTCAATGGAGTGATTAGCATATTTCTCCCCCCGACGAAGTTTATCACTCCCCTTTGAAGCCGTGGGGGCAGTCAAAGGTGATGAAGGGCCTACGTCAGAACTCTCTGGCTCCAAACTATACCCAGAAGACACGGCTAGTCTCTCCGAACTAACTCTCGCTTCCCTTCCCGTTGCACCTTCGGCCAGTCTCTCCGGACTAGCAATATGTGCCCACGAGGGAGGTGGTCGCGTCTGTAAAGAAGTGCGTACGCGTCTGTGAAGAAGTGCGTACGCGTACAGCGCGCCAGACCTCTGTAAAAGATGGATCGTGCTCACATAAACCACGTAGGGACTCCAAGAAATCATTCTTGAAGACTGTGAAACTAAGTTCATTAATCTGTGGCATGCGACTAAGTGCATCTGCCACCACGTTATACTTACCTTTCTGGTAACGTATCTGAAGGTCAAACTCCTGTAGAATCTCTGCCCACCGAGCTTTTCTACCCTTCAGTTCATTTTGACTTGAAAGCCATTTCAGACTTTCATGGTCCGTCCGGACCTCAAAAGTAGCACCATATAAATAGTGTCTCCACTTTTTCAGTGCATGAACTATCGCTAGTAACTCTCGCTCGTAAGCTGAGTAGCTACGCTGCGCACGATCTAACTTTTTACTCTCAAATGCAATTGGGCGTCCCCTTTGCATAAGTACGGCCCCAATGGCCTCATTACTAGCGTCTGTTTCCAAAACAAACGGCTCATTTGGATCGACAATTGTCAAAACAAGTGCAGCTGCTACGATCACCTTAAGCTTATCAAAGCTCTTCTGTTGGGCATCCCCCCAACTAATGTTTTTAGTTTTTGACCATAACTGGTCAGTCAACGGGACTGCGATCTTCGCGTAGTCCTTCACATACTATCGGTAGAACCCCGACATGCCAAGAAAAATTTACAGTTCCTCGAGATTCTTCGGCGCTGGCCATTTAAGAATAGCCTCTACTTTTTCTGGCTCCATCCGCGTACCATCTACGGATATAATATGGCCAAGATAGTGAATTTTTGTTTCAAAAAATTCACATTTGCTCTTCTTTGCAAATAGTTTGTGCTCTCGCAACAACTCGAACACTAGACGCAAATGCTCTATGTGTTCTTTCTGTGTCTTACTGTACACAAGAATATCATCCAAGAAAACTACTACGAATTTTCCCAGATATGGACGTAAAATACTGTCCATTAGCGTCATAAACGTCGCTGGAGCATTGGTTAGCCTAAATGGCATAACCAAAAACTCAAAATGCCCGAAACGGGTCCGAAATGCTGTCTTCGCAACATCTTCCTCTTTTATTCTAACCTGATGATAGCCAGATCTCAGGTCTATTTTTTTGAAGTATCTCGATCCATAGAGTTGATCAAACAACTCATCCATGCATGGCATCGGATACTTGTTCTTAATCGTTATCTGATTAAGAGCCCTATAGTCTATGCACATCCGCATAGATCCGTCTTTCTTCTTTACCAGAAGAATAGGCGATGCCCACGGACTTGAACTAGGCCGAATAAAGCCTTTGTTCAAATATTCCGTTAATTGTTTTTCCACCTCCTGTGCCTCGGAGTGGCTTAATCTATAAGTAGGTTTGCTTATAGGTTTTGATCCTGGCATAACTTCGATGCCATGGTCTACTTCTCTAGATGGTGGTAAACCATCTGGTAAATCATCAGGAAAAACATCCTGAAATTCCTCTAATAAATTCGTTAAAGTATCTACGTACTTTTTCTTTAATGTCTCATTCACCTTGGATTTTTTCTTGTTTGAATCACATGCATGCCAAACAGGGTTTGAATCACATGCATGCCAAACAGGGTTTTCAAACAGTGGGTCTCGTCCAAGGTTATTTTGTTTTTCTTGTTTGTCTACGCAAACATCATTTATTGTTTCATCTACGGAAATAGAATTCAAAAGAGGGTAACAAGCATATACCTCTGCTATCTGGTCTCTGCGGATCGCTGTACACAGCTCCATGGAGGAAATAAGTGGTGTGGTAGAGACAGCACGGTCGCCCTGCAGGGTGATGACTCTACCTCCATGCTCAAAACATAGCGTATTATGTAAGTAATTCCGAGCTAGACTAGGGCCCAAGCCATACAGCCACTCCCTGCCTAGATATATGTCTGCTCTGGCTAAGTGCATGACCTGAAAGTCAAGCGGAGCCTCGTAGTCCTGCATAGATAATGGGACCCCCAATACTACGGTATTCCATACCGTTTTGTCATATCCGTTGGCTAGGCCAACAGTATACTCATGATCACTCCGGGTCTCAGTCAATCCCAACTTCTTGACTAACGAGTAGTTCAAGAAGTTGTGGCTAGCTCCATCATCAATAAAAACTGTGACTCTACGGCCACCTATGGTACCATACATGCGCACCATGTCATGCGGACCTACAGTAGGCTGCCACATCGCTGGTGTCACTGAACAAGCGTGATGCTCATCACAATGACACACTGTCACCTCTCTAAACTCTGCAGAACTGAGAGGGAGTCTCTGCACTGTATGCAACTGCCTAGAAGATTTACCATCTTTTTTGGGCTCGTTGTCAAAAAAGATGAAGAATGAGGATTGCCCCTCATCCCCCAGGCTATATAGTGTGTGGCCTGCCGTCCACACTAGCCTCGCCGCCCATGACTCTGCATGAGCGTCCTCTCCCACTGAACCCCGGACATGGCCATCCGGTCTGCCGTCGGTCACAGGCATTACAGCCTACGTGACACCCCTGCAACATTTTAGCACTTATTAGTTGAAAGAGAAATAAGAAAAGTGTACCCTTCTACATCGTCGATTATGGAATTCAGACAGTGCTACTAGTTTAGCAATCTTGTTTACAGGTTCTAATGCTCCTCCTCTTGCTAATATAGTTGGATTAAGGAGAGGTTGAGAGATTCAAAAAACCATTTTTGTGATGAAGAGGGTAGTTTCTTGCAAATCCACTTGTGGTTTCCCACTTTCTTTTGCCTCGTGGTTATTACCCTTTGGGTAAAATCTTGAAACATTTCAGCCCTTTGACTTTTGAATAAACCCTGTCTTTGTCCAAAGCCTTTGTATTTTTGCTACAGATTCTCCTCTTCCCGTGCAACTATTTTGAATTTGTAGAAAAACCTTAAAATTTGCTCCAAGCCAATAATAATTGAGAAAAAAATGATTTCTTGATTTTTCTTCAAGTCTCCATGACCCAAATTCAATACTTGAATTTGTCGTGCTCTGATACCACTATTATAGAACCTTTGGTACATGATGGAGATTTGAATATCCCACACATATATAATAAAGAAAATAAACCATAAACACCATAGAATAACTCAAGAGTATAAAAATTAGAGAACACAAGATTGAGTGCAATCTTTCCCCCTGACGTGTGTGGCTCCCCTCCCACACACGGTATTTAAATCATATTTCATAAATTTAGCTCTTGGGGCCATAAATAGCATAGCTTTTCAAAAATTGGGCTTTTACAAAATTGAATCATAGTTCAATGCTTGTTTTAAAGTATCTCATAAAAAATAAACCTTGCTCAACATATGTACAAGGACCAACTACATAAAATTAACTATTTTTCACACATGTACACAGCTAGATAATTCCATCCAATGTCCACCTTTGTTGTCCCGAACTTATGATCTATACTCAAAAAAATAGTCCACAATGTTAGATCACGATTACTTTGGAATCACTCATAAAAATAATACTGACAAGTGAAAATCCTTATCTAAATTCACTATTATGCTTCACACATAATTAATCGAATTTACTTCCACATTAGATTCACTCACACAATGCCTTTGTACGCATAGCATGTATCACACATAATTAATCGGATTCACTCCCACATTGGATTCACTCACAATGCCTTTGTACGTGCTGCATGCATTCATAGAGTTGATCGGATTCACTCATAATCAAACTCACACCACTCGTCTCATACGTGTCATGGCTAGTTGGATTCACTCATAATCAAACTTGGGTCACCCTCTAAATCAAACTTGGGTCACCCTCTATACGCTTATCCCTGCCTTTGCCCCCCACTTCCTCCCTCCATCTTTGCTTCTGTCATCTCCTTCACACTGCCCTCCACCCCTTCTAGCTATATTGTGCGCATCCCGCCACCTCCTTCCCCTCCCGCCTTTTGCTCTTTCCTCCATCCAATCAGCACTCCTCCCATCTAGTCGGGCCCCGGTCCTTCCCTGGCCCCGCGGCTTCTACTCCCCGTTGAAGTTTCGCCACCTTCCCACCTTTTTGCTCTCCCCAGCCGCGAACGCCTCTCCTCGCATTGCTGCCACCTCCGGCTCCTCCTCGCCTTTCGTCATCCTCACAGGCTTTTGCTTTGGGGGTGTTCTTCATCGGCAAGAGTAGGGGTGTTTGGTCTTCACCTTCCAGGAGGACTCCATGGCAGCCCCTCCATCATCCCTGGCTGAAGCTTCTGTCCCTTGCCTAATTTAAGAGGCGGACCTCCAGCTTTTAGCTTCGAGAGTATCTTCCCTCGTTGCCTCTTTGTTGGTCTGCAAGATCACCCTGTGCACAGACAAATCTAGGATTTGCTCTAGGCAGCCCTCATCGGCAAGCCTGGCAAAATCACCAGTGTCCATTTTCTTGGGCTTGGCTACTGTCATGTGTGGAGATTGATTCACCCAGAGAGTGACTGATCATGTGATGCAGCAGAGACCTGTTGCGATTCGCAGCACTCAAGTGTTCTTCGCAAGATGGCACCATGGTTTCGACCCTGCATCCGACCTCGTGGCAGGTGTATCCGGCTTCCCTGTGATGATGGTCTGCTTCCCCGGCTTTTGGAATGAGTACTACTATAACTATTTGGCCCACCTAGTTCTATTACACATGATGAAACCCATGCCCGGACACCAGACAGATGGAAGAAGACATGGGGACAGGGTCCATAAGAAAAAGCACCATTCTTGGTCAAAAAGCAAAAAAGTCAAACAAGGTTGACCGTGAGCCAAGGGCACCATTGGAAAGAGAAGACTCAGCCGGACCAAAAAGCTACAAGCCGCTTTTTCAAAAAGCAGCTCCAAGGTGCCAAAAAGCAAGGCCCTGAAGCTAGAAAAGCAAAACAAGAACTTTTGACTAAAATTGAGTAATATTTTACTATTAAAAAGACCAAACGCAAAGCAAAAGGCAAAAGCATCACTTTTTGGCAAAAAGCAAGGCTTCCCTTCAGTCTCTCGTGAGTATCAAGTTGAAGAAGAACCTCTTTATCACATTGCCATCTTCATTGAAGCGTGGAGATCATCTTCTCCATCATCATCTACTTGATCATGAACCAAATCATGGAATTTTTCATCGCTACCCACTGATTCAAAGTGCCTCCATCAACTACTGTGCCACATCATCACCTGCCCATACGACTGTTCGGATCAGTACAGCCATATGGTACTACTATACAGACGAGTACGGAGCTGTACGGGCTGAAAATTATAGAAACCCTAAAATTTTCAAAAACCCTAAAAAATGCTTTTTTGGAGGTTTTTATCGCTTGAAAACCATTAAAACATGTTTTATATCAGTTTTCTTGCCAGAAAGAGCTTTTCCATGGTTTTCTTCATCGACAAGGCTGTAGGAGTTGTGGAGATTACTCATGGGATGAGCAAGTGTTTCTTGGACTTGAACTTGGATTTGAACTTGGACTAGGACTTGGATTTGGACTTGGATTTGGATTTGGATTCATTGGACTTGATCATTGGATGGGAACTAGAACTTGGACTTGATCATTGGATTGAAACTAGAACTTGGACTTGGACTTGGATTGGAACTAGGACTTGGACTTGGACTTGGACTTGGACTTGGATTCATTGGATTTGGATTTGAATATTGGATCTAGTACTAGCCTGGTGAGAGATACTTGTGGGTCATTCCCGTGGTGTGCTCGGCATCAGAGATCTCGTGCCTCGACATCGACATCGACTTGGATATCCTACATCGGCATATATGTTTGTTTTGTATTCATTGATTGTATTGATCCTGGCCAACGTGCCTGTGGAGTGTTCCTGAATAAATTCCTAAAAGGGGACGGGGCATGTTCCCCACTCAGTGTGGTATATTGTGCAAGATCCCTAATCCCTTCTCTCTCTCTCCTCTCTCTCTCCTCTCTCTCTATATATCCATGTCTTGGTCACGTGGTTGAGCCTATCACGGCATGCCCCGCTGGGCCTACAGTGGTATTAGAGCAGGATTTCTCTTGAAGAAGAGCAGGATTTCTCTTGAAGAAACTTTCTTGGAGTGACAGAGCCATGTCGAGAGCAGAGGGTGACCAAGGGCCTAATGAAGGGGAAACAACTATGAGGCCAATACAGGACTTCAAGATGGGAACCACGGTTGTCGATCCATTACTCATAAGACCACGGCCATGGCATCAGAAGAGTACCATGACTTTCAGCTTGGAGAGCCACAAAGGAAGAGGACCAAAGAAGGGCTCGAAAGTTTGAAGATATTATCAAGGATCCAGCCATCAAAGCCAAAGGATTTGAAGCTGCTAAAGCCTATCTTTAGGCCAAAGGAATCACCATTGTAGAAGGATCTAAAGCTACCCATTCCTTTTCTCATGTAGAAAATAGGGAGGCTATCCCTAGGCCCGTTCTCTCGGATGCAGCATCTTCAGGTCAAGTAAAGGAAGGGAAGGCAAAGAAGCCTTCATCAACTGACAAGATGGACTTCAAGCCAGGAGAGAAGAGCGTCAAGTTTGATGCTTTGTATGGAAAGTGGGATACCCAAAAAGCTTTATCTTTTGTCAAGCAATTCGATGACCGCTTTTTGGAGGAAAAGACTTCTTCAAAAAATCAAAGCTTCGCATGCATTTGAAGGATGCCACCTTGAATTTGTAAGCCAAAAGTGGAAAGAAGAGACATATGGCTGCAAATTGTCCCAACAACAAGCTAGTGGAAGAAGCCATAGAGATCGGAAGATCATCAAATTGACATCATCAAAAGGATTGTCGTGGATCCTAGACCATTGCAAGTTCTGACAAAGAAAGCCGTGCAATCTTTGTGGACCAAAGCTAAAACAAAACCCTTTTGAAGCATTGAGCCTTTGTGCTAGCAAAGGACCAGTGTTGGTTATTTTAGACCCTTTTGTGGTTGAACATGATGAACTTGCATTGGAGCAGTCTTGAACCAAGCATGCCATGTTGTGGCCTATGAAAGTCAAAGACAAGGTAGCAAATGCACTATCTCAGAGACCCCTGAGCTATGTGGTTTCTATGGGTTACCATATGGATTTCACTTTGATGATCCTTATGCTACCAAAGAGGATTTCAAAGATGTTTTTGAATAGATTGCAGAATAGAGATTTGATGACTTTTTTTTTATGTCATCAAGTAGGGTTTTCTTATGATGCAAACCTAGGTTATGTGTGACAGAAGGAATTAAGGCCAAGGTAATGGAAGAGTGCCATGCTCCTTCCTACATGGAGCATAGAGACACCTTTAGATATATTTGAAGTACAAATATATCGACGTCTTGCAATCAAGACAAATTCAAGAGGGAGGGATTGTACATCTAGCCCTCTTCATTGTATATATATATTGGATTGAAATTGATCATTATTTTGCTTATAATGATTACTTGGATATGCTCTAGTTTGGGTGGCGATGATGCTCAATAGCCCAAGGAGCAAGATTTGTATTTGGGTGGCAACGATGCCAAAATGAGATTTGTATATGGGAGGCAATGATGCCAAATATCTTGGACTTCGCAGTCGCGCAGTCATTGCGACCAGATGGCCCAGTTGACTATATTGGACTTAGCACAATCGGGTGGTCATTGTGACCAGATGGCGATGACTATATAGGACTTCGCAGTTAGGCAGTCATTGCGACCAGATAACTACTGGATTTCGCAGTGAGGCGATCATTGCGACCAGATGGCCCAGATGACTGTATTGGACTTCGCAGTCGGACGGTCATTGCGACCAGACAGCCCAGATGATTGTATTGGATTTCATAGTCGGGCGGTCAACGCGACCAGATGGCCCAAATGACTATGCAAGAATTCTCGAGTGGTCCTAGTGACCAGATGGCCTCGAACGAGAGTTTGAGCAGTTTCCCTCGGGAACCAGATGGCTTAGCATAGTTTCGATGAAACCATACAAGACAATCTTGAACATGAGGATCATTACTTGTGCATTGCATATTGATGTATGTTTGAATTTCTTTGACTTTGTGTGTTGTTTTTGATGTGTGCACAATGCTTGGATTTATGGCATGTCATAGTCCAATGGGCTCCAGACTACCTGGCTAGTACTTGGAATACCCAGTAGACGCGAATGATGCATACTTGTTTGTTGACTAGCTTGTGTCTAGTTTTTGCAGAAGGTAAGTATGCATTCATTATATCTAGCACATGTGACAGGCCATGAAGATGTACCATCAAGAATAAAGCTATTGGTCAAAGAAAAGGCATTGAGATGTTGCCAGATCAGCAGATAACACCACAGATATGGGGAAAGACCAAATGCACAAGCTCACCAGATGGGGCTAGTACCTTGAAACATATGGATGTACATGATGTACTTGGAACACATGGAACATATCAATGTGCTTGGAACATTGACAATTTGCAGTTGAGAACAACTGCAATGTAAGAGCGAGGGAATGTAACTATTTGGCCCTCCTAGCTCTATTTCACATGATGAAACCCATGACCGAGCACTAGATAGATTGAAAAAGACATGGGGACAAGGTCCATAAGGTTTGATTAAGCAAAAGCATCATTCTTGGTCAAAAAGCAAGAAAAAACAAAAAAGTCAAACAGGGTTGACCGCGAGTCAAGGACACCATTGGAAAGAGGAGACTGAGTCAGACCAAAAAGCTAAAAGCCACTTTTTCAAAAAGTAGCTTCAGGGCCAAAAAGCAAGGCCCTGAAGCTAGAAAAACAAAACAAGAACTTTTGACTAAGGTTGAGTAATATTTTACTGTTAAAAAGACCAAAAGCAAAGTAAAAGGCAAAAGCATCACTTTTTGGTAAAAAGCAAGGCTTCCCCAAGTATAGAAGAAGCATGAGCCTCGCTTGAGCATCAAGTTGAAGAAGAATCTCTTCATTGCATTGCCATCTTCATTGAAGCATAGAGATCATCTTCTCCATCATCATCTACTTGATCAAGAACCAAATTATTGAATTTTTCATCGTTGCCCGTTGTGCCTCCATCTATTGTTGTGCCACATCATCAACTATTCGTACGACTGTACAGATCCGTAAAGCCGTACAAAACTGCGCTGACATGTACGGCCGATCCGTAAAGCCGTACGAAACTGCGCTGACATGTACGGCCGATCCGTAAAACCGTACGAAACTGCGCTGACATGTATGGCTGTGTAGGTAGCTGTATGGACTGAAAATTTCAAAAACCCTAAAACTACTCCAAAAACCCTAAAAAACTGCTTTTTGGAGGTTTTTATCACCTGAAAACCATTAAAACATGTTTTATATCAGTTTTCTTACCAAAAAGAGCTTTTCCATGGTTCTCTTCATCGACGACAAGGCAGAAGTAGTTGTGGAGATTACTCATGGGATGAGCGAGTGATTCTTGGACTTGGACTTGGACTAGAACTTGGAATTGGACTTGGATTTGGGCATGGATTTGGATTTGGATTTGGATTTGAGGTTTGCATTTGGATTCATTGGACTTGATCATTGGATTGGAACTAGAACTTAGACTTGGACTTGGACTTGGATTGGAACTAGGACTTGGATTGAAACTTGGATTTGGACTTGGACTTGGATTGAAATTAGGACTTGCATTGGAACTAGAACTTGGACTTGGATTTGGACTTGGATGTGGACTTGGATTTATTGGACTTAGATTCATTGGATTTGGATTTGAATATTGGATCTGGTACTAGCACGGTGAGAGATACTTGTTTATACACGTGGTGTGCTCGGTATCAGAGATCTCATGCCTCGACATCAACTTGGATATCCTACATCGGCATATCTGTTTGTTTTGTATTCATTATTGATTGTATTGATCTTGGCCAGCATGCCCGTGGATTGTTCTTGAATAAATTCCTGGAAGGGGGTGGGGCATGTTCCCTGCTGAGCGTGATGTATTGTGCAATCCCTATTCCCTTCTCTCCCCTCTCTCTCTATATCTCTCTCTTGGGCACGTGGTTGAGTATGTCACGTCACGCCCCGTTGGGCTTACAACAACCCATTGACTCCCGCGTTTGTGTGGTCTTCCACCAAAGTTACGTACCTCCTCCCTCTTGCCCCTCGTCTCCCCCCAACCACAAGCTAGTGGGATTAGGCGAAAGCAAGCTAGTATAGGTGGCTAAGGTTATTATTAATAAATCCATGAATATTGGCTATTTATAACAGGATGCTTATCTATAATAACCTTCGCCACCTATATTAGCCTGCTATCTCCTAATCCTAGGGCTCCCATAACCTTGCCAAATTAGGCCACTAATCTCGAGGATTAGCACTAGGTACATAACAACTATACACAAGGCAGTGGAACGGTGGTCCTCTCTTTTCCTCTCACTTCGCCGCCGGCGGGGCAGGGAGTGGGATTGTGAGTCTCCCTCCTCCACCATTCAATCCCAGGCAATCTTCCTAGCTTAGCACCTTGGGAGATAGCCGTCTAGTCAACATCGTCACCCACTTTTGGGCCCTAGCCTGCATAGCAAGCTCCTGCCTCCACTATCAGCATGGAGACATTGATGCCCCGCGAGGCAATCACTACCCCCTTGAGGCCCTTCCTTCTCTTCCTTTATTGCAACGGATGGAGCACAAAGCAAGCGGACCGCAGGCCAAAGCGAAGTGGAGCTTTATGGAGGACAGGGATCACTTCACCCGCATCCCGACCCCAGTCCCGACCCCAGTCAGACTGATTATCACCCCTCCAAACCGATCCCGAAGACCATCCGCCGTGGAGAGGATGTCCTAAGCAGGTCCCACTGCCCCCATCCTTAGTTATGCGGATCGTCTCTTGGAATGTTCATGGGATGGGAGGCCCCTGCATCCACCACAGAAGAGGAGTGCTTCTTCAGGAGCTTCAGAGAGCCTGTGTAGGAGGCCCAGACTCCATTTGATCTTTTGTTCCTACAGGAATATCACCTTTCTGCAGCACGTACTCGCAAATGCAGGCAGATTTTGCTTGGAAGCAGCCATACCATTTAGTCCTCAGCTTTTGGCCTTGAGGGCAAAACCAGGGAGGGGTGTGCATTTCGGTCAGTGAGAAAATGCTTTCGTCAGTGTTGGATTCCAGCATCATTGTTGAGGGAAGGGCAAAATAGACTGTAGTCAGGGTTGGGGACGACCACGTGGGTTTCCTAAACATTTTTTCCCACAATAGAGTGGCAAGGCGGACTGAGTGCTGGCCCAAGTGAAACAGGCTCTTACAATTAATTATTTAGTCACTTGGGTCACCCAAGATAAATAGCTAATTTTATTATTCGTTAACATGTCTAATTTGTTGTCGAAATGCTCGTATACTCTCACTATCAAACTTAGTGAAGTTGACCTTGTCTTTCACTCCTTGGAATTCATCATTGTACCTTTGGTTATTGTCCCTTGAGTTGCCCAAATTCACATGGGCATTAGTTGTTCTTCTATCCCAAGTACCATTGACAATCGATACTTCAATTACCACTCCTTTGCCTTTGCCATGCACAATTGAAGGAGGTACTTTGACCTTGTGGAATTCTTTGCCAAGATAAGAAAATCCACCCTTGATTTCTTGTGCAATGTACTCTTGCCTCCTATTAAAATGATAAAACTTTGACCTTGTGGAATTCTTTGCCAAGATAAGAAAATCTACCCTTGATTTCTTGTGCAATGTACTCTTGTCTCCTATCAAATTGATAAAACATACCTTTAATCATGTTTTGCATGACTTACAAGATACCTTGTAAGTCATTTGCAACATGTGTATGATCATTTAAAGCAAAATTTAACAAAGTTCGATCCTCATGTAATGCCTCACCTTGCACTTGACCATCCTCATTAATCACTTCAGCTACCCTGAATCCATTGGCACTTGTAATAAGCATGTACCTCCATTTGTTTTGGATCTTAAGATGCTTTGCCCAGCCTTCCTCTATTCCCCATGTTTATTTGCAGCTTTGAAAAGGTTGAAAAACACTAATTTGGGTGTAAATAGCCCAAACATAGCAAGAATTCACGTGCTATAACTTGACATGTCTGTAATGATGAGATAAACACTTATATCACCATGGATCTTAGTTTTCACAAGATCTATATCTCTCTATTTTGGGTTCTCTACCACACGCCCACTTCTCAGTACACTATCCAAACGGTCTCTGATTTATGCATTCTTTATATTGTCGCATAGGTCTTGATGAGTAGGTTAGGGATCTTCAAAAAATAGTTTTAAAAAGTCAACTTCCCTATTGACCAAAGTCGACTTATCAAAAAGTCAACTCTAGAGTTTAACCAAATCCTCGACCTCCGATCTAAATGCTTGATAGCTTGACGGGGGTACCCCTAAGTGCGAGGAACAATTCTAAGCCTAGTACTCTTGTGTCATAACAACCAGCCCAATCTGAGTCCGAAAAAGCATGTAAATCTGGCGGCAATGATCCCCCCTTGGGATAAAACAACCCAAGATGTATGGTGCCACTCAAGTAGCGAAAGATGCGTTTAACTGCCTTCCAATGCTGAGACCCTGGGCTATGCATAAACCTGCTCACCTGTGAGACTGCAAACTGAATGTCCGGCCTCATAATGCATACATAAATGAGGCAACCAATAGCTGTCTGATAGAGTGTGACATCAAAGTGATCTCCAGCATCATGAAGACAACTTCAAACCTGTCTCCATTGGAGTAGCAATAGGGTTGCAGTCTTCAAGGCCAAATCTCCGCAACAATGTCTCAATATACTTTGTCTGACACAAAGCAATACCATTAGGAACTCAATGGAGTCTTTTTGGGCCCTTTAATTTGCCATGAGGTTATGGAAACGTTTAACTTTTTGACAAATAGGAGCCCGCCATGTAAGCAAAAACCAATGGTTTGTAAGAGAGGTGTAAGAGTGGTCAAAGGGTGCACTTTTTCCCCCAAAAAGGGGAGGGGGCAATTTTACAATTTTCGGACCTCCATAACTTCTACATACAAGCTCCGATTTGAGCGGAGATTACAGATCCGTGATCTACGCATCAAGAGCTTTTCATAGATATGTTACATGATATGGTTTTATCCGCTAGATTTTAAATTCCATTTTTCTCCCAAAATTCAAATTCGAATAAAGTAGCCGTTTTGAAGCTTCAAATTAGAAAACGTTTCTTCTTAAGAGAAAAGGTTTGACTCCCTTAAACTGCCAAATAAAAGGGCCCAAGAAGACTCCATTGAGTTCCTAATGCTCCATCACACTGCTTAAATTGTATCCCCAAATAATGATGCAAATGCCCCAAATCTGACATCTCAAAAGAGGCATTCAAATCAGCCTTAAAATCAGCAATATGACTCTCATTTGGTCCTGTGAGCAGCATGTCATCGACATAGAGAGCAATGATTAGATGTACACCATCCACACGTTTAACATACAAAGTGCTTTCTGTTGGACTATTCTGAAACCCATGTGCAGTCAAATATGCATGTATCTTTTCATACCAAGCTCGTGGAGCTTGCTTTAAACCATATAAAGCCTTTTTCAACCTGCACACTTTGTTTTCCTGTCCTCTTTGAACAAAACCACGAGGCTGCGATACATACACCTCCTCATGCAAATCTCCATTCAAGAACGCAGTCTTTATGTCCAGCTGATGTACATTCCAACCATTATGAGCTGCCAATGCACAAATGCTATGAATGGTAGTCATACGACAAGTGGGAGCAAAGGTCTCATCAAAATCAATGCCCTTTTCTTGAGCATAACCCTTTGCAACAAGTCTAGCCTTATAGCGATCAACATTGCCATCTGGCTTTCGTTTCAACTTAAAAACCCACTTACATCCCAATGGCCTTTTTACCAATAGGCAAATCAATGCCCTTTTCTTGAGCATAACCCTTTGCAACAAGTCTAGCCTTATAGCGATCAACATTGCCATCTGGCTTTCGTTTCAACTTAAAAACCCACTTACATCCAATGGCCTTTTTACCAATAGGCAAATCACACAAAGACCATGTACCATTCTTCATTATAGCATCATATTCACTTTGCATTGTAGCCAACCAATTTTTTGAATTTTGTGCCTTATCAAATGAAAGAGGTTCTTCCTCTTCACACATACTAGACACAGCCAAAGCATAACAATCTGATGCATAAGAGGCATGCTGAAAACCTGAACGAGTACGACTAGTCATAGGTGCATCAATCTTACTATCACGCAAGGTTTGCACCAGCCATTTAGGCATACCTCTAGCCTGCTCATTTTCAGCCCTATCCTCATGAATTACATCCTGTAAATCTACATCAAAAATAGGCTGATCTATGATGTCGTTTGAAATTTGCATAGGCTGAATATTTGCCTCATTAGGACTTACATTTGAATTCCCACCTGTAAATAGAGGCAACAATGTATCAAATACATCCCGTGAGCTCACACCTGTCTCTTTGGTACATGATAACAAAGGGTGCACAGCATCTTCCACAAAAACAACATCTCGACTAATCAAGATACGCTTTGACTGTGGATGATACAATCTGTAACCCTTGCTCTCAGCACTGTAACCAACAAAAATGCATTTGACAGCCTTATCATCCAATTTTCTGCATTGTTGCACAGGCACTAAAGCATAGGCCAAGCAACCAAAGACACGTAAGTGACCAATAGAAGGCTTCCTGCCATGCCAAGCTTCGTATGGAGTAATAGACTGCAAGGCCTTAGTGGGACACCTGTTGAGTACATATGCAGCACACATGACAGCCTCAAGCCAAAACGCATGTGGCAAAGCTTGGCTCTTGACCATACATCGTGCCATCTCCATAAGTGACCTGTTTTGCCTCTCAGCAACACCATTTTGCTGAGGGGTATACGGCACTGTACATTGGTGTTTTATCCCATGACTAGCCAGAAATGCATCAAACTCTTTAGACATGTACTCCCCCCCTCGATCAGAAAACGGAGGGTGCCCACATTACAATTGGATACATTTTCAACCATAAGCAAAAACTGTTTGAAGCACAAAAACACTTCGGACTTTGCCTTCAGTGGATATACCCATGCATGCCTTGAGTAATCATCAATGAAAGTCATGAAGTACAAGTGTTGACGGAGTTTGCATAGGCCCACATACATCACTATGTACAAGTTGCAATTTGCGAGTGGCCCGCACAGAACCATCCTTTGGAAACGCAGAACGCTGCATTTTGCCCAAAATATAGCCTTCACAAACATGTTTCAATGGTGCCTCAAGAGGGGGCAATGAAGCAACCATATCAAATTTCTGCAAACGCAGCAAACTAGCAAAGTTCAGATGACCAAAACGAGTATGCCATAGTTTTGCATCTGAAACTGCTTTTTCATCAGAAACTGCATTTGCTGAATCTTCCACACACTTGTCATAAGAATTGAGCCTATACAGCCCACGAAACAAGGTGCCAGATACAATAATTGTATCACCAGAAGTCAAATCATGAACAGTACATCTGTCATCCACAAATTTGACTACAAGTCCAAGTCTAGCAAGCGCAGAGACAGACAATAGATTCTTCTTTATCTCTGGCACATACAAAGCATCTGAAAGTGTGAAAGCACTGCCATTTACAACAGTAAGCATAATTTTACCAATGCCCTTCACTGGGTAAGAAGCATTATTGGCACATGTGACAGTATTCCCACTAGGGACAGCCTCAAGAGAAGTGAACATATCACGATGCGAGGTAATGTGCTTTGTAGCACCACTGTCAAAATACCAAACATGAGAGTCAACAGAAACTGCCAAACATGCATCATGTACAGATGGGTCATACTGGCAATACACGTTAAACGCCCATTCTATATCCTGCACAACATTTGCAGAATCTGCATTTGTAGAAGCATCCGCTATTGTGGCTGCATTTGACTCTTTCTTCTTTGCCTCTTTAGCCTTTAGCTTAGGGCAATTCTTAATGACATGATCATTTGCCTTACAATAGTTGCACCTGGTCTTTTTCTTGCCTTTATCAAGAGTCTTCTCAGACTTATTGTTGCTACCTGTGGAAGGAGAAGAAGTTGCAGACCTACTAATAGGAGAAGAAACAGTGGAAGGGGCTGCCTTACCACTTCTTCTCTGCTGCTGGGCAGCATAAATGCTTGATCAACTGCACGCTGCCTGGCCCTGTTTTGCCTGGACTGCGCTTCTTGCAAGAGCTTGTTGACTAAAGTATCATACTTGACAGCATCAGGTCTGTCCTCATTAAGAAGTCTCCACGTGGAAGCAAAAGTCTGCTATGTCTCAGGTAAAGCATCAAGAACAGTCTGCACAAGAGAATGATCAGGAATAATCTCACCTGCAGAAATCAACTGTTCTTTGAGATCTTTAATCTCAGCAAGAAAAACATTCATGTCATCATCTTCTTGCATAATCTTCAATTCTAGCTCTTTACGTAGGTAAGCGATTTTTGCCTCGTTACGACCTGCATACAAACCAGCTAGAATATCCCAAGCCTGTTTTGCTGTTTTAG